>NC_090442.1:384579173-384944396 GCF_031143425.1 Pleurodeles waltl
GGCATTGGGATTAGTGAAATGTGGTAGTAGAGTGTGTGGGATGGAGTGGAGTGATGGTATTGCGGGTGAAGGGTATGTTCTGGCATGCATGCATGGGGGTGATGATTGTTGAAATTTGACTTACCAGAGTCCAGTCCTCCTCCGACTCCGGCCAGGTCCTCAGGATGCAGTACTGCCAAGATTTGCTCCTCCCATGCTGTGAGCTGTGGGGGAGGAGGTGGGGGTCCACCGCCAGTCCTCGGTATAGCGAGCTGGTGTCTTGCTGCTATGGAACATACCTTCCCCCGTAGGTACTACCACCTCTTCCTGATGTCGTTCCTTGTTCTTGGGTGCTGTCCAATGACGTTGGCCCTGTCCACGATTCTCCGCCATAGCTCCATCTTCCTGGCTACTGATATTTGCTGCACCTGTGCTCCAAACAGCTGTGGTTCTACCCTGACGATTTCCTACACCATGACCCTTAACTCCTCCTCAGTGAAACGGGGGTGCCTTTGTGGTGCCATGGGTGTTGTGCGATGTGTATTGGGGAGGGTGTGTTGGGTAATGTGTTGGGGTGTGTGATGTGGAGTGCGTGAGGTGTGTATGGGTGTGAGTGGTGTGTGTCTAGTTGTTACAGTGGTCTTGGTGTCAGTCTTATCCCAATGATTTGTATTCTTAAGGGGATGTGTGTAATGTGGGTGTGTTTTTTATAGTGGTGTGGGTGTGTGGGTGTGGTGTGTGTATGGGTGTCAGGTGTGTGTTGTTTGAATTATCCAATATAGCATTGCTTTGTATGTGGGTGTCCCTTGTGAGCACGCAGTATGTGCCGCCAATGGTATACCGCCGTTGAATGTCCGCCGTGGTGATTTGTGGATCATAATTTGATGGGCGTTGTTCTGTTGGCATAATGGTGTGGGTTTGGTACCGCCAGTTTATCACTGTCCTTTAGTCTGGGGGATTTGTGTGTGTGGCTGTATTCTGTCGGATTGGTGTGTGTGTGTCATAATATGGTGAATGGATATCCGCCACTGTGGCAGTAAGTTGGCGGCCGTCAGTGTGGCGGTAAGCGGGATTTACCACCAGAGTCATAATGAGGGCCTAAATCTCCCTGTACCTATGTGTCCTTGTGTAATGTAACTGGTGCTCAAGTAAAGTGCTTCAGTACCTTCGGCTCAAGTTTATTCTATATAAAGCTGCAATCATATATATATATATATATATATATATATATATATATATATATGAAGGAATTTGTGCTTGTTGTCAAATTGGATAGTCTCCATATATATGAGATGGCTAAATAAAAAATGACATCATTGGGCCACTCACCTTACCACAGGTTCATCCAGCATTTGGTCCTCGAAGGAATGGACACCAGGTTGAATCAAATTCTGGTAAATTGTCATCAATCTTATAGATAATGCAATTATTATAAACGATACTTGCTAATTGTAGCAAGCCATCTACAGGAGTGCGTATTCAGCCCCTGGATACCTGTTGTATTGTACAGTATTGCAAGAGACAATGCAGGAGAAATTTGCGCTTTGGAGACTAGCCATTTTCCAACACAATTTCTTCTAAGATGGACAGAGTGAGGAGCAATACGAAGAAAATTGCACTAGTTCACAATGATGTGCACTGCAACGCATGCATTCCTCACTGGAAAGTAATCCTGCCATATGAAGAATCTTAAAATAGAGAAACTTGATTGTAACCTCTCAGAGGACTCGGCTATGTGTTTCTAACATGTTTGACCAATCCAACAGAGTGTATTCCTTCTGCAGTAGCTCCTGCCATAGAACCCTGATGGAAAGCTAACTTTTTTTATAGCACACTGTGGGGGTCATTCTGACCCTGGCGGTCACCGACCGCCAGGGCCAACGACCGCAGAAGCACCGCCAACAGGCTGGCGGTGCTTCCTGGGCCATTCTGACCGCGGCGGTAAAGCCGCGGTCAGAAAAGGGGAACCGGCGGTTTCCCGCCGGTCTTCCCCTGGCCCAGGGAATCCTCCATGGCGGCACTGCTTGCAGCGCCGCCATGGGGATTCTGACCCCCTTCCCGCCACCCTGTTCCTGGCGGTTGTTACTGCCAGGAACAGGATGGCGGGAATGGGTGTCATGGGGCCCCCTAACAGGGCCCCATAATGATTTTCAGTGTCTGCTTTGCAGACACTGAAAATCGCGACGGGTGCCACTGCACCCGTCGCACCCCAGCAACTCCGCCGGCTCCATTCGGAGCCGGCTTCATCGTTGCTGGGTCTTTCCCGCTGGGCCGGCGTGAGGTCTTTTGGCGGTCTCCGCCCGGCGGGCGTTGCCCGCCGCCCGCCGTGGTCGGAATGACCCCCTGTGTTTCTTAAAGGAACCAGTTCAGATTAAATAAATGCAGTGGCATATTTGCAAGCCCCTAGCACCAGCGGAGCATCACGTTTTGTGACGCTCCGGTGGGCTGTGCACTGTGCTATATTTACAAGGCGGCATTAAGCCACCTTTTGTGACTGAAAGCCACCTTGTAAATATGGCCCCTTATCATGCAGCACTTTACGTGGAAGGGACGTGAAATGGGTTTTGCTGTCGGCATTCCACTGCAACACCCATTGCATTTTGACGGCACTGCTCGAGATTTACAAAAGGGGTGGCGTTAGCATGGCACAATGAGGAGAAATGCTTTCATTTATCCTAGTTTTTTGCTCTTGCTATGTGTGCTGCAGCACACATAGAAAGAGCAAATTGCCATTGAAGATGGTTTTTGTGCAGGAAGTTCTCCCTTCCTGCATAAAAACAATCTCCCCTGCAACGCAGCCATTCTTCCACCATTGCACAAGGGTGGCTGCTCTGGCACTTTTCAGCAAATTTAGCACAGGGAAAAATACAGGGGCGCGCTGTATCCTTGTTAATATGGCAATCATCTTTCAGACACCTTTACGTCTCTTTAGAGACCATGGGACTATTTCCTTTCCATGCCTTCTACCTTCAGGCACATATAATTTCCCACAGCCAATAATCCCATCCCCACTGCTAGTTTCCGTACATTCATCAATCCAGTGCTTTTCTTAATGACATCAATAGTGTTCCTAACTCTTCCTTCCTCGCTATACTGCCCAAATACACATTCACTCTGTCCACAAAGTGCAACGATATCTATCATGTTGCCTTTAACCCTCTATCTACAGCCTGATGCCACTTATGTATTAAACTTGAGTCTAAAGTTTTTGGAAAATTATTTTCTCTCAGGCAGAGTGAGAATCCAGTTAGATTCTTTAAGACATATTCTAAAATTGATGAGAGGCCTCACCCAAGCTCTGCTAATCCAGTGATTATGCAAGCTATACAAAGGAAGAGCAAACTGTCCAAACCTAGTAGAACTGCCAATCCTACTTCGGAAGATCTTCCACATACTACAGAATTATGAAGTGATTTCGATATTCTCCACCCTCTCGACTATCTCTGCAGGTTCATACATTTTTGTTCTGTTTGGTGAAAATCCCTCCCTACCCTCAATTATCAATACAAAATATGGGAGGAACATAAAATCTCAGCTAGAGGCACTTGGGGGGCATTATTATCAGTTAGTCACGCGGTGTAGTGCAGCAGGTCATCTTGCTGTGCTGCACAGTGTGACAGGGAAAGGGCAGAAATGTGCCATATTTAAGCTCTGATGAGCTGTGACGGCTATGATGCGGGCTTGCATTGAAGCTGAGTCATGCTGCATCATTTCTGTTGAGCTGCTGTGAAGAGCTGCATTGGGTTTGCATCATGCAGCATCAGTTTTTGATAGAGCCCACAGCTGGCCTGGCACAACACCTTTAGCTCCACTTCTAAGGGTCCATAACTGGAGAGGCACCACTTGGGGAGTTAGGACTCATAGCAGGAAGGGTACAAGTGCATGAGCAATATGGTTGGAGCAGTTTCTGATTGGGAGGCCAGCCACCTGGCATTTGGAGTCACTCTGATGCTCTTGAGTTCAATATGTAGTTCCAGTCCTTCTCACTCAGACAGCAGGGCAGCGGAGCAGTAGAGCAGCGGGGCAGCTGTTCATGCAACAGGGGAGCACAACAGTCTTTCTTCTGAGCTTCCACAGGTCCAGAGGTGTACTGAAGGGTTGGGTCTGAGTATCCAATATCCATACCGGTTGCCCACTTTGAAGTGAAAGAAGCTCCAAGAGTCCTACTCTTACAGAGAGATGTCTGGAATTTCTTTTCTCCCTTTTCTGGCCCCTGCTAGTCTGGGGTCACAAAAGACTTTGATGAAACCCTTTTTGAGTGTACTGAGTCTTTGTGATGTGCAAGTGTGGCAGGTGAAAGCTCCTCCACCATGTCCTGACAGAGATGGCCCATCTTGGAAACACCTATCCCCCCTTAGTCTCACTGTTTGGGAGTAATACACAACACCCAGAGCTACACCTAATCACATGACCCAGGATACAGGCTGCAGGCACCAAATGGCTGGATCAAGAAAATGCCAATTTTCTAAAAAGTGGCATTTTCAGAATTGTGACTTAAAATCCAACTCTATGATTCAAAGGGGTTTTAAATTACAGTTCTTTTGAGACCAAACTTTTCCTTCCTGCTCCCAATTGAAAGTTAGCATTTATTAAATGTAATACAGTAACCCAATGTTATTCTATGAAAGAGGCAGGCCTTGCCGTAGTGAAAAATGCACCTAAGTGTTTTTTTACTACCAGGACATGTAAAAGTTAAAAATACATGTTCAACTTTTCAATTACAATGCACCCTCTAACATGAGCTGTTTAGGGCCTACCCTAGGGGTGACTTTTTTGTATAAAATGAAGAATTAAGTCTGGCATATGGTTTTGTTTGCCAGATTGAAATGGCAGTTTAAAACTGCATACACCGGCTGCAAAGTCAGGCCTGAAGGATGTTTTAAAGGGTTACTTAAGTGGGTGGTGCAATATGTGCTGCAGGCCCACTAGTAGCATTTAATTTACCAGCCATTGGTATATGGTACACCACTTTACTCGGGACTTACAAGTAAATTAAATATGCCAATTCTGTATAAGCTAACTTTACCATATGTAAAGAAGAAAGCACAAGCACTTTAGCACTGGTTATCAGCAGTAAAATGCCCAGTCCTAATGGTAGCAAAATTGAATTCAGTAAAACAGGAGGGGAGAAGGTGAAACATTTCAGGGTGACACTGCAGAGAGGGCCAAGTTCAACAACTGGATTATGCTATCTAGGTCTCAGTTAGGTCACAATGCCATCTCGTTCAAACTGGATAATACTTCCGGTTAATGTTTTTTCATATGTCTGCTGCACAGTCAGGCAAGACATATGAAGTCTCCAGCATGATCTAACATTTTTCTCAAGGATTTTCCACTTGCACATGGTTTTGCATTCATTCCCAATGGCTCACCCTTATTTGTTTATTATTTTTTCTGACACCTCCAGATTACATTACGTCAGAGCCACTGAATCAACATTCATGTAATGGATTAGTGTTAAGGGGGTAGGGACATGTGACTGGTATTTCATTTGTTGAAAATGTATTTCTTTGCAGACATGTTGGCTTTGCAGCTCTAATCTTCCTCTATGCCGAACTTGGCTAAATAAGCCCTTGACTTTGGGGGTCAGCCAGAGACCTTACCCATGCACCTAGGGATGCTGCACGAGTTCCTACTTTTTATGCTGCACACTAGCCTAATATTGATTTTGCCTAATACTCTATATTGTTCCATTACTGAGAGCCTTCATGGCACTGCCTTTATCCATTTAATTTAGATTTGCTGCATCACCCTTTTACTATTACTGTGTTATACTTCGTTTTGAATTTTGTAATAAACCTTTATTGCTTTCCTAAATTCCACTGTAGAACTCAGTTTGAGTAAATGCTTTTCTTCCTTTGATTGTATTTTAAAATACTGTTGTGTTCCTTATCTCTGGGACACATTGCCTCACAAATTGAGGTTAACACTGTCCCAAATTCCCCCACCCCACTCTGAGCATGCCAGTGAGATGTACTATTTAGGGGTATATCACGCCCACAATACTATCAAGTCTCCCTTGCACTGCTCATAATCATGAAGTTAATGACGCCACCTCTAATTGCAACACATTTCCTGAAATTATGACAATGTTTGGCTGATTGAAGAACAATGTAACAATAAAGAACTTGCATCCAGGAACTCAACGGATCGGACAGAAATCAGAAGAAAGGAATGTACTCTTTCAACAACCATCCATGGAAAACCTTAAAAATCTTGGCCATGCTAAGGGATACTAAAAGGAAACATACTTTTAAAGTCAATTACCTATCCATCTAAATTCAAATCATTAAGGCAACAAAGTGTTCTAAAATTAAGCTATTAGTCCCTCTGCTACATTTTATTGAGAAGGATTATAGCAATAAATGTATTTATTTATTATTTCACTAGTTTATATAGTTCAGGCAACATAGTAGGTGATAGAGTATTTTACACAAGAACAGTTTTTGTGCATAAGAACAATTTATTTGTCTGCTTTAAAATCAAAGGACTAGTTGTAAACTATATAAAAGTATTCTCTTTTCATTCTGGCCAAGTTATTAATATGAGAAACGTTTAGCATGCAACATTCTCTTTTGTTGCATGATGCTAGAGAGTTGATGGTGGCTTGAGATATAAGGGCATATTTAAGAGACCCTAGCAGCACCTTAGCACTACCAAGGCGTAATTCTTTTTACGCTAATGCAGCGCTAAAGTAGCTTTCTGCCGTGCCATAATTACAAAGTGGAGCGATGCATGCATTGTGCCACTTAGTAACCCCTTGCATCACCTTAGGCCTGCACCACGCATAATGTATGCAAGAGGGGGTGTTTGAGCACTAGGAGGCCTGCAACAGTGATGCAGTGAAATGTAAAAGATTTCACTGTGCAAGCGTTAAAATGATGCTCTTATAGTAACCTACGGGCCTCCTTGCACTTTGTTGCACTAGCGTCAGCATTTTTGATGCTAGTGTAGCAAAGCGCCACAATAGCGTCAAAAATGTTGACTCTATTGTGCTAACGAATGCCATGGTGCACCACATTATAAATACGTTGCAACCATGGTGTCTCTAGGTGCCGCTAGAGATGTGCAAGAAAAGTGGCGAATCATAGCTGATGCGCCACTTTTTCTTAAATATGGGCCAAAAAGTGCAAATTGGTGGGTAGAACTACAACTCAGAGATCAGCATCACTGCAGGATGCTTCTAAACATCGCTGCACTATTCCTCTTAGCTTTTCTAACAATGATGTGGTCCAGAATAGTTATGGACCATCAACAGTCTAGCAGCATTGCATTCTCCAGCTCCAGAGCTCCATTCCAGGGTGCTTTAGTAAAGGACAGTAGTAATTTATAGGAACAGTTTTATTTTGCTTCAATTCCATTAACAGCAAATCTAAAGAAATGTGAGTAATCATCCAAACTATTGATCACTCTTCTAAGAGAGACGTCACATTGAACTTCTAAATACTGTCTCCTTCCTCTGACCCTTTTCTTAACAATGATCAACAGCCCCTCCCATTGTTGAGAAGTTGCTGAATGAAAGTCTCAACCGAACATACTTATATTTGAAAAATTCTTTACGAATTCAGTTTCTAAATCAACTACATTTAGACAACAACATTTTTAAATTATTCCTCTTGCTTTCTACGTCCCATAGATACTTGACAAATGTTATGCAGGTGATAATGAAGATAAGCACAATTGTCCTGAATCTGGAGCAAAGGGTTCTGGTCCCAGTCATATGATCTGAGGTGTTTGTTGGGATAAATCTGTTGTGTCATAAATCCATCATCTTTCTATACCCTGTGATGGGAACTAAAATACACACGACCTATTGCTAGTGATGGTAGATATTAACTGAGGCATTTTAACTTTAGATTCTGATATTTAGCACTTAACTTTCTGATGCTGTGGCTATTTGAAAACAGTGTTCATCAAACATAAATCGGGCTAACCGTGAGGTTTCGGGGACATCAGGATGACAGGGGGATGTTGGCAATATCATCAGTGGATTAGGAGAATAGATGTTGGCCAAGGCACCTGCTTATTATGACCTGTAGTCCCTTATGGATATATTAAAACAGCCTCTAGCAATGCTTTTAATGGGTGCAAAGAAAGTAATCTAAGAACTAGAAGAATAAACAAAATCTGCAGTATTGCATAGCTCTTGTGTAGGCTGGACAGCAGAAGACAGTGGCAGAGCATGCGAGAATGGGAGAATAAAGAATTTCCCATGTATGAGGAACTTTGGCAGCCATCTTGGAATGAATTTCCGTTATCAGAACATTTATTAAAAGATTGCTGATATGAATTTGCATGCAAACGAAAAAAATAATTTGCAAACTCAACAGCTCAGTCTTTTAGAGGCAAGAACTACTGATTCTGCCAATGCTTATTGCATAAGCAATGCATAATGCATCAAAATACAAAAGCCACAATAAGTGTTCCAACTGTTGAATGTGGAGTTTGTCCTATACAGCTGACAGGTGACATTAAACACTTGCCGGTGACAAATGAGCTGATCTGCAAATCACACGGGTGACTTCTGAAAAGGCCAATTCATCCTTCCATCCATCCTAAGTGGGTAGATTGAGCAATATTAAACTGAGTAACAATAATCAGGCCAGATTTTAGGACTCTTGATCAGCAAGGGCCAGGCAGATACACGGAGGAGATGTCAAAAATCAAGAAAGAGTTGCAGGAGATCAGCTGGTTCTGACAATGTTAACATGTCTAAAAACTGAAATGTATAGATATCTAATAAAGTTGGACCTGGTAGGTACCTAGTGGTCAATGCCCTATTTGTTTGCTGCGTTTGGGTACTGAGAAAAGTACGCCATGTTGTGTTCCCAGTCTCCATTGGGCACAACTGCATGCTATGCCCAGCAGGCAATGGAGTGTAGGCTAACTGCGTCCAATTCCTTCTAGGCATAGCCATGCCCTGGGATTATAGAAGGCTCGAGTATTGTCACCAGTGGGCATGTCTGAAATGCATGAGCCCTATATTTGAGTATTCCGTGGAAGCACAGCTCACTAGAAATTGTGAAAATGCATATTTTACAAGCTTTTTGATCACAGTTATATTATTGCAGCATTGTTTTCACACCCATATAATTTTATACAGGGCCAGTGGTGATGGACACAGCATGGAGGGTGCAGGAAGCAACATGGAGGGTGAGCAAGAGAGTGCAATATGGAGCGCATGACAATGAGCAAACCAAATGGGTGAGAAAGCAATTAATGCAGAGAAGCAAATGAGGTCAATGCATCACGACATGGAATGAAGTGGGGTGGGGGGAGAAAAGCACACTTGGGGGACAGCTGGAAAACACATGCACTCTTGTGGCATGCTTTAAGCAAAAGAAAAATGTAAATTGGAAATTTTCCAGGGGAGGGACAGACATGATATATGGACAAGGCAAGCACTTGAATAAGAAGCAAGTAAAAGAGAGTGAAACTAAAGCCAATATATGTTCCTGATAGGACCAAAATATGTCTTTCACATTCAGACAGATACAACATAAAAGTGTATCTCAAAGGTACTGAAGTTTACCAGGTAGAGTGTTAGATAAAATAAAACACATAAAACTGCTATCCAGTATCTTCAACTAATGTTTCTTTTAAAGCACCTTAACTGAAGTGTTTCATTATTTCCGACCCTTCGGGGCATATTTAAGAGCCCCTTGCACCACCTTAGCATTGCCTTGGCATCATTTCTTTACACTTAGGTGGACTTTTTCCCACACTATATTTAGAAAGTTGTGTAATGCATACATTGCACCGCTTTGTAACCCTTGCACCACATTATGCCTACGCCAGGCACAATGTATGCAAGGGGGGCATTCAGGTGCCAGAAGGCCCACAAAAATGGCACAGTGAAATGTAACAGATTTCACTGCGCCATTTTTGGCATCATTTTTAACACCTGCTCAGAGTAGGTGATAAAAGGACACACCCGTAGACACCTATGGGCCTCCTTGCACTTTGCTACACTAGTGTCAACATTTTTGACGCTAGTGTTGCAAAGGGTCACAATAGCATAAAAAATGTTGATGCTATTATGCTAACAACTGCCATGGTACGCTGTATTATAAATAAGGTGCAACCATGGTGTCATTAGGTGCTGGTAGAGGGGCGCAGAAAAAGTGGCGCATTAGCCCTGATGCGCCACTTTTTCATAAGTATGGGCCTGGGGGCCAGATGTATCAAACTCCCGGTTTGCATTTCTTAAATAGCAAATTTTAAGAAATCGCTATTTAAGAAATGCAAAATGTGATGTATGAAATTTGAGATTCGGTAATAGCGTTTTCTTAAAAATCGCAATCGCAATTTGTGAGTTCCAAATACCGAATCGCAAAAATAGCGAATCAGCATTTGCAAATCGCAAATTGTGATACCGGCAATCTGGGACAGCCTGATGGCATCACAACCAGGAAGTGAGTCAGTGCATGCTGTTTCCAGAAGCCACAGGAGCAGGCAGAGAGACCCAGCCAAGCACCAGGGAGGCAGTGTTGAGAGTGAGCCAGGACCAAACAAAACAATGGCTACTGATGGTATTGTGAAGGAGAAAGGAGAGAGGAAGTGCAAACAAATTCAGTGAGCAGGAATTGGAGGTGCTCACAGAGGAGGTGGTCAGGAACCATGACAAGTTATTTGGAAAACACTCACTACAGGTGCCGGAAAGTGAGAAAGAAAAATGTGGTCAGACATCCAGACCAAAATATGCACAGTGGGTGTTGTGCAGTGCTCCATTGAGGAGATACGCAAGCGCTGGTAGGACTTGCGTTCACATGCCAAAGAGAGGGTAGCAAGCAGGCTGAAGGAGGCAAGGAGCACTGGAGGAGGACCACGCACCCAGACACCATCTACACCAATGGAAGAAATTGTGGAGTCAATACTGCTTCCTGAAGCTGTCAGTGGTGTCCCTGACATGGACACCTCAGGCACACCCAGCACCAGCAAAGGTAAGGACAGTAATTATGTGTTTCCCCATATGTGTATGTACAAATGGCCTTTAGAAAATAGCTATGGCACTATGCAGTGTGATAAGTAGTCCATGCCACATTTTACATACAACACAACAATGCATTATGGGAGTGGTAGTCCACACCCCTAAAGTGCATCTACCACATAAATAGCGAGATAGTGTAAAACCAAACAGATACACGACACAAAAGACTTTCAGAGATACTATGCCACGTTAAATTTAATCCTATTACACAACTGTGAGAGTACATATCCAAGAATGACATGCTGCGCATTGTTGTTGCAGCAGAAGGTGCAAATGTGGGGGATTGCGAAAATCAGCCACAGACCGACTCAAACACCAGTGAGTCCTTCATACAAGCACAAACTAGATGCAGGGCAAAAGTGCTTCCCCTCCCTGAGTATAACCTGAACTCAGATGAAGTGCCAGATGAAATACCCCCACCACCCCCAGAGGCTAGAAGCACCGACAGACAGCAGTCCCTGCCCCAGCGTCAGTACACTCCCCTCAGGAGGTGTCGCGAAGAAGGCAGACAGTGCACAGAGGAAGGTGAGGGCCCATTATTGTTTGGTGGCCTTGAGGGGTCTATGCTGAAAATGCAGCACCTGCAATGTAAACACATGAGGTTAATGCACAGGCAGTTGGTGTCAATCGATCAGAGCATGGGAGTAATGCACAGGCGGTTTGAGTCTCACAATGACAACATGGGATCAATGCACAAGCAGTTGGAGTCTCTCAATGACAACATGGGATCAATACACAAGCAGTTTTGAGTCTCTCAGTGACAACATGTGCAAGCAGCATGAGGGACAGCAAACAGCAGCAGAACACGTAAAGGAGATGACAAATGCCATTAGGGAACTCTGCACTGTGATGCAGCAGGAGCATGTCAGCCACCGTAGGCGCCATCACCAATTGATGGGCAGGTTGGATGGGTTCTGCAGATCTGTCAATCAGCTCACTATCATAACTGCTTTGGCGTCACGACGTGCTGTGGGCATGCAAGTGGAGATGGTACATTGCAGTCGGGACGTTGCATGAGGATTGGCATAAATCACCAATGTTTTGGAGACAATGCAGACAGACCGGAGTGTTACAAACAGCAAACTGGGTGGTGGGGATAGTGAGGAGCTCTCTAGCCTCAGCAGTCTCACAGCCCCTGTGATGGATCCTAGGCATCGCAGTGCCAGACACAGTACTGTATCGGAATCCGCAACAAGAGGTGCCACTGAGACCACTGAGCACTCAAGTGGAGTGTGTGGAAGTCGAAAGTGATGTTGAGAGGTACAGGGGACTTGCATATTATGTAGCAATGCACTGATACTATGATGCTAATAGTGTGACACTGTAACTAGGACCTGTTTGTGTATACTGCTTACCTATGTCCTAATCACACATATATTACGTGGTGTTGTCATTACTTACATCAGATATAGTTGTGCGCAATCTCAGCACATCTTTGTCTGCCCTCTGCTGCAATGCTTCTGTCTGCTGGCTGAAGTGGTGGTACGGGATCGGCACCCTCAACTGAGTCAAGCTCTTTGGGCTCCACTGGTATATCCTTTGTTGTTGCGATTTTGTGCACCATAGCACATGTAGCCACAATTTTGCAGGTGTTTTCGGGGCTGTACTGCAGTGCACCACCACTCTTGTGCAGGCATCGGAAATGGCTCTTCAGCAGGCCGAAGGTCCTCTCTACAACGCTGCATGTCGTCCTGTGTGCTTCATTGTACCTCCTTTCACCTGGAGCCGCAGGATTCAGATAGGGTGTTAGTATGAAGGACCACACTGCATTGGCACTGTCTCCTAGAATGACAGGATAGTAAAATGAGTAATTGTTATCTGTGACATCATATATACATCAAGGCAAAATTGTCAACTGTTACATTACCAAGTAGGTATCCTTCACCAAACTCCCCAGCAAGTAGTCTTATGTGTATTCCACTGTGCCTGAAGATGCAGGAGTCATGTGTGCTACCTGGGTATCTGGCCACAAGATCTGTTATAACGTTAGAGGCATTGCTTATGACTTGTATGTTCATGGAATGTGTACTCTTTCTGTTCTGATAAGCATACTCTGTGGCAGATGGTGGGCAGATAGCTACATGTGTCCCATCGATGCAGCCATTGACGTGGGAATTGGGCAATTTGGTAGAAATTGTATTTGGTTTGTTGCAAATCCGGTGGGGTGTTGGGAAATCTTATGTGCAGATGGATTTTGCTAAGCATGGCATTGAGGAATGCATTGAAGAAGCAAGAAAGCGCACTCTGTGAGATTGCTGCTATGACCCCTTGATAGCTCCCTGAGGCTAAGACGTGCAGGGGGTATAATACCTGCACATGGGAGGGTATGCTATTGGTCCTGTGTGTGTTTCGCTGCAGTAGGGGTTGTAGATCACCTATCAGGTAAAGTATCACAGCTGAGTTTACCCTGTACTTATCATTTATCCCCTCCTCTGTCTGGTCAAAAAGAGTAATGTGCACTCTGTAAATGCACTCTTGTGTCCTCCTCCCTCTCTGTCAGAGTCACCAGATCCTCGGGGTTTGCGCACGTCCTCTAATGAACAACTCCAAGACTCTGATAGACAATTCACAGAGACTGTGAGAGTTCAAGAGGGGAAGAGGGGATTAGGAAGGGTACTGCTGGGAAGGAGACCTTTAATGGGAAAAAAGGTTAGAACACACAATATAACCTGAAGTAAATATTAATAAACATAGTCTTTCTGAAAATATGAGCAATCTTGAATTGCAGTTTTAAAAATGAACAGATTTTGTGATGATCAGATACCTGTAATGGAATCAAGATTAATTGAAATAAAACTTTTCTTATTCAAGCATGAATTAGAATAACAAGAATATGCATAATAGGAGCACATAATATTGCATCTAGAACTTCTGATCCTATATATATTTTCCTTGAAATGTTTTCAACACAGATTACACTCTTAAAACACTAGAGAAAAAATATTTTTCAATGGGTTCAATAGTTCAAGAAATATTTCCCATACTTGTCAACTCAAATTGTACCAAGCAATTATCCTGGAATGGTAATATGCAGTTCACAACATAAATAAACTCAAGTAAAAAATTGCATGTCCTGCTGACTCGAATGCCACCATGCAAAGTCAAGAAATGGTTGCACAATAAAAATAGCGACAGGTTTTGAAATTATCTTAAATTGAATTATACATCGTGCCACTTCAAAACCTTCTTTTAAATGTCAATAAATAGTAACACACAATGTTCCACAAGCTTTTAAAGCTTCATAAACGAACCGCGCCTCTTGCCGATTCGTGATCAATCATGTATGTGTCAATAAATGCCAGCACGCAATGCAACTCAAGATTTCAAAGCTTTTCAAACGAATCGCGCCTCCTGCTGATTCATAAATATCCACGTGTATGTCAATAAACACTGGCGCGCAATGTAACATGAGTTTCAAAACTATAAATGAATTGCGCTTCTTGCCGATTCATAAACATCCATGTACACACTTTATCAAAAATACTCGAGTGCACTTTTTATGACTATGACCTTAAAACAAATTGTTAACATAAATAAACGATCAGATCTTAGAATGAGATAATTCTAGATAAAATAAACGGTATTGGGAATAAACCCAACTACCGTCTTACCACCCAGGAACAAGATGCACCAATGAAGATTTCAAAGCAGAACTGGGAGATCAAAAAGGCCACTGGAACTGAAGTTCTGGAAATAGCTGCTCTTCTGCACTGGAACCTCTGAATAGTGAGCACTGGGAGTTGGGCTGACTCTCCTTATATAGAGTCTTGGCCCAGCCCAGAACCACGCCCAGGCATGTTGCAGGGAAAGTCTCTGGAAGGCCCTGGAAAGAGGCCACACCCTAACCCACTCTGAAAACCTGTAGCAATACCTTGCAAAGAAACAGTATTTGTAAACATATTAAGAACAAGTGTTTAGGATTGAACTTTGCAATGCAAAAGGGTAAAATACAACATATCAGCACAATGCATGAATCATGTTATTTTTAAAGTGATGTTTTTTTGCATTTTTTGATGCCAATAGAGCGCGTACTGTTCTGGTGTTGACACTCTCCTGAATCCTGCCAGGATCCTCATCCTCCTCACCATGACGTAGAGTGCAGCCATTGTGGAAAAGAGGCTGAGTCATTCTGGGCCTCTTTATATAGTTTGCAGCTGTTTACCACCTGATTTCAATTTGTGGTAAATTGCTCATGCAAAAACCCATTCTCTGAATAATCGCAATTTGTGACTTGTTGATGCATTGCATTGAGATTCGGATTTTGCAAAACGCATACTGTGATTTGCAAATTCACATCGCTGTTTGCGAATATTTCCCTGACCCTGATTCGCAATATCTAATCGCAACTGTAAGGAATCGCTATTTTAGCGATTCCTTAAAATTGCACTGTGAATGCCTTTCATGCATGGTGAAAGGCGATTTTGTATTTGCAAACGGTGGAATTTACCGATTCGCACCATTTGTGACTGCAAAATCCTTTGATACATCTGGACCCTGGTCTTTTTTTATGTAGTGTATCTTGTACCCAATATACATTCACTTTCATTTTGTATTAAAAAAATGTAGACCTAATATCTTGTTTTATGTACTGCTCGCTAGAGCACATTTTGCTGTCCTGAAGCACGGTAAATAGCATGTTTTCCTGCTAGACGACTTGGTGATGATCATTTTATAAGTCTCAAAAAGATAAAATGCTGAGATGGCACTGATGAGATTCAAACCAGCATCCTGAAAGTCTGCATAGCATCCTTTTGAGTGCAGCTTCCTCGTACGTATACCCATCAACATGCAAAATAATGCCACATGAATTAATTAGAATATCCAACGAATGTTCTTAATTTAACCAAACCTCGTAATGATACATTTCTTTTATACAATTTTCATGCATTTTATGTTTCATATAGTTCGACGTTAGGACTTGCCACACAGTAATAAGGAATTTAAATAATCCAATTACTAAAATACACAATGTGTGTACTTTCATAGCTAGAGCAAAAGCATAATTTTCAGGTTCCTTCTGTCATTTTACTGTCTTTCGCTTTCAATTACCTAGGGATGGTAGTGTGCGTGCTCTGTTTTTTGTAGTGGGTGTGCCACTGAATACCCTGATTTTCACTTGTAGATGGAGAAGAAAGTGGTATTTGATCCCAGTGAACTTCACATCTTGTGACGCAGACACTGAAGAGTTCAAGCCATTGCTGGGTACAACATTGCATTGTATTTTAGCATTTATATTGCATTTCATACACCTGGCTGTGCTTTAAAGTGCTCCAATTTGCAATGGGGCCCTGTGCGCCTTTTCGGAATGCCTGTTTGAAAAGGGTGTGGAATGTAATATGTCCAGCTTTTAAGGTGTTATGTAAGGTGTGTGTGAGGTTTGAAGATGTGCTCTAAATATAGTGCAATGGTGTTGGTGTGCTTAAGCTATGGGTTGTGAAGAATGTGAGAAAAGATGTATTTATGCAATCCAATACTTACCATCTTTAGAGGAGTTTGTATCATAAATTACCCAATAGCGACAGCAGCACAATTCCTGGAGGCATGATTAAGACATCAGCACATACGATGAACACTTAGGGGCATATTTATTGAACTATCAACAGTGCAACACAGTTAGTCACCTTACTGCACTGCGCTGCGTGATAGGGAAAGGGCAGAAGGTGCAATACTTAACATGGCAAGGTGCATTCCCATCAATTCCCAGCACTGGAGCACAGTGTGCTGCCTAGTGCCAATGCAGGAACCCTTGCACCATGATGCAATGGTGCCTGTGTTGTAAGCAGGGTTGTTTTGTGCAGGAAGGGAAACCTTCCTGGACAAAAACAATACTTTGAGGTATATTCCTCATTCTATTAGTGCTGCTGAATACAGCACAGATAGAAAGATGAAGTAACAAAGAGAAATAAAGATATTACAAATCTGAGGGGTGGACACCGTCATGTGAATAAAAATATAAAGTATTTATTATCCTCTTTAAACGCCCCAACATCAGCTGCAGTCAACCGTCCCTCCTCTCGCGCACCACCTCCTTCATTCCCTTGTCACGGTATTTGATTCCATTCTCGAATCGAATCAACTACCGAGAACACCATACATCTCCCTTTGATGATTAACCAATGCAAAATATCAATACAGAATCCAAAAACACAAAGTCTAAATTCTCACATTACATAAGAAATGCATAAATCAGATTTGCAACAAATAGGAACAAACAGAATACATTTGAACACAATCATTTCAAAATATAGGCGGCCATTATGAACACGGCGGTAAACACCGCCGACCTCCGTGGCGGCAGTGAATAGAAGACTGCCTTGGCGGTGAATAGAAACCCGCCATATAATGAACCAAAATCCCGAACCCACCAAAAATCACCAGTCACCGCCAGGACGCTGTCGGCACAACTGCTGGACCCTCCACCCTGCCACCGCCGAGCACACCCATATCCCGCCCTCCAAGTAATGATGCGCAAATCATCTTGGCCGTCAGTGGAAGTCGACCGACCATTGGCGGTGCCGACCGCCACGGGCGGCAAGTGAACCCAACAGCAAGAAGTGCACACATTGGATAAGCTAGAAACCCACACACCTGACACACATCCACAACACCATAAAACACTCACCTACACAACCCACAATCCTTTGCAACAAAACTAGGCCAACAAAGACAGAGAGCACCAGAAGCAGACCCCGAACGCCACTATACACGAGACTGACACCGACCCACAGAAGAGCACCCTCACCACAATTCCAGCCCCAACACCATTCACCACACCCACCATGTCACCCCCCAAACATCCACGCTTCACAGAAAGGGAGCTAAGGACCATGGTGGACGAGATCCTGAAGGTGGAGCCACAAATATTCAGGGCTCAGGTGCAACACACACCCATTGCCAGGAAGATGGCAGACCATTGTCAACAGGGTCAATGCAGTGGGATACCATCCACGCACCAGGGAGGACATCTGCAAGAGATGGAATGACCTGCGGGGGAAGGTCAGGGCCATGGCATCTAGGCACCATATTGCAGTCCAGAAGACTGGGGGAAGACCTCCACCAACACCACCCGAATACACAGACTGGGAAGAAAAGGTACTGGCCATCCTGCACTGTGAGGGACTCACTGGACTCACTGGAGGAATGGACTCGGGTAAGTCATCCACATTTACCCCATATACATCACACCTGGAATGCATGCACCACCCCACCCCACCCGGACACTACCCCACCAAGCCCACAGCCACTGAATACACCCCCTGCATGCCCACAAACCCAGTAACAGGCCTACATCCCTCCCCCTGTGCACAGCCACCTACCCCTGCAAGGATTCACAATGGCACTACACCACCCACAATGCAACTCCACATCCTAGGCAAAATGCAGTGCAAACCTCACAAAGGCACCCTGCATGGCTCCAAAAAGTTACACCTTCACAAAACAGCCCAGCCCTGTGCACCCCATCCGATCAACCATTTGTAACATTGTAGCAGACATGTCCATTTCCCCCAACAGGCACCACCACCCATGCCACCCTGACGGACCGGACAATGAGTGGCAGTGCCACCCAGGGAGACAGAGGCACCTCACAGGACACTGGGGAATGGATCCCTGGACACTGATGAACAGGCTGGCCCCTCACACAGTCCTGGACTGTCACCATCCAGCAGCCTCACCCAGGATACCACTGACACCCCTACCACCCAACCAAGAATATCAGCCCAGGGCAAGCGTCCCCACACCAGTGTATCCAGACCACAGACTGGTGGAACACAGGTACAGAGGCCATAGTCACCCCCTACCAACAGGCAGGAAGACGATGGCCCAAGAACAAGTGGTACCGCCAGACCTGTGCAGGGGACACAGGCTCAGGGGGCTAGCCCATTGGTAGGGCCTCAGTGGCCCAGGGGGAAGGCCATAGGATGGATGCTGCAGCCCAGGACGTGATCTCTGAGGTCCTGGGAGCCTACCAGCATACCCATGACAGATTGGCCCAGATTGTATCCACCCTGGAGCATAGTCAGAGGATGCAGCAGGAACACCACCAAGAGGCCATGGAGCAGTGCAAACAGCACAACGCCACAATCGCCAGCATAGCAGGAGCACTGCTGCAGCTGGTACAAACCCAGTCTGAGACCCACACAGGACAGAAGGCCCCCACTACAGCACAGGAGACAGACCGAACAATGACACCCTCAGCAGCAACATTCCAGGAACTACCCTCAGAGGAAACACAAGGGACAACCATATCATCCCCTCTAGGTCAACAGCAGGTGCCCAAACGGACCCTCAGGCCAAGATATGGGACTGGAACCCCTGCCAAAAACAAGGCACCCTTCAAGAAGTAACTCAGCAACAATCTGCGCACCAACCATCCCACACAAAATCAAGCACCAAACAGTGCTGGCAATCACTAATAACTCATGTAAGCATTGATGGATCCATCAATACTAACAACAAGGCTGCCATCATGTTGGCATTGAGGAAACCCACCCATGACCAACTGCCATCACTGTAAATTGCACTATTCAATCCCTGCCACCACTTAAACACATATCACACCTGTAACACTGTCCCCTGTCATAATTTGTGAACAAAGTGAAGTATGGATGAAACTGACCGATAACTACTTTATTGGTAATGCGCAGCTGAAAGTGCACTTGTGTGCCTAAATGTTCTAAAAAAAAAAATCACTAAATTGTATTTGGTACCATGCAGACCTGGACCCAGTTGCTAATAGTAGATCCAAACCCCCCTGGATGAGAAAGCACACTGGCAGTATGTGTCAAAAACACCAATGTCAGCCCTTAGTCCCACGTAGTTACTGGAAGTAGAGTTGTATCAGTTGGGCCCTGGAATTGATATCTTCTCCTTCCTCATCATCCCCCTCACTCTCCTCCCCCTCTCTGAGGAAGCTGGTCAGGATATACAGCACCATCCACCTCCAAGAGGGGGATAGAATTTCTCACTGCCACGTTGTGCGGCACACAGCAGGCCACCACTATTCTACAGGGAGTGCAGAATTATTAGGCAAGTTGTATTTTTGAGGATTAATTTTATTATTGAACAACAACCATGTTCTCAATGAACCCAAAAAACTCATTAATATCAAAGCTGAATATTTTTGGAAGTAGTTTTTAGTTTGTTTTTAGTTTTAGCTATGTTAGGGGGATATCTGTGCGTGCAGGTGACTATTACTGTGCATAATTATTAGGCAACTTAACAAAAAAAAATATATACCCATTTCAATTATTTATTATTACCAGTGAAACCAATATAACATCTCAACATTCACAAATATACATTTCTGACATTCAAAAACAAAACAAAAACAAATCAGTGACCAATATAGCCACCTTTCTTTGCAAGGACACTCAAAAGCCTGCCATCCATGGATTCTGTCAGTGTTTTGATCTGTTCACCATCAACATTGCGTGCAGCAGCAACCACAGCCTCCCAGACACTGTTCAGAGAGGTGTACTGTTTTCCCTCCTTGTAAATCTCACATTTGATGATGGACCACAGGTTCTCAATGGGGTTCAGATCAGGTGAACAAGGAGGCCATGTCATTAGATTTCCTTCTTTTATACCCTTTCTTGCCAGCCACGCTGTGGAGTACTTGGACGCGTGTGATGGAGCATTGTCCTGCATGAAAATCATGTTTTTCTTGAAGGATGCAGACTTCTTCCTGTACCACTGCTTGAAGAAGGTGTCTTCCAGGAACTGGCAGTAGGACTGGGAGTTGAGCTTGACTCCATCCTCAACCCAAAAAGGCCCCACAAGCTCATCTTTGATGATACCAGCCCAAACCAGTACTCCACCTCCACCTTGCTGGCGTCTGAGTCGGACTGGAGCTCTCTGCCCTTTACCAATCCAGCCACGGGCCCATCCATCTGGCCCATCAAGACTCACTCTCATTTCATCAGTCCATAAAACCTTAGAAAAATCAGTCTTGAGATATTTATTGGCCCAGTCTTGACGTTTCAGCTTGTGTGTCTTGTTCAGTGGTGGTCGTCTTTCAGCCTTTCTTACCTTGGCCATGTCTCTGAGTATTGCACACCTTGTGCTTTTGGGCACTCCAGTGATGTTGCAGCTCTGAAATATGGCCAAACTGGTGGCAAGTGGCATTGTGGCAGCTGCACGCTTGACTTTTCTCAGTTCATGGGCAGTTATTTTGCGCCTTGGTTTTTCCACACGCTTCTTGCGACCCTGTTGACTATTTTGAATGAAACGTTTGATTGTTCGATGATCACGCTTCAGAAGCTTTGCAATTTTAAGAGTGCTGCATCCCTCTGCAAGATATCTCACTATTTTTGACTTTTCTGAGCCTGTCAAGTCCTTCTTTTGACCCATTTTGCCAAAGGAAAGGAAGTTGCCTAATAATTATGCACACCTGATATAGGGTGTTGATGTCATTAGACCACACCCCTTCTCATTACAGAGATGCACATCACCTAATATGCTTAATTGGTAGTAGGCTTTCGAGCCTATACAGCTTGGAGTAAGACAACATGCATAAAGAGGATGATATGGTCAAAATACTAATTTGCCTAATAATTCTGCACTCCCTGTATACACCTTTTCAGGCCCATAGGCCAGGTAACCTCCTGAGATATGTAGACAACAAAATCTAGCCTTCAGGAGAACTATTGTGCGCTCTATCACCCTCCTAGTACTTCTATGAGCCTCATTGTAATTCCTCTCTGCATCTGTCCCAGGATTCCTCACTGGTGTCAGGTGCCAACGCAAGTTGGGATAGCCAGAATCACCTAAAAAAAGGTGTAAAACAGAGTAGTCATTGTCAAGCCTCTGAGTCAGACATCCTGTCTGTCTGCTAGGTGGCAGTTAGTGACAGAAACACCTACCTATGATTCAACCTCTGTCCTCTTGTAGTTGTTCCATCTTGTGTGGCACAGTACTGTTCCTCAGCACAAAGGAATCATGGAGTGAACCGGGGATCATGGTATTCAAATGTGAGATGTACTGGTCTGCAGTACATACCAATTGGATGTTCATGGAGTGAAAGTTCTTTCTGTTTCTATATACCTGTTCACTGACTCTTGGGGGTATTATAGGTATGTGGGTGCCATCGATGGCACCAAACCCATGGGGTATGTTTGCAAACTCACTGAAGTCAGATTTGATGGCAGGGAGGTCAGTACTTTGTGGAAACTTCACATAGGACTGCAGGTGTCGTACATATGCATTTAGAAATATTGTCAGTACCATGTTGAACGTTGGCTGTGAAAATCCTGCACCCATGCCCACTGTCACTTGAAATGAGCCCGTAGCCAGGAAATGGAGTGCAGAGAGCACCTGCACTTCAGTAGGGATCGCATGCTGATTATGATTTGCCGGAGTTAGTGCGGGATCCAGTAATGCACAAAGTTTGAGAATAGTTGGACAGGTGGGTCTGTAATTGATTATGATGTGACGCTCCACCATGGTCCTCAAATCAACAAGTGGTCTGTACACCGATAGGGCCCTTCCTCGCCACAAGGCTCCGTACCTATGAGGGATTTGAAACACGTGTGAGGAACACACATACATAGGCACACATTGTCATTCATTATGCACTGCTTACTTGATTGTAGGGACTCAAAAGTAACATATTCTTGACAGATTATCATCTAGACCTTAATGAGTGAACAGTGTTTGTTATGTGTGGTATTGTTAATGGTCACATGCATAGGTGTTTTAGGTGACCAATAAGAGGCGCATTGTGCACTTTTCATTTTTCTTAATGCGTAGTTAAGGCCAAAATGTCTGCCCCTGTAATCCAGAACTGTCGCTGTGGAAGTGACCTCATACCACTAGCGGTTGACGTAACAGCGTAAGGCGGTGCTTACCACCGTTCGCACGTCATTGGTTAACATGGCTGCCAATGGGGAATCCTGGCGTATCATGATCACCAGTGGCGGTGACGGTGCACACCGCCGTGGTACGTACGCGAGTTGGTAACCCCAACTTCACTTGACTCCCTGATCTTGTGCGAGCAGGTACTCCACTGACCGTACTGCTGTGTCCTGCCTCTGGTCATGGAAGTGGCTTGTGTTGCAGAGGAAAGGGCCCTGGCCTTCACCCAGGAGGAATTGGAGAGGGAAGTGGACAGGGTCCTGCCCCTGTACAGAAAGCTCTACGGACAGCCAGAGGTACAGGTAAGTCAGGGGTTGGGGGGCACTGTTTGGGTGTAATGGATGGTTTTGTAAGGACATATGTGTGCACCTCTGAGCCTGCATGGGCCGTGGTTCATGCCATGCTGCGTGCGTATGTCCTGTTTGTCAGTAATGTCCGTCCCATGGTGGACGTATGGCCACCTGTACATATTTGCCAAGTGCCTGACCTCTGTGTTACATTTCTGTGTCTCCCTTTTAGGTCAGCGCCCACCAAAAGAGAGCACTTTGGCCTGCCATCGCCAAGGAGGTGTGGAACCACTGCAGGAAGAGGTGGGAGGACCTGCGGCTCTGTGCGCAAAACATCTGTGAGGCCCAGCTGGGAAAGTCCACCCAATGTGGAAGGGGTGCCCGTCGGTCACTGACCCCCCCTCATGCTAAGCATCCTGGTGGTGGCGTACCCAGACTGGGTTGGGCGCTTGAAGTCACAAGGGGGTGAGTATTCATGTCACAATCTTAACCCTTGATGGATGTCTGTGTGTGCATTAGGGTTTAGGCTGCTTAGTTGCAGGGACTCTCACTGAAGTCCATCTATATGATGGCCCCTGTAGGGTGTAGGGGTGTTTGTGTCAGGTCTCCTACACGTCGGGTCCTTAGGTAGTTCAGGAGTGGGTGTTGAGCAGGGTTCTGGTCACTAGTCAGGAGCATGGCCATGGGCAGAGTGGAAGAGGCTGCCTGTTGGGTGGGTCTTCTGGGTGGGTGTATATCTGGCCAGTATGTTCACTCTTTTCAGCTATTTAATCAATCAATCAATCAGTGTATTTGTAGAGCGCACTACCCACCCGTAAGGGTCTCTAGGAGCTGAGAGGAGGGGGGTGCTGCTACTGCTCGAATAGCCAGGTTTTGAGGCGCTTCCTGAAAGTCAGCAGGTCTTCGGTCTGTCGTAGGGGCAAAGGAAGGGTGTTCCAGGTCTTGGCGGCGAGGTGGGTGAAGGATCTGCCTCCGGTAGTCACTCTTCGGATGCAGGGGACGGTGGCGAGAGTGAGGTCAGCTGAGCAGAGTTGGCGGGACGGGGTGTAGAAGGTGAGTCGTCAGTTGAGGTAGGCTGGACCATTGTTGTGGAGCGCCTTGTGTGCATGGGTGAGGAGCTTGAAGGTTATCCTTTTGTTGACGGGGAGCCAGTGTAGGTCTCTCAGATGGGGAGTGATGTGGCTGTGGCGGGGGGCATCAAGGATCAGGCGTGCAGAGGCGTTTTGTATGTATTGCAGTCCTTTGAGGAGTTTGGCAGGGGCTCCTGCATAGAGGGCGTCACCGTAGTCAAGTTTGCTGATGATGAGGGCTTGGGTGACTGTTCTTCCTGTATCCGTCGAGATCCATCTGTAGATCTTGCAGAGCATGCTGAGGGTGTTGAAGCAGGATGAGGAGACAGCGCCGACTTGCTTGGTCATGGAGAGTGTTGAGTCGAGGATGACGGCCAGGTTGCGTGCGTGGTCCGTGTGTGTCGGGGCTGCTCCCAGAACGGTCGGCCACCAGGAGTCGTCCCTGGCTGAGGGGTTGGCACAGAGGATGAGGACCTCCATCTTATCTGAGTTCAACTTCAGTTTGCTGTTCCTCATCCTGCTTCAACACCCTCCACATGCTCCACAAAAGTCTCTCCTGTTTTGACTCCCCATCCCTGTTCTCTTGTGTTGTTTGTGTGCATCAGCATCATCTGGCGAGGGAGCTGGGGCACCAGCAAGTGGGGATGCAGCGGCCCACGGACCCTCGGAGACAGAGTCATCCGACGCCAAGGGGACTAGTGGGTGGGAGGGCAAGGGGAGTACCACAGGGGAGGCAACTACCACTGGAGGTAGTGGCTCCGACACCTCCTCTGATGGGGGCTCCCTGGTGGTGGCGGACCCTAGTGGGCACACCCCTACAGTAACATCATCCACCACCCCCCATGCCATCACCGCCGTCCCTTTTGCTCACCACCGAGTTGCCCGTGCCCGCTCACCCAGGAGTTTGGGCATCTCCTTCGCCCCAGGCACCTCCTCCCCTCCCCTAGTCAGCACTGCTGCCCTCAGAGGAGGCTATTGACTTCCTGAGAATCATCTCTGTAGGGCACAAAGCCATCGTCAGTGCCAACCAAGGGCTAGCATCAGAGATGCAGCAGACAAATGCCTATCTGAATGGCATTCACGGTGTTGTGTCTGGCCTACAAAGATCTTTTCAGGCTCTGGCCTCATCTTGGACGGCAGCCAGTTTCCCTGGTCATTCCGTCCCCCGTGCAACCTCCTCTACACCTTCCAGCACCCCACTCCCTTCACCCGTCCAAAGCACACAATCTGACATGCAGTCAAGCACCTCAACACACAAAAAGCACACTTCTAAACAAAAGCACCACACCTCCCACCACAAGCATTCACACAGCCAACATACAGATGCACACACAGCAACATACACTTCCCCTAGTGTGCCCACCTCTTCCACCTTCCTGTCTGTCCCCTCTACATGCACACCCCCAAGCATTGGACCTTCAGTCACTGTTGCTGAGCCTCTTCCTGCACTCACCACAATAGCAGTCATCCAGACATGCCCCCGACACCACACCTGCACTCACCACAACTACTGTAGTTGACACATGCAGCACACTCACCAGACTTGCAGACACCCACACAACATACATCCACACTGGCAGCCTGTCTTCTCCCACTGTGTCCACTCTCCCTCCTCCAAAAACACACAAACGCATCAAGACACCCACCCATCACACATCCACCACACCTCAGCATACTGTCCAGTCACCTGCACCCACAACATGCAACCCTACACCACTTACGTCCACACCCTCTGCCTCCACTCCCATGCCCTCCTCCAGGCCCAACCCAATTGCTCCCACAAAACATTTCCTCTCCCATGCTGATCTTTTCCAACCCACTCGCCCACCCCGTCTTGTCCTTAAGCGTGCGCACCTCCTTGCCCTTTCCACTCCTTTCACTTCACAGTCTACCCCTGTCCGCCCTTCACATTCCCATGTCCCTTCCCCAGAGAGGAAGAAGCCCAGTGCAGAGCCAGTTCCATCTGGCTCTACCTGTCGAAGCACACACCCCCACCTTCCAAAGCCAAACCCAAACCCAAACCCCCTCCACCTTCCGAGCGCAAGTCCAAGCCCCACCCCGTTGCAAATCCCCACCCCCACCACTCCCTTCCCCTGTTCCCTGAGGTGCCTGGATGCCCCATTGTTGCCCCATTAGGTGGAGTACTGTGCACTTTTGGGAGTCAGGTTGGGGCCATTGTAGCCCACACACGTATGGCACTATGGACTGGCCATTGGCCTTGTTGTCAATAGTTAGTTCTGTGAGCTGAAATAAATATTTTTGTGTGGCCTGTGTTTAGGCAGCACACTCTTGAACCCTGGTCTTTCGTTTCATTGTTTGTGGGTGTGGGGCATTTGTATGTACTATGTTCAGGTTGGACTTGCCTTGTGTCGGGTAAGTAATTCTTGCTGTGGGGTGTATGGCTTGTGTTGCTGTGAAGGGTTGTGGGAGTGTTGCCGGGTGGGTGGAGTGAGTGGGTATGTAACTGTGCCCTTTCTTCCCTGGTTTCGTAGGTTGCAGTACTTACCATTGTCCTCTTCGTCGGCGGTCTCGGTCATGGAGGTATATGGCAAGGAGCAGGGCTGGCATGATTTGCAGCTCTCTATCCATCTCTGCTTCAGCGCGTTGTGTGGGCCTCCGGTGAGTGTTTCCTTATGATAGTTTAATTTCTGCCTCGCTTTGCATGGCGATGGTTCCCGTCCCGGAACTGACGGAGGTCTAGTGGTTCATTATTTGATGGGTGGGTTGAGTGTCTCCGTCAGCCTGTGGGTGGACTCTGCCGTCGTCGTCAGCACTCCCCTACTGGTGGTGGGTGGTTTTCAGGATCCTGTCTTTCAGTTGGTTCATTATTTGGCGGTCCGGACTGCTCCTCTGTTGGCAGTTTTTATCACCACCGCCGGCGGCGCGGTTTGGACCGCTGTGTTCATAATGAGGGCCATAGTCTTTAAAAGATCCCGGAGAAAATCTTCTCCCATTACTTTTCCTTTCTTCACCCACCGCATTTCTCATGAAATTGCTACCAGATCATACTGACGGTGGTTTATCTTCTACACAATCTTTATCTGCAGATTTAATGAACATTTCTTCTTTCGAGACTTTTAAAGGAACCACTCTGTTCAAATTCGATATTTTCCCATCAGATGTCTTTACTGCATTCCTGAAACATTTAAGTACCTCCAAAGGTCTAGTGTACTTTGACCAATTCGCATTACTAACAGGGGCTCTGATCTTCACCACATCCTCTACTTTAACATCCACATCACAAACCTTCTTTCTCAAATCAAACTCACGTTTCCTTTTTATCATTGCATTTTCCTCTCTTCTCCTCCAATTCATGTCACTCACATTAAAACTATTTTTTACCCAATCCATCCATCCTGGGCACAACTTTGTATTGGGCACTCTTCTTTCGAACAGTTCAAACGGCGATTTCCCAGTCGACACATGAGGTGAAAAACGATAGGCTGAAATTCTTCTTGAAAGTTCTTTTTTCCAATCCATAAAATTCACTCTCGCCAACTGTACACTTTCCTTTATATATCTATTAAATCTCTCCACAGCACCATTTGTTTCCGGAAGATAAATGGCATATTTTTTGTGTACAATACCACAGTCGTTCAAATAATCTTCAAATTCTTTGGAACAAAATTGAGGTCCATTGTCTGACAAAATGGAATAAGAAAGTCCTTCTTTTCTAAACACATCTTCTAAAAATGCTTCCACATTTGAAGATGAAATATCACGCACATTCTTAACCTCAACCCATCTCGAATACAATTCCATCAACACGATAAGATACGGGTTAAGTTGTTCACCTTGTATTGGCTCCACAATATCAATTGCCACTTCATCCCCTGGTTTGCTAGGTAATTTTCTATAAACCATAGTTATACTGCGAGTTTCCAAAATCTTGTCGCTACATGAACATTGCACACATTCCCAAACCAATCGCTCTATCTCCCGATCCATTCCGGGCCACCAAAAACATGCTCTTAAATTCTCCTTAGTTTTTACTATACCCAGATGACCCTCATGAGCTTGAGCCATTATTTTCTTCCTCAGAGAAATTGGCAGAATTCACCTTGTTCCCCTCAATAGCATTGACCTATCTGCCGCCAATTCTTTTTTTAACAAATTCCAATTTTTATTTAAATTAGAAAAATTCCCATTCCTAATTGCTTCCATAACTTTAACCAATTTTTCTTCATCTTCAAAAGCAACTTTCCATTTCTGGTCTGCAATAACTCCAAAAGTAATTTCACTCACATTTTCGTAAACTTCACATACGTCCTCTTCTATCATGGCCATATCAACATTTTCCCCAGTCCTATTTATCTCAACCAATCTAGATAAACAATCAGCACTCGCATTCGCTGCAACAGGAACATACACAACTTTGAAATTAAATTCTTGTAACGCAATAATCCACCTCCTAATTCTAGCAGAAATGCAATTCAAACCTTTGTTGGCAAACACTTCAACCAGAGGCTTATGAGCTGACAAAACCACAAAGTTTGTACCCCAAATAAAATGCTTAAATTTCCTTATCACTCAGAATATCGCTAAAGACTCCCTTTCAATGACAGAATAATTTTTCTTTGTTTTACATAATGATTTTGACGCACAGGCAGTCAACACTTTCTTTCCATTGTCTTCCTGTAGCAGCAATGCTCCCAAACCCTTAGCACTGGCATCCGTAACCACAAATGTCAATTTCCCAGGTTTAAATGTCTGTAAACATGGCACTTCTTCCAATTCTTTCTTTATTCCCAGAAATTCTTTCTCACACAAAACATTCCAGTTAAACTCTCTACCTTTTTTGAGCAAACTTCTCATATTTACTGATTTTTCTGCCAAATTCTTTCCATACTTTCCATAGTACTCAACCATTCCAAGGAAAAAACTCACCTCTTCTTTGGTCTGGGGAGATACCAAATTCTTAATAGTGTTAACAAGTTCTGATTTGGGTCTAACTCCTTCACCAGAAATCAAATGCCCCAAATATTCAACTTCAGTCACACCAAAACTACACTTCTTTCTCTTGAGTGTGAGATCGGCCCAACTTAGACATTCCAACACCTTATTCACCCTATCCATATGTTCTTCCACTGTGTCACCAAAAATCAGTACGTCATCTTGATAACATTTCACACACTTCAACCCCTTCAACACTTTGCTCATTATGCAATGAAAACCTGATGCAGCTGACACCAGCCTGGAAGGCATTCTTTTAAACTGAAACGCCCCAAATGGTGTAATAAAAGCTGTAAGTTCTTCCAAACTTTCTTCCAATTCCACCTGGTGGTAGGCAGATGCTACATCCATAGTGGAGAAATATCTTGCTCCACCTATCACAGAGACTATCTCTTCTACGTTAGGAAGAGGAAACTTATCTACTACTCCTCATTCAACACTCTCAGATCCACGCACAACCTGATGTCACCTTCACCCTTTCTCACCACCACAATGGGGGTCAACCACTCTGTAGCCTCCACCTCCTCAATCACCTCTAACAACTCAAGTCTCCTCAGCTCCTTCTCCACTGACTCCTGCAACGCTAATGGAATTCTTCTTACTTTTGCCACCACCGGAAATGCATTTTTCTTTAATCTAATTCTGTGTTTGTAACCTTTGAGACAACCTAAGCCATCAGAGAATACTTCTGGAAATGTCTTTAAAAAATCACATTTCCAAACTCCTACTTCCTGTACTTGTACTTGTGGCTGTGCATTTGGGTTAAGAACTATATCCAACAATTTCTGATGTGTCCACCCCAACAAATCATCTCCTTTACTTGAGACATACATTTTCCCTACAATATGTCTTCCTTTCAACTCCATATGACCTTCAAAAAAACCTAACATCTTATTAGGTTGTCCTCCATACCCATCTGGACAAACATCCATTTTCTTCAATTTACCCTTCATCTTACAAACAGCCTCAAAACTGCGCTACAAAATGATTGTCAAATGTGAGCACAAACCAAAACGCATCAACAACTTGACCCCATCCACCAGTACAATTTCACTGGGATGATCATTACTGGAGTTCTGCATGTCCACCTGAAAAACAATTTCTTGTGACACTTCTTTCACCTCCTTTAACATGTTACTATGATTTCCCTTCATTTTATTGCAACAACACATGTTCTTTCCACACCCATTGCAGAATGCATTCAGCGCCGGACATAAACTCGCATTTGCTTTATGTCCACTATTTCCACACCTGAAACATTCTCCTTTAAATTTTACTTGCTCCTCTTTCTTTCTCGCACTCACTGCTTCCTTGGATTTCACCTCACATATTACCTCATCAATCTTCTTATTTTCACTCAACTCTTTATTAAATACAGCACTGAACTCCGTAACACATTTTAACATTTGTTCAACCCTTTTTGCAACATTAATAACTTCCTCCAATGGTGGCTCATTCTTCAACCACAACTCTTTTCTAATCTTGTCACTACTACACTTCAATACAAACTGATCTTGAATTTTTTCATCCACCAAACTTGCAAGAAGCTGCCAACTTCCTTAAACTTGTTATGTACTCCTCAACTGACTCATCTTTGCCCTGCTCTCTTTTCCCAAACTAATATCTCTCCATTATCCGACTCACCCTTGGCAGATAGTATTTGTCCAACTTTAACATACATATTTTAAAGTCATTCAAATTCCTTTCTTCCTCACTTCCCAAATCTGATAAATTTTCTAACACCTCCTGTCCTTCCCCACCAAGACAATGCATTAATAGAGCATGTTTCCTCTCCACACTTAAAATAGGTGCACACAATCTCACATAATGTATAAATAACATTTTCCATTTCGCCCAACGAATAACAGGTTCTCCTGGACTACTCAGAAAGAATGGTGGAGGAGTCACATTCTGCATTTTTACTCAAATTACAGCCTCCTTTTTCCTCACGTAATCTAAAACTACAGTTTCCACCCACCACCTTATGACGATTCCTCTTTGAATATTTTATACTCTTTTGCTGGAACACATTTTACTGCAGAATTCTCTCAATGAGCATTAAATATACATAATATGAACTGATTTGAGGCCAGGACCTTCTTGTGTGGCCAGTGGCATTTTAATTAAGTTGTTTTTGTGAATGGATGGATGAAGTCAAAGTGGTTTGTAGCATTTTTAGAGGTGAGGTCTGGCAAAAGTACCTTAATCCACAATCCCTGGCAGTAGTGCTGGGGCAACAGTGTCATTCATCAGACTCCCAACTCTTCAAATTTTTGTATTGGACGAGCCAGCTTACATCTGCTTGCTGGCACTCCTTCAGAGGATGCTGTCTTCAGCAGGCTGTTAAAAGTGCACAAACGTACTGCTAAATGCAGCATATGCATTACATGAGTTACATATAACCAAAATCTTATGAATAAATGTTTTCAATTAGAAAGATGCTTAGGCACTCCTTCGGTTTCTGATTATTAGGTTTGTTACTTGCAAGTAAAATGAGTTCAACATCCCTATGATTAGACTATTAATCATTAGGAAAGAGACTTTTTGTTTTAAATTGTCCTTTCTTACTTGTTTTTTTTATACTGCTTGCATCTATGATGTTGTGTTGTGTTGTCCATCTAGGTCAGTGGTTATTAACCCTTCAACTTCTGTGGACCCCTCCTTTATCAGCACTGGAACTTTGCGACCCCCACTGAATCATTTTGGGAAAGTGAGTATGATGAAATAATTAACCTTCCCTGAGGGACAAAGGATTATCCTCACACTCTGTCAACTATCACACAATTCAAGGATATTTTTCGGGCAAAGAAAAAGGTGACATGAAACCAGGCCATGGTAGCCATGCATTGTTAATGCATTGAGAATCTCTCACTTGTTCTTTGCTGCATTACTTTATTGCAAATAAGAGATTGATCTTGAAATTCACCAAGTTAATCAGTACTGATATCAGTACTTAAGAACATTTTGAACCTGACACCCTTGGCATGGCTTTCCCTCTCCTGTGTTTGCTGACTTTGCTTTTGCTAGCTTTTGGACTCTGCTCACTTTACCAATGCTAACCAGACTAAAGTGCTTGCTCTCTCTACTTTAAACATGATAACATTGACTTACACCCAATTGTAATATTTAATTTACTTGTAAGTCCCTAGTAAAGTGGAACTACATGTACCCAGCACCACCTGTAAACTAAATTCTACTAGTGGGCCTGCAGCAGTGATTGTGTCACCCACTTAAGTAGCCCTTTAAAACATTTCCCACGCCTGCCATCACAGCCTGTGTGTGCAGTTGAAACTGTCATTTTCGCCTAGCATGATCAACCTCTTGCGAGGACCAAACCTCCCTTTTTTATTACATGTAAGTCACCCAGGTGGAAGGCCCTAAACTTCCCAGAGGGAAGGGTGTAATGTATTTTAAAAGTTCAACATCTACTGTTAAGTTTCACATGACCTGGTAGTAGAAAATTCCTCAATTTGTTTTTCACTACTGTGAGGCCTACTTCCACAATAGGATAGAATGTGATTACCTTAGTATATTTAATTAGTGATAAAGTTCAACTGTGAACTGGGGGTAGGGTCGAGTTGGGTGTCTAATGAATTGTAATCTTAAGTCCTCTTTAATTGTAAAGTTGGATTTTAAGACACAATTGTGGAAATGCCCCCTTTAGAAAGTTTAGCAATACCTTTGGAAAGTTGGCATTTTCTTGTCCCAGTCATTTGGTGCCTGCAGCCGGTAACCAGGGTCAAATGATTAGGTGTAACTGGCAGTTGGTCTTTGTGCTTTGCTCCTAGACAGTACTACATGGGAGGTTAGGTATTGGCAGGATGGGTTACTCTGACTTGGTGAGGGGAAGGAGCTGTCACCTACCGCACTTGCACTTGCACATCACAAAGGCTCTGACTGAGCACTCTCACAAAGTGTTTTACACGAGTCTTTTGTGTCCACAGGCAAGCTGGAGCCAGGGAGGGGGTAAGAGGATGACTGGCACCTCATGGGGTGGAATCATCTAGAAACTTTTCCAACTTCAAAGTGGGCACCAGGGGTAAATATTGGAACTCAGACCCCACCTCTTCAGTGCAAATCTAGACCTGTTGGGAGACTGATAAGAAGGACTGCGGTGCTGCTCTTCTGCCTACTGCCCTGCTTCATTAGTGAAGGACGGGACTTGCTTCTTAAACCCAGGACCATCAGAATGACTTCAAGGGTTAGTTGGCTGCCTTGCTGACTAGAGCCATAGACAAAAGTTTCCAACCAACTTGAACCCAGCACATGTACTCTGCCTACTGTAATTCTTTCCCTCCCAAGTGGTGCCAGCCCTGCTGTTCTGGACCCTTGGAAGTGGGCCTGATGGCGCTCTGCCAGGCCAACTGTGGTCCCAGCAGAACTCACGCAGCGCATAGCATTGTATCACAGAAGCTCTGCACTGGATCTAAGGTGTGACGCATCGCCTCTTATAACTTTGCATGTGAATTTTTGGGTGAAGCAACCCAGACTCAGGACTTTGTATCACAGCTTGCAGCCTCATTGTAACTGCCATTGTTTGAGCATCATAAGCCCCTCAACAATGATGCATAACCTCACATTGCAGCCTCACCACTTCTCGGACCTGATGCTGTGCGATGCATTTCCACACCAAGACCTCACCTTGCCTTGGCTGTATAACGCATCCTTGAGTAGGGACCTTGCAATACTCTGACTCCAGGATTTGAAGTACTTTTTTCACCAGGCCTAACTGGTCTCTGTAGCTGGCTCTCACTCCATTGCAGTTTGCCTGATCTTGTGGTTTTGTCCCAGTCCACTGCGACCAGATAACCACAGTTGGCGTTCTGTGTTTTTTTTGTCACTATTTTCACTACAATCTTCAAAACTGCATATCTCTGGTTCTATTGATTGGATCTTGTCATTTTGGTATTTGATTATTAATTACAAATTGCTATATATTTCTAAATTGGTGTCAGATTTTTCTTGTGTTGTGTTTTCACTTTCTTACTGTTAGAACTTAGGTCTCTAATTGGCAGAGGTCTGCACCTTGTCAAAGTAGGGATCACAATCCTAATCAGGGTAAGTCAGTTACACTCTTGGCACAGAACAGACAGGCTTAACCTAAGAGGCAATGGGTAAAGTAGTTGTGCAACACTTAATTAAAGTACCATAGTGAAAGACACCAGAAAAAGGCTCCACATCAGTTTAGAAAAATAGATAATATTTATCATAGTAAAACAAGACCAAAAAGGCAAACATTCAATAAGTAGAAGTTGATATGTGATCTTTTAAATATTAAATGTGATAACAGTCCTTAGAAGTCACTAGCGGTCAAAAGGTTACTTGAGGTCATGAGGGACTGGTAACTACTTTACCCATTGCCTCTAAGTTAAGATTGACTACTTTTGTGCCAATCAACCAGAGTGTTAAGCACTGGTTGATTTGGTGTTTGCTTGTGACTTCACCCTGACAAGTACTGTGATTGCTGTGTGGGTCACAGCCCCCCCCAATCAGTTACCCAATTTCTTACAGTACTCCATAAATACAGGTTTTATTATCCTGAGGATATCCTTTTTTTCCAGGAAGGATCCTAAACCAGTTGGATATATAAAAAATGAAGTCTGTATTACAAAAAAGCAGTGCTGTGCACTTTATTTTCACAGAATGAGGTCAACTGAATGGGTGAATAAAATGGGGGTGGGTAGTACTTGCGCAGTTACATGAAAACACTGCAGGATTCCATGGTTTTCGGTGAATGGACAGAAATAGACATGTTGCCCTGCTCATGCTGATTTTAAGCACTGGGAGTTCATTCCATGCAGACAAATAAGCAAGAATGGCACCACACAGTGAGCTAGAATGCACTGCTTCTTGATTTGACTTTGCTGCTGCTTGTGAACATTTTCTACTCAACAAGCAGCTTTCTGACCGCTAACCGTCCCAAATCATCGTGCCCGCCCGCAATTGCATGCATTAGGTACCATCCCCATCCTAAACACTGGAAATTTCACTACAGGATGCCAAATATTGCCTTCGCTCACCAACTTACCGCTGGTGAGTGTGCGTCAGAAAAAAACTCTGTCACGCTGTAGTTGCCGGAATTTGTCCAAAACTACACATTACAAGTGTAATGTGGTGTGGACCAAATTACGCCAGCAGAGCTAAATTTATCACTCACCCCTAGTACAAATTCGACAGGAGGCATTCTTTAATTTCTGTGGAGCTGTGTAGTGTCAGAATATCATCAGATGGTTATTCTTTACAGAAATACTGACCCATAAGAGTTGAAAAAAGCAAATCTGCACTTAGAGAAATATTTTTAAAAATTATGTTTTGGACAAGGTATTTAAATCAGACAATACTTCTATAGAGCATATGTGTGGGCTGTACCCACATAAATCAGAAAATCCCCATGAATGCTCACATGTTTGCACTTGGAAATGTAGATGAAAGTGCATGAGGGAACAGGTGCTGCGCAGAATACCACCTGAAAGTGGTTTAGGGTGTAGACCATCCAGGAGACTACATTTTGCACTTACTACCCCTGACTGCTTTGATAACTGACAGGGTGAATTGAGATGCAACAACAGTGAACCTATCTCAAGCTTGGCTTTCTTGGCTTAAAGCTAGGCAGGGCAGGGAGGGTTACAGAACCTGGCACTGCAGCAGCGAACTCTGTACACTCCTCCAGTTAAACTATCTAAGTGGCCACATGAATGTGGCCACATTCAGGGGGTCCAAATCTTTTTGGGACCAGTAGCCCATGCACACAATAAGAGAACAAAGTCAACACAACTCTTTTAGGGACTACAGGGTACTCTGCTCTGTAGTCATTTGGGCTCTGCTTTAGATCTGTAACATTGCTCATCATAAAATTCAAGAGAACAATACCCTAGAACTCACTGCACCTAACATTCATTATTATTTTGATTAATATGGGCTCACAACTGGAAATGTTCACACACCTAAGGATAGTGGGCCTCATTTACAAAGTCTTGGCTCAGGGCAGCATTGGAAGCCGTTTTGTGGCGCTCCCCTGCATCAAAACAAAAGGACAGGAATGTGCTGTATCTGCAAGATACAGCACATTCCTGTCCTTGTCCCTTGTGCAGGCACACAAATTGCTGCCATGCACCAACGCAGGCACCCTTGGTGCTAAGATGCCTGCGTTGTAGGGGTGATTGTCTTTGTACAGGGAGGGACACATTCCTGCACAAAAACAATCACAAGAGGTGTTTTCCTCCTATGTGTGCTGCAGGATGCAGCACACATAGAAAGAGGAAAAAACGGGGAGAAATAAAGTTATCTCTCCCCATTGCGCCAACCTTATGCCACCCCTGGGGTGGCATAGGAAACTGATGCAGTCCCAGGTTTACGAAGTCTGAATGCGTCGGATTCTATGGGTGTTGCATGGGAACACCCACAGCAACACCTGTGGAAATGCCTCTTTCACGCAGAGTAACTCAATAAACGGGGCCATATCTACAAGATAAAGTAAAGTCATGCAAAATGGCTTTGTGTGGCCTTGTAGATTTGGCCCTACAGCCTGCGCAACAGGTGCATCAAAAAAAGTGATGTACCTGCAGTGCAGGCCGCTTGTAAATGAGGCCCAGAGTGTCTACTGCTCACTATCTCCCAGCACAACGAAGAGGCTTAAGACTTTTTAAATAAGGAAGGCAGGTGCTTTGAGCATTTTATCCACATCAAAAGCCACTCAGCATCTGATGATGCACCATGGCAGAGATCAATTTATTGTGTGTCTCTCCAATTTCTATGTTATTACTGGAGCTGCAAGTTAACCTTATTGCGCGCACCTGTGCAGGCTATGAAAAATGGTTGAGAGGGTTTGGTCATTGTTTTTCCCAAGTCACTTACCCATAGTTAATAAAAATATTCATAATGCCATTGCTGTACATAGAGAAGTTTTAAAAGAACTTTGCATCATTCGCAGGTAGAGCAGAATCACCCCAGCAGAAATCCACAGATACTCTCACCTTGTTGCATATTTGCATATGAATCCTTCAGCAACCTAAATGATTGTAGACCAAAACTTCCATTCACTTTAGACACCAAACTATAAGTCATAAAGCAATGCATGGTTTATCTCCGTTGTACCTTAAGAATAAATGAATTTGTAAATGTCTGTCAGATACCTGAAAGGATGGCTAAATGATGGTTCTTGGTCCTGGGGTTCAAATGGATCAGAGCAGGATGTTCAAATTTTTTTTATTGGATGAGATAATACTGGACAGTGTGCCTGTATGCATCCTAAAGGATTATAGTCAATTTTCAATCTTCAAATATCTCAAGACATCCTTGTTGTGATTCTTTTTCTACTTTTTATGTATCTTCTGAGTCAATACATGGGTACTGTCATTGGATCTTTAGCTTTTTTCAAATGTGAATGGAAGGAAACATCACAAGTGAGTCAAATACACTTTTAAAGAAAAAATACTTTTTGTATTCTACAATAGAATTCAGTGTTATGACTCTCACAGAAGGTTGATCTGACCTTCTTTGTGAAAGTCTTTGTGAACAATTTCAGGGGTAATGCCACTCTCCACTACTAACAAATCAATCAGGTAGCTTTCTAATTCAGTATAAGATGAATGAAGGAGCATATTCACATGAAACATATAATACATAAAGAGTAGAGCTCACAACTTGAAAATCAGGCAGTGGTTCTCCCTCATCGCTACATGCTGTTCAAATCGCAGAACCAGGCTGGAAGCTGTGGGAGGTGGAATAAAGTTTTGCAATAAATATATCTGTAAGCAACATGTCTTGCTTTTGTCCCAGGACGATAACTGTTTTTGTTGTAAACTTTTTAGAAGATTTGTTTAGCACATACAAGGCCCATGCTAGTGACAGTGTTTCACAGAGCACAACAACAGAAACAGTGACAATAATGAGGGATAAAGGACTCCTATTTAGAGTCTGCCACAAAGTTGGTGGATATCCTTTCTGTCGTATTTAGACTGCTATTGTTATTAATGCACTCATCATATAGCTTAGGGGACATCTGCCATTTGTTCATGAATGTTCTGCATCCACCCAACTCCAGACAAGGCCCTTAGCTTTATAGATCCCACATGGGACACAGAATGATGCTGCTGCTCAAAATATAATTATGTACAATCATGAATAAATAGAGTATATCAAACATTAAAGCACTTTATCATGCACAGAACAAGTATATGTCCAATGTGCCAGGGTATGATGCTGCTAAGATCTGTATATTTAGTCAGACTTTAATACAGTGACTCCAAGTCAGGTCACTTTCCTCTAAAGTGGAGATCTAGGGAACACAAACAAAAGCTTAACTGCATAGGCTGAGTGCCATGGATGACCAGAAGATGGCTGCAGAGTTGCATAGCTCTGCACCAACATGCCCTCTGCGAAGTCTTCACAGATGGAGAGCTGAATTTGTTTCTTATGGATATGCAGAATAAGTCACCATTTTTGTACGGCATTATTGAACTTCTGTGCATCATGCAGCTGTTAAATCTAGCAGCTGCCATTTTATTTTTCAGTGAACTACAAATTGTTGTAATTTTATATTCCTGCTCCATGTAAATAACATGTTCTACCAAATAAGCATAACTCCTTATATATTCTATATCATTTAAGTACTTCCTGAGGCTTTATGAGAGGAATTTGATATCTCTTCACCTCTGCATTGGCTGTAACTGCCATTTTACTTCTACTCAACATGGAACTTTGTCTTCTCTTCATCAGCTTCCACATGCATTTTGAGGTACTTTGTGCTATATAGAAATTATTTGTCGCAACAGAAATATACAAATGTGCTTCTCTACAATGTTACTTATGTTGTGATAATTTTAATATTTTTTACCAGAGGGTTTTTTCCATATATTCTCTCCCTAATCACTATGTTGTTCTGAGGATATATTTTTCAAGTGCATCTGGGCACTTACAATTTTATGGGACAAATATGTCACTGAAAACTGCCACATATTACTTCCTCTGATTCTTCTTATTGTCATTACAGTTTTTAAACCTTAAGAAATAAACCTACAGTTTCCATGAGGTGGGTACAGGTTCACCAAGCTAACTCCTCGCCTGCGGTTATTCCTAAATCTCAAGTATCGGCCGTATCTATAACCTGCTCAACACACAAACGCCCAAAGAAAGATCCCTTTTCTCCAATAAAATCTCAGTCTCCTATACCAATGAGACTAATATTGGAGGAGAATCGAGCATTTAATTTTTATGGATGATGCTACTAAAATGCTACCTGGTCTTGAAGACAAATGGTCATATATGGACAAACGTATTTCATATTTTTAGCAAAAGTAAGTGATATTGAAGACACTGCCACCGCAACTCATAAACTGCAAGTGGAAATAAATGACTTGAAAAGGAACACTGGAGACCTGAATAATGGGAATCATAGGAATATAGGAACAATTTCCAAATTTATGACCTACCAGAAGATGTGGAGGACAATAACCACCTTCAGTTCTTCAAACCATTAATTCTGAAAGTTCTGGATCTACCTCCTTCCACTTCTCTCAATATCCAACGTGCACATAGATTAGGTCCCAAGAATGCTTATAAAACTATAGGTGTCATCTTGTTTTTGTAGCATACTGATTTCATCATAGTTCTGAATGCAGCAAAAATGAAGACGCAAATTATGTGGTCCAGGTACAAACTTAATTTCTCTCAAGATGTAGCAACAATTACAGCTGACAGACGCAAACAATTTTTAGATTTTTGACCGAAGCTGAGAGTCATCAATGCTAGATTCGGCCTCATACATCCCTGTAGTTTCAAAGTAACTTATAAAGGTAAAACAACAACATATGATAATCTTGCAAAAGATCTTTCTTCACCAATGTAGAGAAGATTTATTGCAATAGCGGAAATTATAAATGTTATTTTTAATTTCTATATAATAATGTTTCATTTTGTTCTTATCTATAGATATCCTGTTTTATACTACTTTTTCTTTATAGTATTTTTCCATGCTTCAACATATATTTCTGATGTACTGACTGTCTGGAGTATCCTAATGTCCATCTTGTCTTATGTGGTTTTCCTCGCACCCTGTGACTTAAAGGATTCTTTTTCATTAAGTATGTCCTACTGTCTTCCGTTTTATTGTACTTGTACTGTCTTTTTCTTCATGTTTATAGTCTTTCCTGTTTCACTTTTCTTTGTTTCTCTTCCTCTTTTTGCTCTTCTTCTTTTCCATCTTACATTCTTTATTTACAAAAGTCTCCTTTTGATTTTCAAACATTTCACTCTGTTCTTCAATTTAATCCTCCTAATATTGTAAGCATTATTTTATTTTATGTATTTTTGTATTGTCTTTATTCTGAGTAATATTGTGGAATGTTAAAGGTCTGAATAATCCATGCAGATGGACAAAGAGTTCTATCACACTTATCTAAATTGCATGCTGACATCGCACTTGTGCAAGAAACACACAAGTGAAATTGAAGCTATAAAATGAAAGAAAAAATGGGTGGGTCATGTTCATTTCTCTCCTTCTTTACAGAAGAAAAATGGTACTATAATTTGTATTCATAAGCTACTAAGGGGCACATTTACATGCCCTCAGCGCCACCGGAGCGGCACTATTTGTGGTGCTCTGGAGGCGCTGTGCACTGTGCAATATTTACAAGGTGACGCTAAGCCAATTTTTGTGGTTTGATGCTGCCTTGTAAATATGGGCCCCTCCGCTGCAGTTTTCTGCTCCAGAGGGGAATGCAATGGGTGTTGATGTGGGCGTTCCACCCCAACATCCATTGCTTTTGACGCTGCCCCAGATTTACAAGAATTCGGAAATCTGTGACAGCAGTAAAAACTAACGCCACTCCAGGGGTGGTGTTAGCATGGTGCAACTAGGAGAAATACTTTTGCTTCTCCTCGTTTTTGCTTTTTCTAAGTGTGCTGCATTCTGCAACACACATAGAAAGAGCAAAACACCATGACTGATTGTTTATGTGCAGGACGGTGTTCCTTCCTGCACATAAACATTAAATAATCATGATTTGCTACTTCTATGTGTGTTGCATTCCGCAGGACAAATAGAAGTAACAAATCACCACTGTAGATTGTTTATGTGCAGGAAGGGACACCTTCCTGTACATAAACAATCATTCCCTTCAATGCAGAGACCCTCGCACTATGGTTCAAGTATTTCTGCGTTGGCAGCTAAATTTAGTGCCACCGCTAGATGAAACACAGGGGTGCGCCGTATTTGTGGAAATAAAACAAATCTTACATTGAATTTTGATGATGTATTGCAAAAAAATAGAAAAAAAAGTCCAAATTGAACCCTTAATGTTTATCTTGGTAGGGTACATTGAGTTCCATTAAAATGATGCTCTCACCTCATGTGATGCATTTGACCTCTATATTATTCCTATACACATTCCATTATATTTATTTAAAAGAATAAAATCTGTTCGTATGCATTTTCTGTGGAATAATAAACATGCTACTATGTCTCTCTCATGGCTGAAACTTTCCAGGCAGAATGATGGTGTGAACTTCCGAAATTTCACAAGTTTCATGAAGGTTTTTGCCTTAAGCAAACTACTCATTGGCTTACCTATGATCCTGATTTACTTACACCTTAATGGCTGTTCATTGAACAGACACACATTTCACCCTTTTCTTTTGATTATGTTTTTGTCTTTTTCATCCAAAACGCATTTTTTCTCATCCATCCATCACACACTCTTTTATAATCTCATGAAGTCTCTTTCTTTCCCCAAACACTTAAATCATAATTATTCAATACATTCTTCCCTCTTGTCCAATAAGTATCTCAAAATTAAAAATAGAACTCTATTTTGGAAATTATCAAAGGATGAAGGAGTTAATTTTATTAACCAGTTGGTATAATATAATATGCCTATGCCTTTTTCCAAAGTCCATACCCTTTTCCATCTACCACATTACTACATTCATAAATATACAATACTATGCCAGTAGATTTAACAATCCATGATACTATTACAGAATGACAATATATCAAGTGTGAATGAAAATAAATAAGTTTCTGTGTTAAAAGATAATGCTAAACCTTCCATTAATTATAAACACCTCATTTGTTTTAGTAATGTTAGACAAAAATCAAACCTAGAATTAGAATGTGTTGGGACAAGCTCTGACCAATGTCCATAAAGCATGTCGACAATGTATTTTATAATACAACAGATTACTCATCACTCCGATGTCATTGTATAAATGGAAAGTTGTTTCTCAAGATCACAGCTGGTCATTTAATGTACCCAATTGTCATTTGATGCACATGCTGTTCATATGTACTCATATTCATGCTTTTTGGTTACAAGTATGGAATCAAATCAATATAATCTTTAAAGTGACCAGTGCATATTCTATATCTAAGATCTGTTTAGGAAGCCCCTCCCCCAACTGGAATGACCCCTCATAAACACCTCATTTTTTGGACCATTTACTTGCTGTAGCTTTCCATCAGATAACCGCAAATTGGAAAAATAACAGATGTTTCATATGAGGCATGGTAGTATGCAGTATGCTTTCATCATAGTTCAGACAAACCCTATATAGACCCGAAGTGTATTCTTCAGGGTGCAACTTTTCAGTCTTTTTTATCCTACTCCAATCCCCTTTCCTGGAGGCAAACTCAATTAGTGCTCTATTGCCAACTTCAATGTTGAGATCCCCTACACACTTCTCAAACACTAGTTCTCATTCTGAAGCCTTATGCTTGCACAGGTCAATATGTTTGCTTCTGGAGCCCAGTACATTTTGTAGTACATTTTGTACCATAGGATCTTGGTTGTCATTTGATAGCCGTAGAAGAGAGGAATGGCTACATCGTAGCTTTAAGAGGCTTAGGCTAAGGAGTTAGCTAACTGTATTTCAAATCTTCTAACAGTTCTTTCTTTATTTGCGTGAATCCGATGGAATGTGGGCATGACTTTTTTCAGGAAGTACCAAAGGGTGCCCATTTGATGGCTTTTTTTAATGTTAATTTTATTTATTGTTAAAACGTGTGTGGTTACCAGGCCCATCCTTCTTGTTCTAACATTAACTTATTCTTTCTTGGGGCTTGTTTATTCCTTGAGGCTTGAGTGAAAAGCTAATGCACACTCACTCTCTATAATCAGTTCTGGAAATGTGTGATGTAGGTTTTAGGTATTCACTTGGATGGATCTTGAACAAGTCCCCCTTGACTCTCAGCCTAGTCAGAAGGTGTTTTTTTAAATTGTCGAGCAAAAGACAAAATAATGCTGAAATAATGAGCAGATCTAATCATGCTTATAACATGAATAAATACACAAAAAATTGTACTAGGCAATCATATGTAAATATGTTGGGCTTGAAATATTTTAACACGGACATGTTTTTGTTAAGAGTGAAAAGGCACAAAGCCTGACCTTGACCTTTTGAAAGATTTGTTTTTCATAATGAATAGTGTTGTGCAAAAATATTTTCTTTCCATTTACATTAATGTTTATACTTCTAAAGATACTACTTTTAGCTAATGAACATACTTGTTATTTAGAGGGTTAGATATGAAGTTCACACACAGGAATGTAGTCTTTTATGGGAGGATGATTCATGGGAACTCAAGAAAGGTTGTTACATGAGAGCTAATTGGTCAACAGAAGAAGATATAACAACCTGAATTTGCTACACTGATTTAATATATCTATTGTCTATAATAGTGTGTGTTACTAGAGTAGGCCTTAATATTTTCCTAATTGCTGTTTATGCCTTATGCCATTTGCCTCTTCAATGTTAGGGACTCTACTGAGTTTCTCAAACCTCTTCATGAGAAGTTCTGTGTGAATTGATTATTGATTTATTGAGCTGATATTTGATGCTGAAGCTTTTTGCTATTGATTTCTCACAAATTCAGAATGCTTTATGGTTTTCTGTACTGACACCTTTTCCTTCTCATTCCTTGAATAGTGATTATTTCCTTTATGGAACACGCTTAATGCATTTATTATGATTTACTGATTACTGATTAGGATTATTGACAAAACTAATGACTGACATTGATGAATTTATGTGAAGATTCTCATACAGATACATTACTAATATATTTGACTATTAAAATGATTTCAATCATACCAAACTCTCTTTATTGACTGAAATAGACTAGAGATTGTGATAATTATTTGTGATGTGATTATTTGTGATGTAGAGTTTCTGATTAGTTCTCACTCAATAGCAAAGACTCATCGACCTCAGGAAGGTTAGCACTGATGAATGCTAAACCAAAACTGTAATTGAAGTAATATCTGCTCCAGCAGAAATGTTAATAGCGGAGGGAAGGTTTATGTTATGAGAAAGAGGAGCTGTAATTAGTTACCATTTGTTAGAGTAATGCCCAAGTCTCATAGTCCAAAGTCTGAACTTTGAAGACTGATGTGGTGCAGTTTCGAAGGTGGTTGCAGTTTTGGAGGTGTGAGTATCAATAGGGTTATGCTTTGTAATTGTGTTTATGTTGTTGAGTTGTTCAGGTGTTGGTGTATGTGTGTTGAATGCTTTTGTGATTATTAAGTGTTTAATGTTGAAAAAGTTATCGAACTGTGAAATAGCCTGTTTTCAGAATAACAAAAGTTGATTGTGTGGTGTTCCTTGTCTGCTAAAAGGTTTGTGGTGCAGCTAGTGAGGTTCCATAGACTGCACCTGAGATAGGGGCTCTAATAAATTGTTGTGATTTTATTAATATTGATTGAAGTTGGTGAAACCTATTGCACAAAGGTGAAGCTGCAACAGTGGCCGAAATTTCGTTTGCGTGTGTGAAGATCTTTTTGTGACAAAGTCATGGGGTGTTAAAACCTTAATATTCCAATTGTTGAGTAGCTTTGGTTCTTTTTAGAGGAGCAGACAACATATTTGCTGTTATTTGCATTTGCTTTGATTTGTGAAAGTGTGTGGTCAAGAAATTTGTAAAGAAAGGTGAACTGCTGCAAAGAGTAAGGAGTTGTGCAAGTAAGAGCTGCGCTGGTATTGGACAATTGATGTGAAATGCCATGCTGCGAATGGGTGATGGACTAGAAAAAATTGATGTATACAGAATTTCAAATTGAATGAAAGCATTTAAGTTTTGAATTGTACTAATTGTTTATTGCTGAATAACTTGAAAACATGAAGTGCTTTAAAAATGTCTCGAGTTTTATAAGAGGAAATGTTAGAATTTCTAGTAGGGGAAGGTGAAGAGGCACCACACAAGGGTACACCAGCATACAATATGTTGACAAATGTGGGATTACACACATTTTTGGTTTTATCAATGGTGCAAGATCGCTGAAAATGAGGGTCCACTTGAACTTCCGCAACATGGTGCACTCACTTTAAAACTTACTGAAACTATGAGATTAAACCACCTCCTAGACATTCACATTATATGTAATTGCACCTTTGGGGAGAAAAAAGCTCATGTTAAGGAGAGGAGAGAAGAACGAGAATAAGGCTAAAAGAGCTGTGTGAAATTATGCAGATGCTCAATAGAACAAAGCAAATGTGCAGAAAATGCATAGTCGAGGGAGCTAGAATGTACCCATTTATGACTACAGAAAAGATGAAAAAGAACAAGACACAGGAAAAAGATGATGAGGGCGATACAATGAAATCTGATACTGATTCAGGGGATAATATTCTGGATGCATTATTGGCTGTGTGTCCCCATCATATGTGGGCCCTATTACAAATACTGAGTATGCTTTGACTTCAGGTGTGCCAGTGGCTACAGCCCTTTTTGATACAATTGTGGTTCAAATTGAGAGACCATTACAGGTGACACAGCCTGTTGTACAGCCAGTTGTAACAAATATTGTACCTGCAACAACTTCGGACTGTTTCTACGGTGATACCTCCAGGTGTTACTGTTTCTATTAGGACTGTATCATCACCAGCTACTAGACTAATCACTGCTCAACCTTTAGAAATTAGAACTACAACTGCACTTATAAATATTGTCTCAAATAATGTGATTCAAGGGGCACTAGCAGGAGGACCTGCATCGGGGTATATCCCTAAATCACAGAATTCACAGATTGCTGCCGGTACACCACTGCAAACCGTTCAGTCACTGAGAGAAGGGAGAAGGATTGTCTTTGTGACACCAATCATACGTAGAATTTTTCTACTGTGGTTTGAGGAAACCACAGGGAATAAAAAGACAGAAAATGCAGAACAAGAAACTGCCACCACAAGGATTGAAAAAGAGAGACCACTAAGAGCCATATTTACAAGAAACTGGTGCAACACGAAGTTGTGCCACATCAGCAGAGTCGCACCAGTTTTGAAACACAGGGCTGCGCTGTATTCACAAGAATACAGCGCAGCCCTGGGTTTCCCCCTGCATCGGCGCAGAATGCAGCACACATAGAAGTACCAAAGCATCATTTTTGACTGATTGTTTATGTGCAAGAAGAGACACCTTCCTGCACATAAACAGTCATCCATGGCCTTTTGCTTCTTCTATGTGTGCTGCAGACTGCAGCACACATAGAAAAAGCAAAAAACGTAGAGGAATAAAAGCATTCCTCCTTATTTTGCCATGCTAATGCCAACCTTGAGGTGGTGTTAGTTTTTAGAGCTGTCACAGATTTACGATTTCTCATAAATCTGGGTCAGTGTCAAAAGCAATGGGTGTTGTGATGGAACGCCTACTGCAACACCCATTACACGCCCCTCTGACGCAGAAAACTGTGCTGGAGGGCCCTATAGTAAATAATACACCTCATGGTAAATATGGAGCAGTGGTTATCGCCACCGGAGCATCACAAAAAGTAATGCTCCGGTGGCGACAGGGCATTGTATATCTGGCCCCGAATGTCTGAAAGTTAAGGGTTGAATTAGATGAAATAATTAGGGGTTGTTTGGATATTGGACGTGTGAACCAGTATCAAAAGAATAAATTCATTTACCTGGGCAAAGAAATTACAAGGTGTTCAGCAGCCACACATAATAAAGTTAACAAATTGGTGAGAAAATATGAGGTTGATTATTCAAAGAGCACCCCATTATGGAGAAGTTTCAGGGCACAGTTAGATGATGCAGCAATTGAGACAATGCAGTTTTCAGGAATGCGATTAGACATTACTGAATTAGTAAAATACAGCTATAAATGGAGAGGATTTGAGAAGTTAGAGAGCAAAGAAACAAATAAAAAAAGACAATCTGATGCGGCTGAAGTAATTATTATGCCACAGCCAGGTCTCTCTGATGAAGAAGCTTTGACTTTTCCAACGAGAGAGATACCAGGTGAGGTTCTGTACATGTGCCATGGAGTAAGCGAGATCTTGCAACATTTATGAACAATTTTCCAAAGTTAAAGGAAAATTATATGCAGTGGTACACACAGGTTGACAGATTTGTGAAAATTTCGTAAGTTCTTTGGACTGATTTGAATATGTCACTATCACTATCCTGATTTATTTACTTGATATTGTAATACCAAGTGATTTGTGGACTGAATGTAAAATTGCTGAAAGTTGGCCAAGTTCAGAGCCTCCAAGAGATGCAAGTAACCAGGCACATTCTCCTACAGTGATGACCAAGTCTGATGAGGTGACTACTTATCTGAAGGGCAAAGTTCCAGCCAAGGATATTTATTAGTTGAAGATGAATTAAACTTCACTAGAACCAAAAGAGTCAGTGCATGATTATTATGAACATTGCTCTCAGTGTTTAAACAACACAGTGGAGAGGAAAATCCTAAAAAGAGTGATATGGGGTTCTTTGTGTCACAGTTTGTTCTTAGTTTGAGACCACATGTATGCACTTACAACAAAATGTGATTTGTTAGCAGACAAATCTTTTAGATGAGATCATGAGATATTCGAAACATTGTAGTGATGAACCAGTGATGAAGCAGAAAAGACTTAAGGAAAGGTTTATGCTTGCACAGGCTAAATTGGCTCAGAAAGGCTTTCAGAATCAGTTGTTTGCTGTAAATCGGAGTGGGATGCAGTGTGCTAGTTTATAAACTGGAGTTCAGAGGGATCCCCCCAGAGCTAAAAAGCATTGAGATGGAAGTGATCTGACATTTTGTAAAACACAGGTAAACGAGTGACAGATAAATTGTTTCACTCATCACTTTTAAAAAAAATATATGGGGAAAATGTAAAGTAAATCTTTTTAATTGCAGAAGGCACAGTTTCAAATAAAATATTTAATAAAATACCTTCTGAGTACAATAGCAATGACAGATTAAATTAGACAGCACCTGCACCTTCTGTCCCCATTGGAAAAGTGTCTAATAAATTCTATCATATAATAGAATAGTATTCCAGATTGTTACTAAGTACGGCCAGCACTGGAACCACAGCACTGAAATGTGCAGCACCAACAGCTGGGGGCCACCAATAGCTGGCTGCGCACACAGATACTGCACTGGAGAGAGCTCCCATAGGTGAGCTGGTAAATATGAGTTTCATGAGGGAGGTCGGCAGGACAGTTTTAACTCCTAAACGTATACGTCATGACCATCGAGTGGGGCTTTACAATGCTTGTGGCAGACACTTAGAACACGTTTAAGCGTTTTAGGTTTTTACCCGCTAGGAAACATACCCTAAACACAAACTTATTTTTGCACAGCTCACTGAACATTCACTATTTATAATGGGTTTAAGTTTTATGTAATTATGAATCTTCCTCGATTACGAACCAGTGACAAAAGGATAAAGGGATCCTTATACCAGCCACGCATGGAGCTACGTGGACTCGTTCCGTCACCCCCATGAGCCAAGGGCTGCAAAAGATAACACGATTCTGCTGGAGCTCTGCTACTTCTACTGAAGAGACACCGATCCCCATTTATTTCACTACATTTGTATGTTCTTCACCTCCTGCAAAGGCACGTGGATTTGATTAGTGGAAGTCACAGTTCATCTAAAGAACACTCAGCTCAAGGAGCTCTATTTAAATATTATTAATATTTTCAAACTCCTTTCCTATTCCCCTGCCGCAGACTCTGCCAAGCAAACTCTCTGGTAGACAGTAAAAATCATTTGCGTAGTTGACTTTGAATCCAAATTTTCTGTGGAAGTCTGCCAGACCCGACATCTGTGAGAAAGGGTAATTTTGTATTATTCATAGATCTTAAGCTGTGTCAGATATTTCACTGCCTCTGCTTCTCTTCTAAGCGGTGCAACTCCAATGCAGCAAAAATGCTTTGGAAACCAGCTCTGGGAAGACAACAGGAATATAAATAGAAAACACAAATATTCAATTTCTATAAAGGTTCAAAACTGCCGTGTCCTTGAGCATTTTCCAAAAAGAAAAACAAAGAAAATATTCTGCCTCAGCTAAACATTATTAGAATGGAAAATAGCTTACGAACAATAAAAATAACACAAAACAAACAGGGCTCGAGCAGGCTAAATCTGTACTCTGGAAAGACAGATAACTCGAATTATACCTGACACCTTTCAGCTCTGTTCTGATTGACAGTGAAGTGTGTTACGAACATGAGAGGCTTACTGCAGGTCAATTTGCCACCAGAACGATCAAACCAGAGGGCTAGACTTTACTGCCTCCCAAAAACAACCATCTGACTATATAAACCTGAACAAAGAACTACAGATTACAATTCAAAGTGATTACGAGAGATGTCAAAAAATACCAAAGACCAGAACTAAAGACACATTTTATAGATTGTTTCAGGTGACAAACAGCGAATTTGTTTTCGGACATGCTGTAGTTTGGAAACTCCGGATGCATTTAAGTGGAATCATTCCACCTGCAACAAGTCTGCCATGCGTGTGTGTGATAGAGTGCAGGCACATTTAGAGATTGCCTTTACAATTATGTTTTATGGTTTTTATTTGGAGTGCTAGTGTGACTTTTACAATCCCATTCAAAGTTATGTTTATATAAAATACAACGTTTCTAGTTGTTTTTGCACTGTCAGCACTTTACATTAACAGAACATTACCATTCACACCCAATGGCCTTTGAAGGCCGCTGAATTATCATTGGAGTTAGCACCAGCAAATAAAGTTTCCTGATCAATGTTATTATCATCCAACAAACAACAATCTCATGTACGGGTGAGAGCTATGGAAAGCAGTATTGAAGGCTGGAGAGAGAGGCTCTTCCAGAGATTGCAAGAATTCTTAGTTCCAGCCATCGAATAGAATTTGACTCCAGAAGGTGCTGGAACCGCAAAAAGGATTGTAGAGTGGTCACTACATTTCCGTTAATGTCGGTCTGAAATTAAACTGGTCTCCAACATGCAAAGATGGCACTAAGAGTACTGACAGCTATGTGGATTGGGTCTGGACGTGTGTTGATATAGTAGGAATGCCCCCATGTTTGTTAGAAGGATTTGTGTGGATGACTAAGGTATCCAACTGAGCCAACTATTTAAAAACTTCAAGGATACATGTATTAGTATTGGAGTCTGTACCAGCTTCTGTGGATTTTGCACTTTGAGGAAGGAGTCTGTATATTTAGCAGAAATTACTTTGGGTCTGATTTAGAGTTTGGCGGACGGGGTTATTCTATCACACACAACAGATATCCAGTCTGACGTATTATGATCCCATTATGTCCTATGGAAATCGTGCTATGGCAGACACAAGATCTGTCACATTTGTGACAGAGTAACCTGTCTGTCAGACTCTAAATCAGGAACTAGGTTATATTGGGAAAGCAGTTTGTGTTTAAGTAGTGAGAATTCACTGCAGGGAAGGACAGAAAGGAGGAGTATCTTGTAAAGTATTAGGGGCTCCTCTGCCTTCTTGTGTTTGTGGTACCTGAGCAACAAGAGTTGTATCATCACTATCCTGATTTATTTATGATTGGGTTAGTGTCCTCAATGATACAGATCTCAGTATCAAAGAAAGTATTGATCACTGTGTGCGTTTCGGTTACAGACTTGATGTATATTTTTCAAAAAGGAACATGCATTTTTGGAAATGCATCATGGCACTGACCTTGGTAGGAACAATGAAAAGAGACTGGGCTGTGTCGAAAGTAGCTCAAGCAGTGGGGTTATTGTGATGGCAATTGATATATATCAATAACTATCTCTATATATCTATATCTATATATTTCTTTTCTTCCCTAGTGGCGGTTGCCACTAGGTAGGTATAGTTAGGACCTAGTTTCTATAAAAAAAGCATTTTTTGTTTCGCTAATAACTTAGGCGCCGTTTGATGAATCTTCAGGAACATCTCCAAAAAGCAATGGATATCTCTTCAGTTGCTGTCTGGAAAGTTTCAGTTGATCCATCAAGCGGGAGCTGAGAAAAAGGGGCAGTGTCCCAAAACATGTTTTCCCCATTCATTTTTCCATAGGTATTGTGAACAGCGATAGCACCGAAACACTTCAACAAGGAAGTGTTGTCAGCCTTATTGGGATTCAGCTTCAGCCAAGTCCCATAACAGGTTAAAAATAAAGAAAAGGGGCCAGGGTAGACTCACTCTGACCACTTGGTTCTGGTGCTGGGGTCCCAATGGGACCCCCCCATGGCTAAAAATAATTTAGAAAAACACATTTTTGCTGCAGAATCATGACAGGGTGGTGGATTTGTGGCAATCATTTTTTTTTAAAACAAAGCCCGTAGTCCCATGCTTGTTACTGAGAAGCCCCCATGTGGGCCAGGTCCCAGGGGCATTTCGATTTTAATGTGAGGGGATGACAGGTCCTCTCCCGCTGCCCTGGGGATGCCACCTCCCTGGGGCTTATCAGTAATATGCCGGAGGGTGGCGCATGACCCTCCGCTTCCCCGGTGGCCACCACCTCCATTGGGCTGTATACCTATATTGTGCAGGGGGGGTGCAGACCCCCCCAACTCCAGGAACCAACACCTCCCCGGGACTATGATAAATAGAATGAAGAGGGTCCTTTTTGGATTCCCAGGCCCCATTGACCAACACTTGCCTGGGGCAATAAAGCAATATTAATGTGGGAAAATAGGTTGCAGGGGGACACGCAGCCCCCTGCAGCCCCCAGAGACCACCACCTCCCCGGGACTTTAAACCGCAGGGGACACCTGCTCCCTAGCTCGCCCCCTGCCCTAGGGACCATCACCTCCCTGGGGCTTTTATTATAAATGATGTGGGGTGTATGCCCCCCGCAGCCTCTAGGACCACCACCTCCCCAGGCCAAACAGTAAAAAAAATATAAAGGGTGTCCGTTTCTGGGACCATCACCTACTTGGGGCCTTTTCCACTTAGGAGGGGGGCCGCATGGCCCCCCCTTGAGGAGCCACTGATGCCCCTAGGGCCTACCATTCCCCACGGCCAGCTCCTGCTATGTCCCGGTGTGCCAACTGCTATTACCCAACTGTTTGCTGTGGCTTGGCTGCAGCTTTGACGGCTGCAGCCAAGTCACAGCAAACATAACTCTGCTTTCTGACAGTGGGCGGTTGTCCGTGCTTGGCAAGAGTTAGGCACAGCCTTTCTGGGTGTGAAAATAGTTGTGAGAGGGTGATTTTGGAGGTGAGAGTGGCTGTGAGAGTGTCTGTCTGGGTGTGAGAATGCATACATTAGTGTTTTATTGAGTGTGTCAGTGTTTGTGCAAGTCTGTGAGTGGGTGCATTAGGGTGTCAGTGGGTCTGTGAGTGCGTCTGTGAGAGTCTGAGTGAGTCTGTGAGTAGGTGCCTATCTGGCTGAGTTCATCTGTGAGTGTGTGCATGAGTGTCTCAGTGGGTCCTGGAGAGGGTGCGTATGTGGCTGAGTGCGTGTGTGAGTGGGAGAAAGACTGAAAGAGATAGAGAAAAAGAGAGTAAGTGGGAGAGAGTTTTTTAGGCTTCGATATATGATATACTTAGAATGAGATATTTCTGCACAAATATGCTTCAATATATGATATACTTAGAATGAGATATTTCTGCACAAATTAAAAAGAAAAAATATTAAAAAGAGTATGATTACCTTTCAGTGTGAGCATTAAATGTTTGTATTAAAAAGGAAACAGAGAAATGAGCCCACGTGGACTTAAACCCTCAACACTCAGTGTGAAGGTCAGAGACCATCACATTGAGCTAATCATTTTTTTCTTTTGAGTTTTTTAGACCTTTATGGGCTTCCTGGGATCATGGGGGAGCCTTTCAGGGCTCCCCAGCAGTCCTTACATGTTTCTTTTCTTTATTATTATTTTTAAACAAGTCCTTTACGGGCTATTTGAGACCGCCGGAGAAGTCTCAAGTCCTCCCCTGCAGTCCCATTACTTCATCAAGCATGGAGCTGCTTTAAGTAGCAGCTCTTTGCTTGCTGAAGCCAACCTTTCTTGAAAGCTCTGGTGTTTGGCAGCAGGGCCTGCCTGACAGGTCCTGCTGTTAAAAAACAGAGTGTTTGCTGTGACTTGGCTGCAGTGCCACGGAAAACAGCTATGTCCCAGGGGTGGGCACGCCTGGACATAGCAGGAGTCAGCCCTGGGGGGGGTGATGGTCCCCAGGGCCATTAGTGGCTTTTTGAGGGGCGGGCACGTGGCCCACCTCCACCTTACAAGAGGCCCTGGGGAGGTGGTGATCTGGAGGAATCTGCACAGACCATCTGAATTGCCGTGTTCTGTGCCAGGGCAATGTTCCATCGTAATGTCCATCCCCTGTAGGGAAATGGACCACCTCAACAGTTTTGGGTTTTCACCCCTCATCTGCATAAACCATCTGAGGGGCCTGTGGTCTGTCTGAACCCAGAAGTGAGTCCCAAACAAGTAGGGTCTTAGCTTCTTCACCGCCCGGGCACAGGAAAAGCTTCACACTCTATTGCACTCCACCTACGTTCCCTGGGGAGTAACCTCCTGCTAATGAAGGCTACAGGTTGATCTAGGCCCTCTTCATTTAGCTGTGATAACACTGCTCCTATACCATGCTCTGTAGCATCAGTTTGCGCAACAAACTCCTTGGAGAAATCAGGTGCCTTCAGCACAGGTGCTGTGCACATGGCTGCCTTCAGGGCATCAAAAGCTGTCTGGCAAGACTCCATTCAGATCACCTTCTAAAAAGGCCCCCACCTCTGTCTGGATCTTGGGAGGCTCCCAAGCCAGAAAAGTGTACCTTTTTGGCTGTAGAGGTCCCACCTAGCAACTCCCCCCCTGGTGTCCCAAATACAACACCGAACCCTACACTATTTGTTACTAGCCTTAATAGTGAGGCCTGCCTTTTGCAGGGCCTCCAATACTTTGCAGAGGTGCTGCATATGTTTCTCCCAAGTAGAAATGAACACAGCAATGTCGTCCAGGTAGGCTGCACTGAAATCATCCAGTCCAGCCAACACCCGGTTTACCAACCTCTGAAGGGTGACAGGGGAATCCAAAAAGGCATCACTATAAACTGGCAGTGCCCATCTGGGGTAGAAAATACTGACCTCTCCTTGGCCCTCTCAGTTAAGGCAATCTGCCAATACCCAGACGTCAAGTCAAAGGTGCTAAGGTATTTGGCATCTCCCAAACGATCAATGAGCTCATCAGCTCGTGGGATGGGGTGCGTGTCAGTCTTAGTGACCAGATTGAGACCCTGGTACTCCACACAGAACCAGAGTTCTGGAGTGGCACCAGGAGCAGCAGCCTTTGGGACCAAGAACACTGGGATGGCCCAAGGACTACTGGAAAACTCAATTACCCCTAGGGTTAACATATTTGATACCTCATCTTTGATGCTAGCCCTGACCTTTTCAGTCACTCTGTAAACCTTCTGTTTAACAGGTGGACTGTCCTCAGTGTCCACATCATGTGTACACAAGTGTGTGAACCCAGGGATCAAGGAGAACAGAGAGGCAAACTGACCCAACACGTGGTGACAGTCTCTCTGTTGTTCTGGGGTCAGGGAGGGGGAGAGGTTCATACCCTCCACAGACCCACCCTTCTGTCCAGCAGACTGGAGGTCAGGAAGCGGCTCACCCTCTTTCTCCACCCAATCATCTGTTGCTAGGAGCATGGACAATTCAGTTCGCTCAAAGTGCGGCATGAGGTGGTTCACATGTAGGACCCTCAAAGGGTTCCTGGGAGTCCATAAGTTCATCAGGTTGGTGACTTCGCTCTTGTACTCTACCACCTCAATTGGTCCATTCCACATGTCCTGGAGTGCCCTAGACTTCATTGGTGCCATAACACACACTTTCTGGCCAGGCTGAAACTCGACCAGAGTGGCATTCTGGTCATACCAACAAGGTTCTCTTGTCCGAGAGCCCTGAAGCAGACAGTCTGTTTCCTAAAAGCCAGCATGTAACTGAATACTTCCTGGATGGGTTTACTTGGGGCTTTCTCCAAGCCCTCCTTTACCAGACTTAAAGGTCCCCTGACAGGATGGCCATACATTAACTCAAAATGGCTAAATCCAAGCCCTTTTTGAGGCACCTCCCTGTAGGCAAACAGAAGGCATAGCAAGAGGACGTCTAAGGACGTCCCACTTACGCCTCAAGGGCTCTGACAGGCCCATGATCATGCCTTTCAAGGTGCAGCTGAACCTTTCAACCAGACCAGTGCTTTGGGGGTGGTAAGGAGTGGTGAACTTATACGCTACCCCACACTCCTGCCACAGAGACTTCATATAAGTAGATGTGAAGTTGGCACCCCTTTCAGATACCACATCCTTGGGGAACCCCATGCTGTTAAAAACCGCTATCAAAGCACAACCCACCACAGTGGAAGTGATTTACCTCCGAGGACTGGCTTACAGGTACCAGGTGGCATGGTCCGCGAAGACTAGGATAAACCTGATGCCCATGGCTGTCTTGGGATCCAGAGGCCCCAAAATGTCAATACCAACCCTTTCAAAAGGGGTACTAACAACTGGAAAAGGTTGGAGGGGAGCTTTGCACTTCCCCCCACTCTTGCCACTTGCCTGATACGTTTGGCAAGTCCTACAATGTGCATGTGAGTGCCTGAGCATTAGGGGCCAGTAAACATCAGTGACAAGCTTGTCAAAGGTCTTGTCTTGCCCCCAAATGTCCAGCTAAAGGCACATCATGAGCTAGACCCACTAGGAAGGCTCTGCAGCACTGGGGTACCACCAGAACACAGACTGACCAAGGCTCAGCAACCTTAGACTCACTATATAGGAGACTGACCCCCCAATAGATCATGTATGATCTTGGCTCCTTGCCAGCCACCTGGTCTGCAGCCTGCTGCTGCAAACCCTTCAGAGTAGGGCATACCTTCTGTGCCTCAGACAATGCCTCCCTGGTGAGCCCCCCCTTCCTGCTGCCACTGTGACAGCTCAGGGACCTCCCCCAGCTCAGCCACATGTTCTCCTGTAGGCTCTAAGGTGTCACCCTCAGGTTCAGCCTCCTCCTGGGCCATGGGAACTTCTGGGTCTGGTTTCCAGCGTCCCTTGCTCTTCCTCCTACTGGCGGATCCCGCAGCCACTGTTTCAGGCTCCAAAGGATTCTGACCACCCTGGTAGACTGCCATTGACAGGGTAGACACACACACCCACCCAGGCAGACCCAACATCTCCAAGTGTAACCTGTGTTCCACCTCCTTCCAAGGGGAATCCTCCAGGTCATTGCCAAACAAACAATCTACAGGCATGGTTGGACTCACAGCTACTTTTAAGGAACCTGAGACCCCCCCCATTTAAAGTGAACCTGCACCACTCTGCACAGGTGCTCTGAGTTGGCCACTGCAACTACTTGGTGAAGTACACAGGGATCTATCTGCTTTTCAGACACCAGGGGCCAGATGTAGCAACCCGTTTGCGAGTCGCAAACGTGGGTTTGGCATGCAGAAATGCATATTGCGAGTCGTTACCGACTCGCAATATGCATTTCCGACTCGCAAATAGGAAGGGGTGTTCCCTTCCTATTTGCGAGTCGCTGTGGGATGCAATTCCATTTGCGACCGCGTACGCGGTCGCAAATGGACTCGCAGTTACCATCCACTTCAAGTGGATGGTAACCCACTCGCAAATTGGAAGGGGTCCCCATGGGACCCCTTCCAGTTTGTGACTAGACCCCAAAATATTTTTTCAGGGCAGGGAGTGGTCCAAGGGACCACTCCCTGCCCTGAAAAAATACCGAAACAAAAGGTTTCGGTTTTTTTTGCAGTGCAGCTCGTTTTCCTGTCAGGAAAACGGGCTACACTTCAAAAAAAAAAACTGCTTTATTTAAAAGCAGGTCGCGAACATGGAGGTCTGCTGATGTCAGCAGGCCTCCATGTTAGCGAGTGCCCATACTCGCTATGGGGCCGCAATTTGCGACCCACCTCATGAATATTCATGAGGTGGGTCATTCCGACCCCATAGCGAGTTGCAGTCGGTGTCTGAGACACCGTACTGCATTGGGAATTGCGACTTGCCATTTGCGAGTCGCTCCGACTCGCAAATTGCAAGTCGCAATTCCCAACTTTCCTACATCTGGCCCCAGGTGACTCCTCACTGTAGTCTCAATGCCTCCTGTGTCTCTCAGAGCTTCCACCCTCTGTTCATTGACGGTCACCCACTGCCTGTACTTTTTAGTGTTTTCGGGCAAAAGGGTTCCCTGGAACATCTCACTGTCCCCTAGTGAGACAAGGGTCATTTCAGCTGGCTCCCACCCACATGAAATAAACTCCTCCCCTAGCGCTACACTGGCTAAACCCTGTGACTGAGCACCAGTGGGTGCTAGTGTACCCTTGGGACATTTGGGATCCCCTTTCACATGACCCACCTGATCACATGCATAACACTTGCAGAGACCCCCCTCTGCAGGTTTCCCTTTGGAGAACCATGGTTTCTTTTCACTCGGGGGTCGAGAATCCCTACCCTGGTAACTAGGTTTGGGCCCTTCGGAGAACTCCAGCTGTTTACCCTTACCCCCACCCCCTTTCTTCTGAGAGTGACCCTGCCCACCCTTGCCGTGGTCTCCCCCATACCTCTTGTGGACCCTGGTGCTCTCGCAACGGTCTGCATCCTGCGCAAGCTTCATGGGGTGAGTCAGCTTGCTGTCAATCAGGTGCTGGCGTAGCTCTGGAAAACAAAGACTGTACAAGTGCTCCCAGGCAATTAAATTGTAAAGCCCCTCATACATTGTTACTTTAATGCCCTTCACCCAACCATCCAGTAACCTGCAAAAGGAATCTACACAGTCCAACCAAGTTTAGGACTCTTTCTTTTTGCAGGACCTAAACTTGTCCTTATACTGCTCAAGGGTCAGGCCATATCTTGTGAGTAGGGAGCCCTTCATTATGGTGTAGGTGAGTCCCTGAGGATCCCCTAAGGATGTCAGAGTGCCCCTTCCCTCTACCTCAAAGTGCTTCCACAGAGCTACCCCCCCCCAATGTTCCCCAGGGACCAGGTTCATATGGAGAGCAGACTCATACCCCTTGACCCACAAGTATATGTCATCCTCCCTCTTATAGTCCTTCACTAAGTCCCTAGAACGTGTACCCTTCTTTCAGGCTGCACTGAGGTACTACTGATACCATTCCTACTGGACTGGCTCCTCTGATCGAGCTCCCTCAAACTGAGCTCATGAGCCAGCAGTAACTTTTTCTCTCCTATGGCCATTCTTCTCTCCTCCATTTCCTTCTCCATTTTCACCCTAAGCTTCTCCAACTCCAACTTGTGAACTCTCTCTGCCTGTCTGTCCTGTAACTCTTCAGGAGTCAGACCACTGGATGACACACTGCTACCTGCCCTGGAAACTCTCCCCCCAGGCACAACAGTTCCATCCACTACACCACTGTGTATACTCTGCACCTCCTCATCTTCTGTGTGCAACCCAGTCTCCTTGGCTGTCACCACTTTTGCAGCTCCTCCTGGTGGAGCTCTTAATAGGCAGGCAAGATCCTTACAGAGCTGTTTCAATTGAGCAACTGTGTAACTTTCCAGTTTCCCTAATTCAAAAACTGCTCCAGCTGGTGCATCTCCAGATTGAGCTGCGATGGCAAATCAATGTGCAAAGGTCGAAGGAAGAAAAAGAGTTCCCAATAAGAAGTTCAAGAATCAATAAAAAGATCATCAAAAATTTGGAAGCAGGAAAAAAGTCCAAAAAGACCAAAAGCAAAAACAAGTAGTCTGAGGTCACATAATGGTCTGCACTAAAAACAGTAGTGGACACTTAATCACTGAATGTCAAGTACAAACGCACGTCCAGTCCCCACCGCGGATCATCAATGTTAGAAATGGGGTCTTTGGTTGGCAGACAGGTTGCCCCCGGTCAAAGCAAGGACGCTCACTCTATTCACGGCAAAGGAGAAACACACCTGGTTAACCCCCTCTCACCTTCTTGGTAGCTTGGGATGATCAGGCAGGCTTAACTCAGAAGCAATGTGTAAATTATTTGTACCCACACACACAGTAATACAGGGAAAACACTACAAAATGGACACCACACCAGTTTAGAAAAATAAGCAAGTTGCATTGATTTTCGGATGGGGCACCTCCGATCCGTGCAGTCGGCTTGACTTTGACTCCCAGGAATGATGCGTGAATAATCCGGTCGTACACTGTTAGAAAACCATGCGGCATTGGGTTTGGATCGTTATCAGCAGCCGCAATTGGGTGTTGCACGTCGTTTCTCCAGCTGCAATGCGTCGATCTTCCAGCCGCAATGCAGGTGGAGTGTTGATTTTAGCCGAGAAGCCAGTTGTGCGTCGTTTATCAGAGCTGCGATGCAGATGGTGAATCGAAAATGTCCCTGCACGCGTTCTGTGTATGGATTTTCAGCTCTTGTTCTGCCAACTTCGCCTTTCAAGGGCCCAGAGACTGGGTAGGGCACCACGTGGCAGGGCAGGAGTTTCAGAAGAGTCCGGATGCTGGCAAAGGAAGTCTTTGATGGCCCTGAGACTTCAAAACAGGAGGCAAGCTAAGTTCAAGTCCTTGGAGATTCTTCACAATGAAGTATATACCACAAAGTCCAGTCTTTGTCCCCATTCACAGGCAAAAGCAGCAACTGCAGGATAGCCCAACAAAGCACAGTCACAGGCAGGGGCAGCACTTCTCCTCAGCTCTTCAGCACTCCAACTCTTCTCCTTGGCAGAGGTTTCTCTTGAATCCAGAAGTGATCTAATTTTCAGGGGGGTTGGGTCCAAATCTCATATCCCTTTCTGCCTTTGAAGTAGGAATACTTCAAATGAAACTCTCTGTTGTTCACCACATCCTGCCTTGCCCAGACCAGGCCCCAGACACACACCAGGGGGTTGGAGACTGTACTGTGAGAGGGCAGGCACAGCCCATTCAGGTATAAGTGACTACTCCTCCCTCCACTCTAGCACAGACGTCTCATCAGGATAGACAGACTACACCCAAGCTTCCTTTGTCTCACTGTCTAGAGAGGATTTACAACAGCCCAACTGCCAAACTGACCCAGACATGTAATCCACAAACAGGCAGAGTCACAGAATGGTTTAAGCAAGAACATGCCTACTTTCTAAAAGTTGCATTTTCAAGCTAAGAATCTTAAACACCAAGTTCACTAAAAGGTGTATTTTTAAATTGTGAGTTCAGAGACCCCAAACTCAAAATTTCTATCTGCTCTCAAAGAGAATCTGCACTTTAATAATATTTAAAGGCAGCCCCCATATTAACCTATGAAGAGATAGGCCTTGCAACAGTGAAAACTGAATTTAGCAATATTTCACTATTAGGGCATTTAACACACATCAGTACATGTTCCACCTTGAACATACACTGAACCCTGCCCATGAGGCTACCCAGGGCCCACCTTAGCGATGCCTTACATGTATAAAAAGGGAAGGAGTAGGCCTGGCAAGTGGGTACACTTCCCAAGTTGAATTGGCAGTTTAAAACAGCACACAAAGACACTGCAGTGGCAGGTGTGGGCCATGTTTACAGGGCTACTCATGAGGGTGGCACAACCAGTGCTGCAGGCCCACTAGTAGCATTTGATTTACAGGCCCTGGGCACCTCTAGTGCACTTTGCTAGGGACTTACTAGTAAATCAAATATGCCAATCATGGATAAGCCAATTACACATACATTTTACTACGGAGCACCTGCACTTAAGCACTGGTTAGCAGTGGTAAACAGCCCAGAGTATCAAAAACAGCAAAAGTAGAGCGCAACACACATCAACAGCCTGGGAAGCAGAGGCAAAATGTTAGGGGAGACCATGCCAAGGACGCCAAGTCTATTAATGCCAAATGTATCATCAAAACAAAAAAATGCTTTTCCCATAGAAACTAGGTCCTAACTATAACTACCTACTGGGGACTGCCAGTAGGTAATATATATATATGTATATGTATATATATATATATATATATACACACATATATATAAGATGTGATGAGTTCAGAAAAGACGATTTGGCTTGAGGGTAAAATATATAGGACAAGGTAGTAGAAAATGGAATACTTACTATGGCTAAAAGGAGCAGGGCAATATTGGGAATGTAGAAGAAGTAAGAGGAAAGATAGGTTTTCATAGTCTCTTTAGGTTGGGCTAGGAGAAGAGGTTAAAGAGATTAGTGTGCTTGGGGCACTGGGCAGAGAAATTCCAGATGGCACTTAAATAGTTGCTATGTTGTGAAGGTGGAGAGAAACAGGAGCAGGAATAACTACAGATAAAGTAGGAGTGTAAAAGAGTATTGGTAAACAGGAAAGCTGACAGAACATTGCTATAGACTAAGGTGCTACAGAATACTGGAGACAATAGCAGTAAGGAAGATATGGAGACCATACTTTAGACGTGGGTAGTAAAGGAGTAGGTGCAAAGGAGGTGTAAGGAGAAGGATGTGAATGAGGAGAAAAAGGTGAGGGTTTGTATAATGTTTGTATAATGCAATCAGTTTAAGTTTGCAGGGTAAGTCTCTGGGGTGGGGGTAGAGGTGTCTGGAAAACTCCCTGGGAGACAGGCACCTTTTGGAAGTTACAGATAAACCTCTTTCAGAATATCAGATCAGAACAGTGGAACACGATTCAGGATTCAGAAGTACATTTTGTGTGGAGCAGCGTTTAGAGGAGAATTGAGAGGAAAGCAGCGGAGAGCCCTGGAGAGAGGAGCAAGAGAAGCATCATTTGGAGCAGATATTTGCATTTGGTTGGAATATAAGGATTCAGTCCTGTGAGACACATTTTATTTGCAGTACCTACTAAGATGGGATATTAGTGCAGTGGGCAGGCAGTGTAGTGAAGTGGGAGCGGGGGGAATAAAAGAAGCATACTTCTAAATTAGATTGCACTAATTTAGGTATCCACAGTGCAAATAGTTATATTGTGGTACATATGCAGTGATGGCCCAAATGTGACTAGTGCACTAAACCAGAGGCCTAATATAAGCAAGGTGGTCTGAGGCCTAATATATGCAAGGTGAGCTAGGGAAGTGCAGTACAGAAGAGCACTGTTCAGATGAGTGTAACTGAGAGCAATATTTCCAGCAGTATAACTCCACGCAGTATAATATTTTAGAGCAGTACAATGTAGAGTGACTCAATTCAAAGAAAACATGGCAGCCTGCTAGAGGCAGGTCGATAATCACTGTCTATGGTCTTGGCGAGGATGTACCTATGCAGGTGATTATGACTGAATAGCGAGTTTAGGGAGGGCTTTGTGGTGGTTCTGCAATGCGGGGTCATCAAGTAGCTTGTAGGTCGCAAGCTGCAACCTAAGTTGACAGTTTATGGGGATGCGTCCCTGGTGCGGAAAACAACGCGGCCAATGTTGTTGTATGGGCAACAGACTTTGGTGAAGTCAGCAGTGCTGTTAGCAGCGTTATCAACACATGCGACTGGGAGGCATCAGAGGTGCAGAGCGGAAGATGCATTGCAGCAAGCATCTCCATCCATGATGATGGTGGCAGAAGCAGCACAGTTGAGGGTGCAATGCTGGCCTCGAGTGAACCCAGAGAGTTGTGATCTCGGGAAATGGGGACTTGGGGGTAGTGAGGGCTTGCCCGGTCTCCCCCCTGGCTTATCGGGCACGGATGGTGCAATCCAGCAGGCAGGCGTGTAGGATTGGTATAAGTGGTTTTGGGGCGGGACCTGATTTAGGTTATATATAGTTGGGGCACCGTTTGGGATGGGCTCTTTTGGCCGTGTCACACCTCAAGAGTCAAGGCGTGGTTGTTTTGAGCTGTAGGTAGGCCTTTTGGAGTTTCCGTTTCGTTGGAGAGTTTCGGTTTTGTTGGAGAGTTTCCGTTTCAATACTTTTCAAGTGATAATGGCAGGTAGCAATAAACTTATGGAGCCTTTAAGGGTATTAATGTACTAGGGTAGGGAGGATTTTTTACAGGGAGGGGTTCTGCAACAAGCTTGGGTTGGTCTCAAGAGGCCTCAAAGATCCTCTGCAGAAGGTTATGCGGCAGCAGTTTTAGCATGTGCTTCACCTGTTTGTGCAGTAAAACATATGAGCAGATAAGTATTACCGGGCTGCGGGTGCATGGCTCACCTGATCATTTGGTCATTCATGGTGAGGGGCATAGTGTTGAAAATGTGCTTTCCGGAGAGTGCAGTCCACGTGGTGGGCATATATTACAACACCGTTCAGGGATGTCGGGAAGGCAGTGTGTGTGGGGTTGGGCCCTCATGGGAGGACTGCGGTGCGCAGAGTAACCCGCTTGGGGGCTCGCTTTGTTGATGCGCATGCGCAATATGAGGTGGGCATAGAAAGAGATGAAGGCTTTGGTCCAGAGTCAGGTCAGGCAAAAGTCCTGCCTGGCTCATTAGAGGAAAGGCTCTGGGGCATTGCAACAAAGATGGCTGCCCCCATGAAATTAAACAAGCCGATTGTAATATCGGACTTAGAGTTAGAGAAGATCTGCTTAGTGAAAATTTTAACGCCGATGTTGCTGTTTATGAGCAGGAGCAGCGACTTGTTGGTGCTGCACACCAGGAGCCACAATTACTACATAGGTGGGTCAGCCCTGTTATAAATAAGGTGCAAAGATGGCATGTTAAGGAGAGTGGGATGGTACCAGTGGAATTGACATTGAGGCCTGAATGCAGGAGTAATCAAGCAGCAAGAGCTGAAGGTTTTATTGATGTTCAGCAGGTGCAGCTGGGGAGGGCAGTTTGCAAGGGGAATTTTAGTTTTTTGAGCCACAGCACAGGATGGCTGATGTATTTGAAAGGGGTTTGACAATGCCCCAGGTCGTCATGGCTCTGGGGATTTGGCTGGTCAGATTGCAGCAAGGAAAAGGCAAGTGACTTTGGCTGCACAGGTGAGGGTCTGCGCACCTTCAAGACATCGGTCAGAAGAGAGGGTTATATCCGGAGTGGACAACCCAACTTCAAGGGAGTGGCCTGTTGAATCAGCAGATTCAGGACACAGGCGCTCCATGGACATGCCACCAACCAGCCGGAGCGCTGATTTAAGGGATGTTCAATTTGCTATACATGACGAAACTCTAGATTATGATGATGATCAGGAGATAGAGGAAGAAGAAATTTGTGATGAAGAGGAGGGTGTATTCCAAGTGGGAACACAACAGGTGAAGTGTATGAATTCTAACAAGGAGAGGAGCATTGGTGTTTTACAGGGTTTGACATCCCGGAAGGTTTAGCGCAATCCGATGTGTGAAAAGAATAGGCGGGTTGCTGCGGTTGGAGCTTTAAAAAAAGGTGAGAACAAAGAGATTTCATTAACAAGGCGGAGGTGTGATACCACATAGGTGATTCGACTGGTATCTGCAGCAGTGGCGGACATTCCGATTGCAGTGACATTGAAAGGTGTGGGTATTCTGGGGGTAAGGGCGATGGTAAAGAGGAAAGGTCAAAAGAAAACAGCATTGACATTGTCACAGCAGATATGAGCGAGGATGGTAAAGAGGTCAGTATTGGAGTGGAATCTTCCTCTGCAGAGCAAGGTAAGGTGGGTGCAGTTGGGGGAAGCATGAAGAATCAGAAGTTACCGTACATGGGGGTGGCCGTGCCTTTGGGGGCACATCTCACCCAGGCTATGAAGGAGAAGATATGTAAAGGTGAGTTTGTTGATGTGTTGAAGTTATTACATAGAGAAGTGCAAGCAAAAGAAGGGTCTAAAGTGGAAGAATGGGAGCTATCGAGGAGACCAAGAGTTCCCACCACAATTGAGAATTGGACATCTGCATTCTTAATTTTCGCCAGTGTTTATTGCGAGAAGCATCCAGAGCGATGTGTTTCTCTTTTTAAATACATGGATGTTATGAGGCGGGCTCAAATGGGCTATGGCGGAATTCAGAGCATGGATGGCATTATTTCCGGAGAATGAGTGGGGTGAGATTGATAATGAGCTTTGGATGCAATGGTTGCGTACTTCCAAAACGTCCCCAGCTGTGCACACTGCAAGTGGGCTCCCTGTTCTTTATAAGCCCTTTCAAGGACGTCCCGCCCAAGTTGGGGTGGGTAATGCAGTTAGAGGACAATTCCCTCAGAACGGATCTTGCTGGTCATTCAGTAGAGGTTCATGCACAAGGTTGCAGTGTAAATTCAGGCACAACTGCTCCAATTGTGGGGGGAAACATCAGTTGGTTCAGTGCTTTGGAGGCATGCAGTGGGGCTGGCAGGCAAATAGTGGTAGGGAAGGAGACAGGGGTAGCGATACATTTCAGCAGGTGGTGGGAAAAGGGCCCTACTCCTATTAGGTTGGAGATTTTGTTCTATTGGTTGCAGTTTTATCCTAAGGTTGAGGAAGCGACGTTGTTATATTGTTTTTTTTTAGAAGGTTTCAATGACCACAAGTTAGTAGAAGGGCAAAAAATGTGAAGTCTGCTTGCGAGAAACCGGAAGTTGTAAGGGGGAAATTGGTGAAAAGACTGATGGCTGGGAGAATAGTGGGCCTTTTGATGTATGGCCTTTTTCTAATTTAACAATTTCGCCTTTGGACATGGTTAAGAAGAAACAGCATGGTGAGTTTCACTTGATTCATCATCCATCATGGCCAATGGGTCAGTCAATGATTTCATGGCAATGGAGGATTCTATTGTTCATTACTCGTCAGTTGATTAGTCAGAAGGTGTGGGAGGAATCCTTGATCGCAAAGTTAGAAATTCAGTCTGCTTTTTGATTGTTGCCAGTTCACTCTAAAGATTTTTCATTGGTAGTGATGCAGTTTGATAATAAGATATTTGTGGATAGAATGCTGCCAGTGGGTTGTTCAGTGTCTTGTTATTTATTTGAAACTTTTAGTTGTTTATTTACAGTGGTTCTTTCAATAGAAGACTGGTTTCAGAAACGTTACTCATTATTTAGATGATTTCTTCCTAGTAGGTGATGCAGATTCAAACGTATGTAGCACTGGCCTGTTAGATTTTCAGGATTGCATGAATATGATGGGTGTGCCATTGGTTCAGGATAAGACTGAAGGTCCCGCCACTACTATTACATTTCTTGGTATCGAATTGTATTTGCAAAAGTTGGCAGAGGCAGTTTCTAAGGATAAGTTGGAGCTGCATCAGGTGCAGGCTTTATTAGGCCATTTTAATTTTGCTAGGCGGGTTGTAAGAGTTGAGAGAGCTTTTTGCAGACAATTGCGTTTTGCAGCGAAAGGCGCAATTTTGCCACATCACAGAATTCGGCTTAGGGCATCTATTAAAGCAGATTTGAGGATGTGGATTTGTTTTTTTAAGGTTTTCATTGGTGTGAGCATGTTGTCTGTTGTGGATGAATTGCTCTGGCAGGTGCAGATTTTTTCAGATGATGCAGGTGCACACGGTTTTGGAGTTTTCTGGGATGGACATTGGGCGGTGGAACCGTGGCACAGTGCTTGGAGAGCTGAGCACCATAGCATTCCCTTTTTGGAATTCTTTCCATTAGTGGTGGCTTTGGTTTTGTGGGGGGAATTTTTCAGGAATCGGCAAGTTGTTTTGAATGTTGACAATCAGACAGTGGTGAAATGGGTTGGTTCCCAAAAAAAAGCAGGATGAGAAAGTTTTGAAGTTGTTGCGTATATTCTTGCTTTATTGCTTCAAATTTAATATTCTGTTTAAGACCTGTTACGTTCCTGGTGTGAATTTTGACAATGCTGATGCGCTATCTCAATCGCAGTGGCAGGGATTCCGTAGACTAGCGCTGGGAGCGGATTTGACAAAGACGCCAGTGCCAGCGGAGCTTTGGGATCTAGGAATGTGAGGATATTAGAGTTGATTTGTCAATCTATTGCTTCTTCTACATTGAGATCTTATGACAGAGCTTGGGCTGAGTTTATTGAGTCAGGGGCAGCGAGTAGAGGGTCCCCACATGTTTTGGTATAGAAGAGAGGATGCCATTCGTTTTATAATGGCTCAAATCGAAAAGGGTCTCACAGCAGTAACTATCTCGTGTAAGTTATCAGGTGTGACATTTTTTGGTAAGTATTTTTGGGATTATGATCCTATGGAGGGGGAAATTTGAAGGAGATTGGTGACAGGCTGGGCGAGGGAGGGGGGTGTGCATTGGGATCGTAGACACCCTAATTGTAGGGCTCTGCTATCAGACATTTTGGGTGTGCTGAATCATGTTTATTTTTCCAAATGAGAAATAGCTTTGTTATCCTTATGTATGTCATGGCCACTTATGCTACAAGGGATGGTGAGAGTGACCAATGTACAATGGATGCTGGGCAAAGAAGTCCCAATGTTTCATGCAATATATTAGGTTGGGGTCTACTGATGTATGATAATTTGTTGTCTGTCATTCCTATTTCCTCGGAGTAAATATGTTTTTTTTTCAGGTTGTGTGGTTGGGCCACATGCAGAAGGTGCCTCGGTGTGCATCGTTGGTCAATCATTCAGTTGCTGGGCTGCTAAACAAGCGGATTTGAGACCTTTTGGGAGACAGTTGGCTTTTGACAGGTCACTGGTAAAAGTTTCTTGGCTAGGGAAAAGTAGGATGAGGTGGGGAGAGCTTTTGGTTATTCTTTTTCTAAGATTAGCAAACGGGTTTTGCCCTGATTTGTTGGTCTTGCACTTAGGTGAGAATGACTTGGTGCATCTGTCAGGGGGAGGTCCTCTCAAATCCATGAAGTTGAATCTTATCAGGTTGATTTCTAGTTGGAGGGACACCGATGTTTTATGAATTAAATTGATTCCAATGAGATTTTGCAGGGGTGACAGGAGTTTTGATGGGATTGAGAAACAAAGGAAAAAGGTAAATAGGGAGATGAAGGGGTTCTGTAGACATAGAGGAATCTGTGTTGCAGCATTCAGAAATTGTGCATACCAATGCATCCTTATACCGGCAGGACGGTGTGCATCTTTCCTTTTTGTCAATGAGTTATACATTTTAGAGTTGAGGATCAGGATTACTAAATTGTTAGGTGAAAATTTGTGGAATGATTGAATTTGAGCTGTGGTATTTTGTTGGGGCAGGAAAACACCTTCAGGTTTCCCTGGTTGGCGGAGAAGAGAGACATTTCAGTGGTTGGGAGGGAGTATGGAAACACTATGATGGGAGGGCAAGGATATTGAGAAGATCCAAAGGGATGGAGGGGCAAGGGGAACAACACGAAGGGGACACTAGGGCACAGGGTACTGGTTTGGGTCAAGGTGATATAGGAAAGGACCATGGATTTTAGTAGAGGGTGGGGGTGGGTTTAATTGCATTTGTTATATATTAGAGAGGTCATGAATTAGTTTTGTTAGGCTTGATGCCAAGGTGTGTTTATAGTTACCAGACCTGTTCTATTAAAGTAGCCTTTTACCCCTCACTCAGTTGCAGTGTGCCTTATTGCGCCATTTTCGCCTCATGAGGATTTGGGGGGGGGCGAGGGCTTGCCTAGTCTTCCCCCGGGCTTATCCGGTGCTGATGGTGCAATCTGGCACGCGGGTGTGTAGGATTGGTGTAGGTGGTTTTGGGATAGTACCTGATTTAGGTTATATACAGTTGGGGCAGGGCTTGGGGCGTCCTATTTTGGGTGTGTCACACCTCAAGAGTCAGGGCGTGGTCGTTTTGAGCCCCTCCCGTCCTCCCCCTGTTTTGCAATTTGAGTTATTTTTAAATTTTGTTTTTGAGGATCCCAGGATGGGGTTTTGGGAATTCCTAGTTGCAATCAGGCAGATTTCCTTATTTTATGCTTTAGTAGGGCTGGTTGGCTGTTAAGGTTATTCGCCACTGGTGGAATGGTCTCGAAGGCAGAGATGAGAGACATTTTAGTGGTTGCGAGGTAGTATGGAAACACTATGATGGGAGGGTAAGGATATTGAGAAGGTCCAAAGGGATAGAGGGGCTGTGGGAACAACACGAAGGGGACACTAGGGCACAGGGGTACTGGTTTTGGGTCAAGGTGATATGGGAAAGGACCACAGATTTTAGTAGCGGGTGGAGTTTGGTGCATTTGTTATCTATTAGTGAGATCATGAATTAGTTAGGCTTTATTCCAAGGTGTGTTTATAGTTACCAGACCAGTTCTAATAAGGCGGTCTTTTACCCCTTATTCAGTTGCAGTATGCCTTATTACGCCGTTTTCACCCGAATGACATTCTGCAGTAAGGCAGGCTGGAGCATTCAAGCATGATGGATGGCAGTTACTCTACAGATGCCCTCCATGCCAAAAGTAAAGAAGAACATGGGGGTGTTTGAAAAAAGAATCAATAAAACAGTACCCAGAAAGGAGTGGTAGATATGCTTTAAGAAATAAAGGAAGTGAGGGCAAAAAAAGGGGCAAGAAGCAAATATACCTCCGACAAAAACTTGCAGACTAAGGCTGGGGGAAATGTAGGAGGATTTTAAATAAAAAGGACAATACAGCTAAGCTAGATATGCAGGGGAGAGGAAGAGGGAAAAGCAGGCCAAACTCAGAATCTCACAAGCTAAGCAGCAATTTGACTACCCTGAAAAGGGTGGACATAACATCGTCAGTGAGATCAGCCATCAGGAGGGGCAAAAATTGCTGGTAAAAATGGAAGCACCCCATCTAAGGGAGAACTTCGAGAATGAGGAGAATGCTAAATATTCCAGGAGGGAGTTGGTTAATGCTCCAAAAATGAAATTAGCTGTTAGAAATGTGATATCCGAGATAGGTATGGGTGATATCTGGAGAAGGAAAGTGGGAGAAAAAACTGAATACACTTTCCAGAGTAAGGAACTCTGGCATGCTTCCAGGACTGATTACCTTCTAGATACAGTAGTAACAGAGGACAGTCACTATGTCAGATATATACCAGAACATCTATAAGATCACTGCGTTTTTAGACCTTAGGGCCCTGCAGAGGTAGCAGCAGAGAAGATGGACACTGAAACAGAGTTTGCTGGTGGATAATAAAGTGGTGGAGAACCTCAAAGTATATGAAGTAGAGTTTTTTACACATAATGAAGGTTCTGCCCTGCTAAACATTGTCTGGGATGCTTATAAAGCTTATATTCGGGCAGAATAAGCAACATGGCATTGCTCAAAACCAGGATGTATAATGATTAATGTAGGTAGATTGAGAAGAAAATGAGAACTAGAACAACTGAATGTACAAAACAATGCAAATGAACAGATCAACAGGTTGAATTGTGAACCGCAGAAACAAAATTGGAGGAGTGATGGAGGAAAGAGTAAGTAAGAGGTGGGAAGGTAGTAAACTGTGTAACATTGAATACGAAGAGAATAATGGCAAACTATTAGTGTGGAAGACAAAAACAGACTTTACAAGAAATCTTATAAGTCAGTTAAAAGGAAGGAAGAGGGGATGGTGAGGTAACAACTGATAACAGGGATATTGAAAACACGTTTCCCCAATATTTTAGAGAGTTATACACAGAATATTTAGAAGTGTCTGAAAAACAGGTTATAGATTGACTAGATTACAAGACTCTCACGTGTGCAAGCCAGAGTCTTGAATAAGGGAACTGAGCAATAGGAAGTGGTCAGGGAGGTTAAGGAAGGAAGGAAAGGGAAGTCTGCAGGACCAGGCTGGTTACCAAATGAGTTATAGAAAGTGCTGGGAGCCATAATACCACTCATGACTATGTTATCTGAAAACATCTTCAGAAAGGGACATGAACGCCCTCCATCCTGAAAGGAAGCAATAATCACACTAATACTCAAACGTGGTAAAAATCAAGATCATTGTGAATCATATAGACCAATATCCCTAACTAATAATGAATAAAACAGTTTCACAAATGTCCTAGCAAAGAAACTAAACAGGGTTATGGGATATTTGGTACATGAAGATCAAAAGGGTTTCATGACAGGGCCCTGGACAAGCTTCCTTTATTTCGCAACCCACTAAGGGTCTCCTAGACTGCACCCAAAGCTTCCTTTCTGCTGGGAGAGAAATCAGCAAGACTATTAAGCCCAGCATAATGTAGTATCAAGCTGGCTTTGTGGTGCCCCGCATATTAACCCTAACTATGGCCATTTATCAAACTAGTCTGGTGGCCTGGATTGTGTTGTCTTTGACTTTTGAAATGCAAACAATTAATTTGCAAAATTAGTCACCCAAGGTCCCATATTGGAACATGTGTGGCTGCCTTACCAATGTAACGCTTGCAATTCAGATTTAAAATTCAAGTAATAGCCCACTTTGCACTGTATTCAGTCCGTCCTTGGTAGGGCCTCATGAAAGGTTGCCTGGGTAGCTTTTGCAGTGTAGGCCCTATGTTTATGACCTGATCAGGACGTTAGCTCATTCTTGAGTGCATTTGGGACTTATAAGTCCCTAGTATATGGGCTACTACATATATCTAGGGCATGTGAATTAAATACTACTAGTGGACTTCCCCACTCATTGTGTCACCAACTAAAATAATGTTGCAAAACATGTCTCAGGCCTGCTATTGCAGCCTATGCAAGCAGTTTTAAAATGCCCATTTCAACCCGTTATGTTGTGTGGATTTGAAGAGTTCGACCAGTCACCTGTGAGGTATCCAGGTGCTGAGTATGGCATGCCTGAGTTGGGATGCATGTTTCATCTGGAAGAGCCATGTCTTGAGGTTCCATCGGAAGTTCATGAGGGAGGGGGAGGTTCTGAGGTATTCCAGATCTTGGCTGAGAGGTATGAATAAGAGCGTCCTCCGCTTCTGATCTTCTTGATGCAAAGGAGGTGTGCTCTTACCTGGGACACAGATCAAAGGTGTCTGGTGGGTTTTTAGAAGTTGAGGTGATGGTTGAGGTACATCTTTCCTGGACTGGGAGCCAGTGGAGATTGTTGAGGTGTGGAGAGATGTGGGTATTCCACAGGTTGTTCAGAATGAGTCTAGCAGCAGCGTTATGGGTGGTTTGGAGTTGGCGTAGAACATGGGCTGGGATTCCAAAGTAGAGGGCGTTTCCATAGTCAAGTCTACTTGTAATAAGAACCTGGGTGACTGTTTGTCTGGTGCTAAGTGGGATCCACTTGAACATCTTCCATAGCATTCACAATGTGTGGAAGCATTGGTTTGGGTTTGGATTCATCTTGTGTTATTTTTTCACTTAGTTACAGTTTGAGTACTACATAAATACATTACACATTACCTCTAAGTTAAGCCTGACTGCTTGTCTTCTGGAGGGTTAGGCGCATGTTTATTTGGAGACGTTTGTGGAACTTACAAGGATTGTGATTATTATTTGAAGTGGGTTCTTCACCTCCTTCAACTAATAACGCATTTTTTTACAGTCTTGCAGACTGCTGTCAAGACAAACTTCAAAATAATTTCATTAAGTATAGTAAACAATATTGAAATAAAGAACTGAGCAATCCAAAAACTATGGTCATGGTTTGAACTTGTAAGATGTAAAACAATCACCCATGCATTGCGACAGAAGCACTCCATAGGAGGAGAAGGTGGTACACCAAACAGCCAATACCAGATAGTGAAAGAGTAATAGCCTTCTCAAGCTCTCTGTACATGGAGTATATATATTTTTTTAAATTAGTCACAGAAGTTCTAGCAAAGCTGAATTGTCAAGAAAGACCTTTCTGTGCAAACAAAAGATTTTTTATAAACCACTAAATTGTGTTATATATCTGTTCATTTGGTATGTGTTAAAACATTTATTTTGGAGAACTACTTTCAGCGTGTAGTGTAAATATTATTTTGGACAAAAGCAATACAATGTTTTTGTCATTTCATCATAAAAAGCAATGGGAAAATGAGTTGAAGGCTTGCATTTTGATTCGCACCTCATGAGTCACATGGCAAATGTCATCAAAATGTTCCTTATATTTGACACATCATGCTCCATGTATCCACTTTGGAACAAAATACTCAAACAAATTACTGTATGACTTATTCTATTCAGTGCATCACATGCAATTAAATTAGTCCACATATTAGAACCACCTGGTATCAAGTTTGTTAAACCTTCATCCTTTAGTGATAAACTCTCTAAAATAGAGAGAGAGCACTTTAAGAAATTTCACTGCAACCATTTAATCACGGGCATGTTTAATCATACCTAAGAAGTTAGGATATATTTCCTTCCAATCTTCAGTAAAGTTTGTGCCCCAAGGTTGAACACAATTTGTAGACTTTCACACTCAGGAGGATCCGCACAACCCACTAAAAAGGAAATAATGACAGCAGTTTAGGATCTTTGAGAAAAATGTGTTATTTACATTATTCCACCTGGACTCTTACAGATGTCAGTCTTGCACCTCAACCTCAAGTTCTGTCTTCATATGTTTTGTTAAAATAAACACACCGGGAAGCCAAACGTCTAGCATGCATTTAATGCAAAAATATCGAGCAACACAGCAAATAATCAAGAGACAATTGACATTTCAACAGACCCAAATCCCTGCCCAAAATGGCCAGTTGGAAAATGTAATGCTAAAATGCTTGAAAATTGCAATCAATGCAGGTACGTGGAGTGAAGAAATGTGACAGAAACTTAGCTAACAATCAGACGGCACGATCACACTACTGATTTAGTTAATTTCTTAAAATCACACTTTAGGTTGTCAACATCAAAAGCAAGGCTACTCTTTACTCCGAGATGCAAAAATATGGAAATGTCCGACTGTGGATAAAATGGCTTCTCAGCCTACAAATATATTAAGGAGGTCATTATATAAAATAATAAGAAAATGGCACCCATACTTGTTTATAAAATATATCAGTGCAGTTTGTGATAAACATGTAATGGGACATTGTGGTTAAGGCAGTTGGAATACAAGATTATGTTTTCACAGTGGGTTCCACTCCTCATATGGAGAATGCATGCTCTCCCACATGTGTGCCTCCATAATGCTGCTTGCTTTTCACACTGAAGGATTTTGGTTTAGAACACTTTAATTTTATTGTAATTATTGCTTTAGAAATGCGATTCCAATAAGTATATAAGCAATCTATATGACTTATAAACAAATTAGATATGCCAATCAGGTGTAAGTCAATTTTAATTTAACTGTGTTTTAGTGAGTGAGCACAAGCACTTTAGCACTGGTTACCAGTGGTAAAGGCCAAAGACTCCTAAGGTCAGCAAAAACAAGTTCAGAAAAATAGGAGGTTGAAGGCAAAATGTTTGATTAAGACTACCCGAAGGCTGATAGATCTAACATAACAACATAACATAACATAACATAGCACAGCATAGCATAGCACAGCATAGCACAGCATAGCATAGCATAACATAACATTACATAAGATAATAACATAACACAGTAAGGTATGGCATAACGTAACACCAAGGAACCCCCGACAATAACAGAAGACTACTGTTCCACTCTGTTCAGAGTTGGACACTTACCCTGTCCTCAATTGGTCAAATTCCAGGGTTTGCTGTTTGAGGACAGCAGCCAAGTCAACAGTCTGATGTTTTTGAGACCATAACCTGTTCACGGATAACGCTTACCCGTAATCCAGATCTGGGCTTTCCATTGTTCGAGGTAAGAGTGACTGTGTTCAGATGCCACAATGTCACCACACACTGAAATGTGTTGTACCCAAATACCCTTGAGAAGCTGCCACCTTGTCAGGAGAACAAAATAAGTTGTAAATATCTTTCTTGCTGGTGACATCTTCACAGGGTTGGAGAAAACAGGTGTCAGAGTGAAGAGTCAGAATTAACAAATGGGGTAAGGCAGGAAACAAGCAAAGTAACACAGCTTTGTTGCAATGCACCCTATAACCCAGGTCCATGTGCAGAAACAGGCCCTTTTGAGAGACTCTTCCAGCCCACACCTTCAAGCTTCATACCTAGTCCTCTGAGCCCCAGGAGTCGCAAGTTACTGCAGTTCTCAGGTGACATGAAGGCCAGGAAGCCACAGACACAACATTGTCACAGGTTCATTTGTGCAGCACAGAGGTAGCAGCACACTGTACCTTGTAAGTGATCTCTGCTTGGCCATGCCTTTTTAACTGGGTGACAAGAGCATGAGCCTGCGGACCTACTTGTGCAAATCTCCATTGCTAATAATAGATCTGAGTTCTAGTGCAGAGATTATGAGCATGTGTATGTATGCACATGGTATGCATGTTACACAGTGCATGAGCATGTAAGGGAAAGTTACTTTCCAAGACAGTGAGAGGGTATTTCTCATATTCCTTAGAACGGGAGGAACCTAGACACAGAAATGAGGAAAGAGGAGACAGGCTTTCCCTAATAGATGCAATTAAATTATTAATTGCAGAAGTCCTACTGATAATTCTTCCTGTAGACTGCTATTTGCTGGTTGGTAGAAGTTAAGGTAGGACTTCTCTTCCTATTGTCAGAGTGTGAAGGGCCTTTTGAAGCAAGCCCTTTGTGTCTCATCCTGATCACTGTCAGGTGTGGCAATGAGAGGTGAACACTGCTCTCACCTCTTTTTGACTCTGTTGCAGGTACTTCAGCATGTGGATCACCCTGCTGTGAAGAGCATCACTCAGTACAAAGGCTGAGTTTGAGAAGGACACATGAAAGTGTAACCATCCCAAGCCATTTCTGAAAGTGCAGAATGAGGCTACACATCCCTGCCACCTGTACCTGAACAGGAGTGGAAGCTGTTAACAGACTTTTTGTTCCAGGTTTAACTTCTCTCTGAACAAGGAAGGGATGTGTAGGAAAGTACCATCTTGCTTGTCATGTTACCCCCATTGTTACTGTATGTATGTTTGTTTTTGCCTGTGTCACTGGGATCCTGTTAGCCAGGACCCCAGTGCTCATAAAGTATGCCCTGTATGTTTTCCCTGTGTGGTGTCTAACTGTATCACTGAGGCTCTGCTAACCAGAACCTCAGTGTTTATGCTCTCTCTGCTTTTAAAATTGTCACTGCAGGCTAGTGACTAATTTTACCAATTCCTATTGGCACACTGGAACACCCTTATAATTCCCTAGTATATGGTACCTAAATTCCCAGGGTATTGGGGTTCCAGGAGATCCCTATGGGATATTCTTACACATGCCTGCCACTGCAGCCTGAGTGAAATAACGTCCATGTTATTTCACAGCCATTTTACACTGCACTTAAGTAACTTATAAGTCACCTATATGTCTAACCCTCATTTAGTGAAGGTTAGGTGCAAAGTTACTTAGTGTCTGGGCACCCTGGCACTAGCCAAGGTGCCCCCACATTGTTCAGGGCAAATTCCCTGGACTTTGTGAGTGCGGGGACACCATTACACGCGTGCACTATATATAGGTCAATACCTATATGTAGTGTCACAATGGTAACTCCGAACATGGCCATGTAACATGTCTAGGATTATGGAATTGTCCCCCCAATGCCATTCTGGTATTGGGGGGACAATTCCATGCATCCCTGGGGCTCCAGCATAGAGCCTGGGTACTGCCAAACTAACTCTGTGGGGTTTTCTCTGCAGCTACCGCTGCTGCCAACCCTCAGACAGGTTTCTGCCCCCCTGGGGCCTGGGCAGCCCAGTCCCAGGAAGGCAGAACAAAGGATTTCCTCTGAGAAAGGGTGTGACACTCTCTCCCTTTGGAAATAGGTGAGAGGGCCTGAGAGGAGTAACCTCTCCTGGCCTCTGGAAATGCTTTGAAGGGCACAGATGGTGCTCTCCTTGCATAAGCCAGTCTACACCGGTTCAGGGATACCCCCAGCCCTGCTCTGGCATGAAACTGGAGAAAGGAAAGGGGAGTGACCACTCCCCTGACCAGCACCTCCCAAGAGAGGTGCCCAGAGCTCTTCCAGCGTGTCCCAGACCTCTGCCATCTTGGGTGCAGAGGTGTGAGGGCACAATGGACAGCTCTGAGTGTCCAGTGCCAGAAGGTGACGTCAGAGACCCCTCCTGATAGGTGCTTACCTTTCTCTCTAGCCAGTCCTCCTCTGAGGGCTATTTAGGGTCTCTCCTGTGGGTATCTCACCAGATAACGAATGCAAGAGCTCACCAGAGTTCCTCTGCACTTCCCTCTTCGACTTCTGCCAAGGATCGACCGCTGACTGCTCCAGGACACCTGCAAAACCGCAACAAAGTAGCAAGAAGACTACCAGCAACATTGTAGCGCCTCATCCTGCCGTCTTTCTCAACTGTTTCCTGGTGGTGCATGCTCTGAGGGCTGTCTGCCTTCACCCTGCACTGGAAGCCAAGAAGAAATCTCCTGTGGGTCGACAGAATCTTCCCCCTGCCAATGCAGGCACCAAACTTCTGAGTCACCGGTCCTCTGGGTCCCCTCTCATCTTGACGAGCCTGGTCCCTGGAACACAGGAGCTGGATCCAAGTGTAACCGACAGTCCAGTGGCCTTCTGTCCAAATTTGGTGGAGGTAAGTCCTTGCCTCCCCATGCCAGACAGTAATCCTGTGTATTGCGTGAACTGCAGCTGCTAGGGTTTCTGTGCACTTCTGCAAGACTTCCTTCGTGCACAGCCTAGCCCAGGCCCCCAGCACTCCGTTCTGCATTTCCCAACTCTCTGAGTTGGACTCCGACTCCGTTGGACCCTGTTTTGTTGTGCTGAGTCGACTGTTGTGCTCAGATCTTCTGAACGCCTGTTCAGGTGCTTCTGCGGGTGCTGCCTGCTTCTGCGTGGGCTTTCTGTGTTGCTGAGCGCCCCCTCTGTCTCCTCCTCCAAGCTGCGACCTCCTCCTGGTCTTTCCTGGACCCTGGCAGCACCCAAAACCTTCAACCGTGACTCTTGCAGCTAGCAAGGCTTGTTTGCAGTCTTTCTGCGTGGAAACAACTCTGCATCCTCCAGCACGCCGTGGGGCATCTTCTGACCAGAGGAGAAGTTCCTGGCACCTTCCGTTGTTGCAGAATCTTAGGCTTCTTCCACCCAGAGGCAGCCCTTTTGCACCTTCATCTGGGGTTTAGTGGGCTCCTGCACCCCCTGGACACTTGCGTGACTCTTGGACTTCGTCCCCTTCCTTTGAAGGTCCTCAGGTCCAGGAATCTGTCTACAGTGCTTTGAAGTCAGTTGTTGTCTTTGCAGAATACCCTATCTCGACTTTACTGTCTTTCTGGGGTAGTAGGGTAACTTTACTCCTACTTTTCAGGGTCTTGGGGTGGGGTATCTTGGACACCCTTAGTGTTTTCATACACTCCCAGCGACCCTCTACACACTACACTAGGCCTGGGGTCCATTTGTGGTTCGCATTCCACTTATGGAGTATATGGTTTGTGTTGCCCCTAGGCCTATTGTCTCCTATTGCATTCTATTGTGTCCTACAGTGTTTGCGCTATTTTTTTTACTGTTTACTTACCTGATTTTATTTTGTGTGTATATTTTGTGTATATTACTTACCTCCTAAGGGAGAATATCCTCTGAGATACTTTTGGTATATTGTCACTAAAATAAAGTACCTTTATTTTTAGTAACTCTGAGTATTGTGTTTTCTTGTGATATAGTGCTAAGTGATATAAGTGGTACAGTAGGAGCTTTGCATGTCTCTGAGTTCAGCCTAAGCTGCTCTGCTATAGCTACCTCTATCAGCCTAAGCTGCTAGAACACTTCTAATCTACTAATAATGGATAACTGGACCTGGCACAAGGTGTAAGTACCACAAGATACCCACTATAAGCCAAGCCAGCCTCCTACAGGATGGTCCACTCAGAACATAGAGGAGTACTGTGCAACTAAAGCTGCTGTATGCCTGACAGCCAGGATTCCTGAGGTGAAGACATATCACTTGAATTTTGACCTGGAGGAAAAACTGCCTTTGATGCCCTGAAAGCCTGCAGAGTCTTGTCAGACTGAGATGAGAAGGAAGCCAATCATGCATGAGGAGCTGGCTGCCAGTATAACTTTGTCGACTTTGATGCTGTGGTCCATCCACCAGAGACTCAAGAAGCGTGTCACTGCTATGCTTGTGACTCAGAGCTGATCATTGAAGCTCAGCAAACTACTGGTGCCACTGCCAAAACATAACCAAATGGATCTCACGGTTGTCCCTGCCTTAGCATCTGAGTCATAAGCCTGAGTGTACCTGATCAGCCTGCACCAATGAAGAAGGGATTGTCATTGCCTGGCAGCACCTAGTTTTGTGTCCCAAATGACTGTTGTTGGAGAGGTTGTGACACTAGTAAGTCTCTGCATGAGTGGCCTCTTCCAACGTAAAAATATTCTGTGAATCCACCGCACCCTGCCCACCGTGCCTGAACAAAATCACCAAGCAGCTAGCCTTACAGCTTGTCAGTTGTGTGCAGTAGGGACTAAGCCACCTAGAAAAATATGTTTCTGCATCAAGGTATTTTATCCCCATGTACCATTGCACTAATAGGCTGCCCTTGGTACATGAGTGGAGTGCCAACCTGCAGCACAGAGAATGGATGAGAGGCTGAGCATGAATATGGCCAAAAGAGACTAAAATACCTATACTATTAGAGGGCTGGGAAAGGGAGGGGGTCGGATGGGAGAGAGCCAGCTTTCCTAGCTGTATTAGCCTCACTCTAAACATATTGGGTACTCAGTAACTTTTTGTCCTTGTATTGTTTGAATGCTATTGAGAATAGAGTGTTATACTTTACTGAGGAGCAGCACTGGACTGGGTGTTCATATTATCACACTGCTTTGTGTTCATTAAGATCTGAACTGTTAACCTCCCTGAGATACCTATGACTGCAACCCAATGCAATGACTGTGAGTCAAGTGCTGAAAGGTTTGTACTTGGCCTAAGTTTGCAGTGCCATAGAAAGACGGACCCCAAGACTGTGGAAGTAAACAACCCCATCCCTCATAACGGTGGCCCTCCGAATAGGGTCTGACAGTACTTGTAACTGGTGGTGTTTCAGCATGCTTTCTATCCCATATTGTTCTGGATATGGTGCAGGAAGTAAATTAACCGGTCATCTATCTATGAGGCTAAAAGTTGGTGCCAGCATCTTCAAAAGACTATCGGGTATTCAGGCTTTTGGGGAAAACGATAGACTGTTGATGAATACCTTGAGCAGCATTCCTCTGCTACACCTAATGATACTGCTTGTTAGTAATGTATAGATATGCATTATTCATTGTAATGATATCATGTAATCCATTTAGGAAACAACAGCTTGATTAATTAGAGTGAATGCATTTCTTGCACATACTGGTTGATATTCATCTCTTCCTGATCTAACTTGTACTCATCAGTGCCTTTGGACACAGGGAAAATGACAATGTAACCTCCCTGTTCCTCCCACAGAACTGTCACCTTCGTGTCCTGTAAGGCCAGCATGCTATCAGATAGGAAGGATGTGTTCTCTGGGTTTTGAGGCCACATTGTGCTTATCTTTAGGTCGGGGATTCAACCCTTCCCTTTTCAAGCAGTTCATCAGACACACACTGATTAAGGCAGACGTGGTTAGTGTTCACTGAGCCGCAGGCGGGCACACAGAACAGCTTCCCAATGTAGAGTCAACAAGCATATCTGTGGCATCCCAGGTTTTCGGAGCTTTACAACATCCCAGCTGCGGCTTTCCTATCTTTCCTGACTATCCTGTGAATGTGAATATCCACATCTTGCAAGACGTTCAGTGTGTTCAGCAGAATTGTCACTCAGCAGTGTAGGCAGTGGTTATCAATACACCGTCCAAGTAAAGCAAGCCCCCTATTTGGCAAATTGGTGTTGGTCAACAGAAGAGTATGAGTAATGATAAGAGGTAACTTCCCCCCTATATTTTTGTTTCCATGCTCTCATCTGTTTTGCTGTCTTTGGTTGACACATTTTGATGCTGATATTAAATCTCAAACTTTACCATCCTTATGGCACTGAAATTACCAAAAAGCTCAATCTTAAGGTAGACCCTGCAGGTCCCATCTCAAGGTGACAAAAAAATATTACACTGATGTTTACATGAACAAAAATCAGTCTCATCTCCCACTCAGCTGTCGAAGCTGAAGCCAGTAGTAAAGCTCCTGACGATGGAAGTGTCCACAGATGCACCAGGGTTCACTCTGCACTGCCAAGGTGGCAGAATGTGATCTTTGCTGCCGACAGGACACTGAACCATATGAGAGGTTCGCGCGCGCCACTCAGAGGAGTGTTGTTATTCTTTTAAAGCGTTTTTTATTCTTTTTAAACCTTTTTAAAAGAGATATAATAACGTTTGTGGAAGTGCTGTTTGGGGGTACAAGGGAGTTTTATTGGGGTCACTTTTTTTTTTTTTTTTAACCTTTTTTTTCTGTGTGGGGCATACCTAGGTGGAAGTAAGGGTCTGTAAGAGCCCTTCTTCCGGCTTCGTTTGTAGACGCTGACTGAAGAGTCAGCGGTCTAGTTGATGCGGGTCATTTGACCACGCGTCAAAAAATGAAAGGTGCAGAGCGGGCGCACCGCTGGGGTGCTGAAGGCGCGCCTAAGGCAAGCCCATCTGCGCCCGTCCATGCTCGAACAGGCCCAGGGGCCTGAAATTCTGGTAATTTTTTTTATAATTATATTATTCCTCATTAGTCTACTGGCAAGGGGTTGGCCAAACCTTGCAAGCATAAGGTACCATTAGACTGTAGGTCAGACTGGATGTGTAAGGCATGCAACTGGAAACTACATGCTCCCTTAACCCTGAAGGAAGTTAGAGCTCAGCATAGTAGGATTGTGAAGTGAGGTAACACAGATAATGGGTATAAGGTGGCTTATGCTAAGCCGCTTTGTCAGGCACTGATTAAGGTTCGCTCACTCCCTAAACACAAATTAGAAATTAGCGAGATGATTGATGCTTGGCACATTGACTGTCTATTTATGACAGAAACCTGGGGTAAATTAGAATCTGACCCTGACTTTATTGAAGCAACTCCTCCAGGGTACACGTACTATAGATTAGATAGACCTCTGTGTCGGGGAAGTGGTTTGGTTTTATTATTCGCAGGACCGCCCTCTCCTGCACTTGGACGGGCATTCCTTCTGAAACATGTGAAGTGATGGTCTTTAAGATCTCACAGAATAACCAGGTGCTTCTTGAGGGCCTATTGATTTACAGGCCACCTGGTCCCTTCGCAAATGTTTTTCAAACTTGGGTGACTCTGTTGGAACCTATGGTTATGTCTACTAAGGCAATCATACTAGGGGATTTCAATATTCACTTTGATGAGATTTTAAACCCAGTGGTTAAGGAATTCCTTGATCTCATGGCAGCCCTAAATTGGACCCTTAGAGTTTCTTCCACCACACACATAGAGGGTCACATATTAGATTAGGTTTTTGCTCGTACTGAGGTACAGATGGAGCTACCTAATATCCAGTTAAGTCGGAATGATCACCATCTTCTGAATTTTAAAACTGTGATTAACTGTTCCCCCCTTCATGTAATATAGGGAGTAAAGTAATTAGATTTTGGAAACATCTCAAACTGGAAGAGTTGACAACTGCTTTTGAAGAGGGTTGGGATAGGGCCAATAAGCGGTCCTTGCCCTCGCTAGAAAGTTTCTATCAGGGTGTAGATACTGGGATGACTGAATTGGCTCCGCCCAAGACTGTTAGGCCCTCTAGTTGGAATAAGCCAAATCAACCCTGGTTCATTAGTGAACTCAAATCTCTTCAGAGGAAATGTTGTCAACATGATCGACGGTGGGAATTGAATCCTGGCCCAGAGGAAAGGGACATACTTAAGTCCACTTTTAAAATCTATAAAGCGGCGCGTTTTAAAGCTAAATCTAATTTCTATAGGGTTAAAGTTAAGGAGGCTTTGAATGCCCGAGGGAGCTCTTTAAGGTGATTAAGGTATTATCTACTCCCTCCAGGCCATCTGAACTGGCAAACTCACAGGAGGTCTGTGATAAGGTAGCAAAGCAATTTGAGAATAAGATTCTCTGTACTCATGCAAACTTTACTCCTTATGAGGCAATCAGGGCTCAATCTTCTTCGACCTCCTCTGATCCTACAGCTAGTGGTAAAATGTTGTCTGATTTTCAATGCCCGACCCAGGACAGCATTAGAAAACAAATTTTCACCATCAAGTCTGGCTCCCCTCTGGATCCTTGCCTTCCTTCCATCTTTCCAATGGTACCAGATCTTATGGCTCGGGCTTTAGTTCCGATTTTCCAGGCAGTCCTTAGCTCTGGGCTCTATCCTGCTAGATGGAGGGAGACTATAGTTGTTCCCTTGAAAAAGAAGCCAGATGGTGACAGGCAGTACCTAGATAATCTGCGGCCAATTGCGCTTCTCCCTTTTTGGCAAAGATTTTGGAGAAAATCATGAATAAGGAGCTAGCAGATTTCCTTGGGGAAGTGGAAGGTTTAGATTCCTCTCAGCATGGCTTTAGAAAGGCGCACAGCACGGAGACAGCTCTTATCTCATCCACTGGCTCCATTTGAAGATTGGTGGATGAGGGACAAGGTGGATGAGGGACAAGGTGCTGTCTTAGCTTTATTAGATTTATCGGCAGCCTTTGATACCATCTCTCCACAGATTTTGCTGACTCGCCTTTATCAAGCAGGCATTAGAGAGAGGGCTCTGAAACTTCTAGAATCTTTTCTAACAGATGGACCACTGTGAGATGTGGGAATTTCAACTCCACACCCTACTTATTACCCTGCAGGACTCCACAAGGTTCCTCACTAAGCCCCACCTTGTTTAATATCTATGTCGCCCCGCTGGCTAATTTGATTCAATCCTTTGGTTTTATCCCCACCTCCTATGCGGATGATACACAGCTAATTATCCCAGTTAATAAAAACTGGGAGGAGGTGGCGGACCATTTCAATAATTGTATGAAAGAAGTCAGCAATTGGATGAGGACTAATTGGCCTAAACTGAATGCTGCCAAAACTAACATTCTCTGTTTTGGGTCAGGTATAAAACAATGGAACCCACGTTGGTGGCCGACAAATTGTGGCCCCCGCCCACTGTTAGTAAGAATTTGGGTATTATTTTTGATGATCATTTATCTTTTAAATGTCAGGTGAACCACTCTGTAAAAAACATGTTTGTGGATGATCAAAATGTTAAGGAAAGTTTTCCTTTATCTTCAATATAAATGGATGGTCTCTGCCACTCTAGCTCCAGTGATGTCCAAAGTAGACTATTGTAATGCCCTTTTTCTTAATCTAGACAAAGGCTCACTGAATAAGCTACAGTTGGTCCAGAACTCGGCAGCCAGAGCTGTTCTTAATTTTTTCGTTGGATTTCAGTTAAAAGTAGTCTTAGACAGTTACAATGGCTTCCGGTGGCTCAGCGGATTACTTTTAAATCTCTCTGCTTGACCTATAAAGCAGTTCATGGCACGGGTCCTCAATATCTGACCTCTAAGCTCTGTTGGTATGAACCCAAGAGACATCTTAGGTCATCCACAGCCTACAGTATTCAGGTTCCACGGACCAACAGAGTGAAGTGGGGTGATAAAGCGTTCACCGTAGCAGCAGGTAAATGTTGGAACTCCCTCCCTTTGAATATTAGGTCAGAATCTACGGCCAGATGTAGGAAGCGTTTTGCATGCCGCAAACTGCGAAAATCGCAGTTTGCGCAATGCAAAACGTGCATCGCGATGCACATTCCCATTTTGCGAGTCGGTACCGACTTGCAAAATGGGAATGCGACTCGCAAATAAGAAGGGGTGTTCCCTTCCTATTTGCGACTCGCACCGCGATGCAGACTTGCTTTGTGACTGCGAACGCGGTCGCAAAGCAATTTGCAGTTACCACCAGTGTCACACTGGTGGTAACCCATTCGCAAAAGGGAAGGGGTCCCCATGGGACCCCTTCCCCTTTGTGAATGTCGCCATTAATGTTTTTTCAGAGCAGGCAGTGGTCCAATAGACCACTGCCTACTCTGAAAAACCGAAACCGAATGGTTTTGTTATTTTTTTGTATTGCAACTCGTTTTCCTCTAAGGAAAACGGGCTACAATATAAAAAACAAAATGCTTTATTTAAAAAGCAGTCACAGATATGGAGGTCTGCTGTCTCCAGCAGGCCACCATCCCTGTGAGTGCAGGGAATCTCAATGGGGTCGCAAAATGCGACCCACCTCATTAATATTAATGAGGTGGGTCTTTGCGACCCCATTGAGATTCGCAGACGGTGTCTGAGACACCGTTCGGCATCCGATTTTGCGAATCGGAAATTACGAGTTGCACCGACCCGCAATTTTCGATTCGCAAAATCGGATTTTACTACGTCTGGCCCCTAGTTACTTATGCTTCAGGAAACTGATTAAAACATAGCTTTTTCCTTGTTAGCTTCTTCTTAGGCTCTCCCTGCTGGTCCTTTTCTTTTGGCGTTTCTCCTGATGGTTTTTGGCATTCTCCTCACATATGCTAGCGCTTCGAGGCTCTTTGTGAGCCAGAATGCACTCTATAAATTCAACATACGTACATACATACAGAGGGCATAGTACCCTCCTCCACTTACTGCTCTACGGAGGTTGATAATCCACAGCTGACTCAAACGGACCCATTCCTGTCACCATCCCCACCTCCCTCATTGATCGGCTCCATCATTTAGATCCAAGCGGTGCTTGATAGGTGCACTAGTTAAAGACAGTGTCTTGGGGAGGGAAAAAGAGGAGAATTTCACATCCAGCCCAGATTTGCAGGACCCAACAAATAAATGCTGCCCTCTTCCTATGTTGCAGTAACTTTCTCCCCAAGTCCCTATAGCAGGTCATTCCTCCTCCATTCCTTACCCTGACTGAAAATAAAGATTGAAGCCTACACTTGAGCACCCTGGCCATCACAGATAACTGGGCAGAAAAGGCCTTCCTGGAACCTGAGGTGTCTATGCCCACCTCTTTGCAAAATCTCTCCATGAACGCTGCTAATTTAGCTAGCAAAAGTGATGGTGATACACTTGTAGGTCTGAGACGAGAAGGGTGTTTACTCTCAACTGGACCAGCCTTTAACCTTGGTTATTTCTCGAAGTCAGAATCATCAGACCTAACCCCACAAAGTATTATTGTCGATCATAGAATCATAAAAACTGGAAACTGGCACTGTGAAGATGCCATTAAAGGTGGCATTAGAAAAGTAAGAAATGATGGCCATATAATGGGTACATTGAAAACTCAGTCAGAGGATGGTGGCACAATTAACCAGTGCACAGGTACATATGACTCCCGGTTTTCCCATTCAAAGGTGGTCTACTTGGAGTTAGTACTAAGCATGAGACCAAGGGCCGTATTTATACTCCGTTTGCGCCGAATTTGCGTCGTTTTTTTCGACGCAAATTCGACGCTAAACTAACGCCAACTAACGCCATATTTATACTATGGCGTTAGAGGCGAATAGCGCCAAAGTTCCCGGAATGTGCGTCATTTTTTAGCGTGAACCCCTTCCTTGCGTTAATGATATGCAAGGGAGGTGTTCCCGTCTAAAAAATGACTCGCAGGCCTTTACGTGGTATTTATACTCCCGGGCAAAAGAGACGCCCGGGAGTGGGCGTGGCTAAAAACGGCGCATTTGCGCCGCTTTTTAACGCCTGGGTCAGGCATGGCGTTAAGGGACAAGTGGGCTCAAAATGAGCCCAGAGTGCCCTCCCCTGCCCCCAGGGACCCCCCCTGCCACCCTTGCCCACCCCAGGAGGACACCCAAGGCTGGAGGGACCCACCCCAGGGACATTCAGGTAAGTTTTTTTTTATTTTTTTTTAATAATTTTTTGTGGCATAGGGGGGCCTGATTTGTGCCCCCCTACATGCCACTATGCCCAATGACCATGCCCAGGGGACAGAAGTCCCCTGGGCATGGCCATTGGGCAAGGGGGCATGACTCCTATCTTTACAATGATAGGAGTCATGTTGATGGGGGATGGGCGTCGAAAATAAATGGCGCAAGTCGGGTTACGACGATTTTTTCGACGTAACCTGACTTGCCCCATTTTAAGACGCCCATGCGCCATTTTCCCCCTACGCCGGCGCTGCCTGGTGTACGTGGTTTTTCTCGCGCACACCAGGCAGCGCCGGTCTGCTTGCGCCGGCTAACGCCATTCAATAAATACGGCGCCCGCATGGCGCTTCAGAATGGCGTTAGCCGGCGCAAAACTTTTTGACGCTAAACTGCGTTAGCGCAGTTTAGCGTCAAAAAGTATAAATATGGGCCCAAGGATGTAACAAATACATCTATGCAACTGAAGAATGATGTCGCTCAACTAACATCATGCGGTCGAGCAATGCAAAAAGTGTTTGATGCCTCTCATAAGGAATTCCATATCCCCTAGTAAACTCTGAGTGACAAACCAGGATAAGAACGGAATGGAGAACTCCTAGTGAAGAAGCAGAGGGTTAATACATTAATGTCAATGAGCAAGAAAAATAATAAAGGCATGCTGAAACTCAAACCGTCTATGCACCCCATAAAAGGTAAAGAAATCTAGGCATGGTGAACAACCATTAAAATGTTCTAATCACCATTGTTCCAAAAGGAAGCAGTGCTGATGGCAAACCCAGGACACTCTTGGGTGCAAAGTTCTTCATTGGTAAAGAGCAAAGGTGGGCCACACCTATGTCTGGGCACAATATTTCAAAAGTACAACCAGGGTAAACATCCCTAAAAAGCATAATGACGCTGGCTGCATTGAGCTAGTGAACAGTAATCTGCCAGATTATCTAAGAAGACGCCTACCATCTCCACAATGGACTTAGTTGTATGATAATAATATATTTCCTTTGCAGATAGGAGTAACCTTCTTAAGGTTATTTTAACATTTTTGTATTTGCATTTTGTTTACAAAGATTGACTAGCCTAAAGCAATACATCTACTCTAAACTGTGAACTTTGAATCGATTTCATTACAGACATGTCTGAAATACAGTGTCACCAATTATCCATAAATAACTGCAGGGAACGTCCAATTAGTAATTCCCCCTACTCAGATATACTCAGGAATGCTGTAATTTATTAGTTTGATGTTCTTTCAATGATGCATGTGCTGCTGTTGGTTTTGTTTTTCCTCTACCTGACAGGCAGCTGGAGGAGAAGGTCTGTCTGCGTCATAGCTGACTTAATGACTGACTTGATGAGGCTAGGAAGGAATGTAACGCCTTCAATGGTTCCATAAAGTTCTGTTCCTTAAAGGTGTTGTGGAATGGGTACTCCAGCTGCTCACCAAATAATTTTACACTTTGATATTGTATTCTGCCAAGCATCTGTTCCTGAAGAACTTGACTATCTGCCCTAGTGTGGTCCCGCCCTCAGTATCAATCATGTGAAACCATGAACTGTGATGGAGATAGACTGTCGCAAGCACTCAATCCAGCCATGCACTGTTTTACACAGAGCCTCTCAGGGGACTGGAGAATAAAATATTCCAAGACAAAGGGGTCAGGAGCAAAAGTGTCCTGGCACCTCGCTCCCATCAACAACGAACCCCACAGTTGCAGTACGGATTGATAGTGCTTCAACAGGAGTATAATCATCAAGTATTTGATAGAATAGATGCTTTAAATGACGATAAATTCAAGGGTTTCTTATAATCTTGCTTCCTTTATTCCATTTTAAGGTTTAGGACACACTCATCTTCCTTTAGATCAAAGCCAACACTTCTTTCAAGGTACCGCCTCTGTTATTAAGGCAAAGGGTACATTTTAAATTCACATTTTGCTGTGAATTCTGCCTTGTCAATTGTTTAACTCACTCATTTCAATATGGTATCAGGAGCATTTCATTATGGTATCAGAACAACGGGCTCTCGCAAAAGAATTTTGGGAATTGTGAATTTAAAAAATAATAATAGTAAATAAAATAATTGATGATTATCCTCCTATTGAAGCAATAGAGAATAAACTATGTAGCATGAATAGTGTGCATTAGTTTCATTTGGGGAGCTGTGTTTTATTTTCACAATATCGAGTCCACCCTCTTGTTAACCAGATCCCTTGGAATCTCAGCTTCTTCTGCTGTGCTGCCATTGATGTTCTTTCTGACAGGCTGCGTAAGGGCAGCGTATTAAATCGTCAGTGGTGAAAATACCTCTGCCCTCATCCGAAGATAGACCCTGGTCATAAAACATCCAATAGAAAGCTGAATCGCAAACCACCATGCACGGGCAACTCAAACTCACAAATCAGTGATTGCTCAGAAGCGCCTGCAAGTTTAAAGCACATGAGGAACGGAACAAATAGCAAGGCCGTCAGTACATTGTGGATGGAAAAAGGTGACGCTTGATGGGGCCCCTATTGGGGACCGCAGTGGTAGAAGAAATTAAAAAAATAACAGCAATGACAATACTTGAAAAGTAATGAACGGGAAAGTGGTACAGCATCAAGCTGCATTCCAGAGTAATCTTCTATATGCGCCTTGTAATTCTCTAATTACTTACATGTATGCACTAAACTACTAGCATGATAATCTCTCACAGCTTTAGACTGAACAAAGATGTCTGGATTTTTAGTTTTCAATAAAATGCTTCTACTTAAGTATCACTTTAAACCTTTTAAAATAAATAAATAGGTATTTACACTTAACTCAATTGAAGGTTACATGTTGCCAGGCAGTGTTTTCTAAATCATAAACTGCATTGTGCTTTCCGATTGGCATTATGTTCTCTAATAATGTATAATATTGCTAATACGTGGAGGGGGTATCGGTTTAATACAGCGCATTGTGTGACAGACAGTATTACAAGTAAACGGCTTTCATACAAGCCCCTATAAGATGTTTAAAAATATAAACAGTCTATAACACGCACTGCCTTCAATGATATTTCAAGTGCTGCAGATAATGAGCTTCGTGGAATGTTTGCTACTCTGTGTCCAGAACAACAAAGCCCGCAAATCGAGCTTCATGCAATGCATTATATGGATTGCACACAATGCACAGCCACTGAAAAATGTTTATTCTGTATTACCTAAATGGAAACAATTAATGAAATTGTAAAGGCTGTTTTTCAATCCGTGTTCTTAGGCCAATTGTCCTTAGACTCAAGACTCACCAATGAACAGTGATTATGTGGTCAAATGTTATACTGATAAGATGCACTCCTTCACACGTTCACTTAAGAAGACCTTGTCCTTTCCAAGTAACCGCATATCCAAAAATCTGCAACACGACTATCTTTGATGTCGTAGAAGTTTAAATAGACATGCTAGTTACATGCAATTTTGACATTGGGCTGAATTTTAAATTCATTTATTGATTAACTAATTAATAAAACGAAATAAGTATGTGAATGAGACTTGTTAGGGTTAAAAAGTGTCTTGTCCTACGGTTTACAGGATAAATTAAGCAAAAGTTACTTAGGAGTTGCTCGTTTCCTGCCCTTTCTGCATGCAGAGTAAGGGACGTTTAATGTGAAATGACACCCGCTTCCTGAAGCCTCCACCTGCAAGATGGGAGTCACCGAGCCTCAAGTCTCCGGTGGAATGTATATATATATATATATATAAATATATAAAAACCTAGGGTGGTCGCTAATAGGTAGTCATAGTTAAGACTTAGGGCCTGATTTATACTTTTTTTGTGACGCGTTTGTGCCTTTTTTGACACAAATGCGGCGTAAGTTTCCAAAATAGAATTGTAAGTTTGTGCCACTTTTGTGTAAAAAAATGATGCACATGTGACGCTAAAAAAAGTAAAAATCAGGCCCTTAGTTTTTATATAAAAAGAGTTTTTTTACTTGCCTATATCTTCACAAAACTTTCCAAAACAATTTGCCAGTCACGTCAGCTGCTGCCTGGAAAGTTTTGGGGTGATCTGTCCAGTAGGAGCCGAGAAAAAGGGGGATTCCAAAACTCATTTCAAAATCAAAAAATCAAATCATTAACATCGGAGTGGTCCTGGGTGGTCCTGAGGCTGGTGGGAAGGGAGTTCCAGGTCTTGGCCACCAGGAAGGAGAAAGATCTCCCACCCGCCGTGGAGCGGCGGATGCGAGGGACAGCAGCAAGTGCGAGGCCAGAGGAGCGGAGGAGGCGGGTGGGGACGTAGAAGCTGAGGCGTCTGTTGAGGTATTCCGGTCCCTTGTCGTGGAGGGCTTTGTGTGCGTGGGTGAGAAGTCGGAAGGTGATCCTTTTGCTGACTGGGAGCCAATGCAGGTGTCTCAGGTGTGCGGAGATGTGGCTGCTGCGGGGTACATTGAGGATGAGGCGGGCTGAGGCGTTTTGAATGCGTTGCAGGCGATTTTGGAGTTTGGCTGTGGTCCCGGCGTAGAGGGTGTTGCCGTAGTCCAGGCGGCTCGTGACGAGGGCGTGGGTCACGGTTTTTCTGGTGTCGGCGGGGATCCAGCGGAAGATCTTACGGAGCATGCAGAGGGTAAGGAAGCAGGCGGAGGACACGGCGTTGACTTGCTTAGTCATGGTGAGAAGAGGGTTCAAGATGAAGCCGAGGTTGCGGGCGTGGTCTGTGGGGGTCGGTGCGGTGCCGAGGGCCGTGGGCCACCAGGAGACGTCCCAGGCGGACGGGGTGTTGCCGAGGATGAGGACTTCCGTTTTTTCAGAGTTCAGCTTTAGGCGGCTGAGCCTCATCCAATCTGCGACGTCCTTCATACCCTCTTGTAGGTTGGTCTTGGCGCTGGCGGGGTCCTTGGTGAGGGAGAGTATAAGTTGGGTGTCGTCGGCGTAGGAGGTGATGATGATGTCGTGCTTGCGTACGATGTTGGCGAGGGGGCTCATGTAGACATTGAAGAGTGTCGGGCTGAGTGATGAGCCTTGAGGTACGCCGCAGATGATCTCGGTGGGTTCTGAGCGAAACGGAGGGAGGTAAACTCTTTGGGAACGGTTTGCGAGGAAGGAGGCGATCCAGTCCAGGGCCTGGCCTTGGATCCCGGTGGAGCGGAGGCGGGTGATTAGGGTGCGGTGATAGACGGTGTCAAAGGCAGCCGAGAGGTCGAGGAGAATGAGGGCGACTGTTTCACCGTTGTCCATCAGGGTTCTGATGTCGTCTGTGGCTGAGATGAGGGCGGTTTCAGTGCTGTGGTTGGTTCGGAATCCGGTTTGTGAGGGGTCGAGCAGGTTGTTGTCTTCCAGGAAGGTGGTCAGCTGTTTGTTGACGGTCTTCTCTATTACTTTGGCTGGGAAAGGCAGAAGAGAGATGGGGCGGAAGTTTTTCAGGTCGCTCGGGTCAGCCGTAGGTTTCTTTAGTAGGGCGTTGACTTCGGCGTGTTTCCAGCATTCGGGGAAGGTAGCAGAAGAAAAAGAAGAGTTGATGACGGTCTGGAGGTGCGGGGCGATGATGTCGTCAGCTTTGTTAAAGATGAAGTGCGGGCAGGGGTCCGAAGGGGCGCCGGAGTGGATAGAGTTCATGATGGATTTGGTTTCTTCCGTGTTGATGTGGGTCCAGTTTTTGAGGGTGATGGCAGAGGATGCAGGTTCGGTGGTGTTTGGTTGAGTCTGGTGTCCGAAGCTGTCGTGGAGGTCACTGATCTTGCGATGGAAGAAAGTGGCGAGGGATTCGCACAAATCCTGTGAGGGCATGACGGCGTTGGCGTTGGCGCTGGGGTTGGAGAACTCATTGACGATGCTGAAGAGTTCTCTGCTGTTGTGGCTGTTTTTGTCCAGTCTGTCGGTGAAAAAGTTCCTTTTGGCAGCGCGGATCAGGTGGTGGTGTTCGCGGGTAGCGTTCTTGAGGGCGGTCATGTTGTCAGCGGTGTGGTCCTTGCGCCAGGCTTTCTCAAGGGCGCGACAAGTTTTCTTTGATTCTTTGAGGGTGTCAGAGAACCAGAGAGGTTTTTTGGTGTTGGTCTGTCGATGCGTGCGTTTGAGGGGAGCAAGGTTGTCTGCGCAGTTGGAGATCCAGTTTGTGAGGTTGAGGGCTGCGTCGTTGGGGTCGGTGGTGAGGGTGGGTTGGTTGGCGGCTAGTGCGGAGAAGAGTTGCTCTTCAGGGATCTTGTTCCACTGTCGACGAGGGATGGGTTGAGTGCGGAGGTGGTGGGTCTCGCGTCGGAATGTGAAGTGGACGCAGCTGTGGTCGGTCCAGTGTAGGGCGGAGGTGTGGCTGAAGAAGAAGTGTTTGCTGGCAGAGAAGATAGGGTTGAGCGTGTGTCCGGCGATGTGGGTGGCGGTGTTCACCAGTTGTTTGAGGCCGAGGTTGGCAAGGTTGTCGAGCAGGGTGGTGGTGTTGGGGTCGTTGTTTTGTTCCAGATGGAAGTTGAGGTCGCCTAGGAGGATGTAGTCCGGTGAGGCGAGGGCGTGCGGGGAGATGAAGTCGGCGTTCATTTTCCCTTGGGGATTTTGGACAGCAATAGCACAAAAACGACTGGACAGAGTTAGACCAGATTTGGAAGGAAGGTAAGTCCTGGTCCAGAAAGCAACCTTTTTTTTTCTTTTGATGTAATCCCATTCAGTACTTTTTGAGAAATTAAGGGGAAATAAAATTTGTCTGTAATCTGTATATGCAGAGATCTGATTGGCTGCTAACACTTCAACAAAAGAGGCAGTTGAAGCCGAGTCCCCCAAAAAAGTAAAAAATAAAGAAAAGGGGATAGGGTATGAAAATCCTGACCCCTTAGCTCTGGTGGTGGGATCTCAATGGATGTCACTGTGGATCCGTCGCAAAATAGAAAAAAAAAAATGAAGCACTGTCTCCTGTGCTTCGTTACTCTAATGCCCCCTGGGTGGGCCAAGTCCCGGGGACTTTTGTAAAAAAAAAATGGGGGGTGCCTGCTGTCCCTCTCTCGCTGCCCCATTTGTATGTGAGGGAGCTGTGACCCACCCACTGCCCTGGTGATTGCCACCCCCAAGGGCTTTGTTCTCATATGCGGGGGAGGGTGCTCGGCACCCTCCCGTTGCCCCAGAGACCACCAACTCCCGGGGTGTTCATGTAATATAATGTGGGTGCTGTGGTTCCCCATGTCCTGAGGACCCCCACCTCCTGGGGTAAATGTAATTTATTACATGGGGGTGAATGCCCCCCCACTCCACTGCCCTGGGTACCACCACCCCGGGGCTATGTTATCAATGCTGGGGTCCATGTGGCCCATCTCGAGAGTCTCTGATGGCCCTGGGCACCACCACCCCCCAGAGCCGGCTACTGCTATGTCCCTGGGTCACCACCCCCGGGACATAGCTGTTTGCAGCCAAGCTGCAGCAAACACTTCAGGTTTTGACAGCAGGACCTCTAAAGCAGGTCCCGCTGTGAAAATAAAAAGTTTCACTGATATGAAATGCTTCAGAAAGGATGGAGCTGCTGTTAAAATAGCTCCGTGCTTGCTGAAGCAATGGCACTGTGAGGGAAGCCTTAAGGCTTCCCTCACAGTGGCAGGTAGCCCGTAAGGGCTTTTGATTAATTAAAAAAATATATATATAAATAAAAAAATATATATATTCTTGGTTTGTTAATACATTTTCCTCCATTTGCCGAATCTTCACAAAACTTTCCCGTAAAAAGTTCATAAACCTGAGCTCCTTTCGTAAAAGTTTTAGAGTAATCTCACAAGCAGTGGACGAGGAAAAAAAGGGGTTCTAAAACGCAATTTCACCATGCAGTTTCTATAGGGATTTTTGAACAGCACCACAGCCCAAACAGCTTAAAGGAATTACACCAAATTTAGCAGAAACCAAGATCCTTACCAATGAAGCGTGCTTTTCATCATTTGATGTCGTTTTTGAGAACCTATGGTTCAAAATGTATGCCTATCTCGATGGCTGGGTTTACAAGGCATGTGCAGGAGTCCCGCAAGCACACAACCTTAAATAATAGAGCAATCTGATTGCCTGAGAGGTCCTTTTCTCCCACGGCTGTGAAGCTTCCATGAGTTGCAAGGAGCTTGCACTCTGATTGGTTAAGCGCAACTTGAGGAGAAATGCTGTGGCCACCATTTTAGGACATGGGGAATCATTCCTAGCATCCTGAAATCTTTATTAAAAAAAAGATTTAAAGGGCTGGAGTAGGGGTAACATACCAGCCTGGACCTTGTGGGGGTCCCAGAAGGACTCCCACACTCAGCCTAATAAAAAAAAAAAATGGGGGTTGCTAGAGCCATGTGGACCCCATGCTCCTACGAGAGTCCCAAGGGAGCACAAGTGCTGTGCTTGCTCCTGGAAGAGTCCTGCTGAATCCTAAGTGTCTGTGGTGAGAAGGTCCCATAAGGGCAGTTGGCCCTGCAACAAACCCAAAGCACACACTGCCAAAGGCAGTGTGTGGTGCCGGGTTGGTAGCTCACTGATGTTGGCTGCCCAGTGAGAGCTGGGCACAGGGCTAGCCACAGGCCAGACACTGTGACCAACCCGTTTTTTGTTTTACACACAAGGAGAGACTAGGAGGGTGTTAACCCCCATACTACCTCCCAAAATTGAAACCGTGAACACAAAAAAGTTTCGGGAGGATGAAAGACAAGACCAACTTGTGGTTGTATTACTGTTGGCATGTCTGCTGGTAAAATAAAAACAAGAAAAGGACGTTTTTTTTAGTGTAATGACTCATTCCGTCGCTATAATCCTAACGGCCAGCATGTTTCTGTCCACACATTAAGCCATAGTGAGTGTAGTGTGAAGAAGCACCTATCCTATCCTAATAGTGAGATGCTTGTATGCAACACACTCAATGCCTACCTTTGTGTTGCTCAGATTTGGAGGTACCTACGTTAGAGGAAAAGAGGAACAATGAGCATGAGACCTAGTCATACCGAAGCAAAGCTCTATGGATGGCATGCACTCATGGTTATAAGTATGTGCGCACATCTAACATAAAACCACTGCAAACAAGGTGCCAAATCACATGCCACTGGTGGTATCACAAACCATGCAACTATTCACTATAGTGGATGTAGTGCCTATAAGTGTTACTTCTTACATTCACTTGTTCTCATTTGATCATGAGAATATTTGGACACTTACCCTACACTTTAATGGCAGCTAGCCACCGTTCTGGGGTAGGGGTGATGCCCCTTGTAGTCACACACTGTAGAAGAAACCATGGGGGACAGGGAAAACAATTGCAACTGGGTGTTCTTACATGTCTAATACCTTCACTATACCTCCTTTCGCCTAGGTGTTAGCCTGCTTGCTTCAGAAAGATCAGGTATAGTGAATGACTCGGATTATAGAGTCTATCCATAATAGTATTTAGTATAAAGAAATAAGGTATTAAAAGCAACAACTCCAAGCTTTCTAATAGGATTATTTAGTATAAAGAGGCCCACATTCAAACCTTGTTGTATTGTCAAAGAAATATACCAATGTTATTTTCCCCAAACACTCAACGTCTTTTGATCTTCTCTTTGGTCTTACAGGCTATAAAATCGGACCCCCGCTCTCCCATGTGCCACACCTGCAAGTGCCTATTTTTAAAACAAACATATATGTATAGAGCAGACTCGAGACAGTGATTGTTGTCCTGCTCCTATTCAGTGTAGGAGACTGGTTAACATCCATTAACCCCTAGATGTCTTCCCCCCAAAAAAACACTTACTTTATCAAAGGAAGCATAACAGAGGAACACCTACTCTGGCCTCTGCCCAGCCGCTTTTCTCAGCAGTCAGGGTCGGAGAGCCCAATTGTAACGCTGGTTAGACATCTGACTGGCGTTTACAAGGGCGCGTCATGAACACGTCCTTGGCGCATCCCTCAGATGGAGGTCTCATGGCATTGGGGTCATATATTGATGGATACTAGAAGTGCATTGTATGGCGCTAACGTCCAGGAAAAAATACAGTTTTCGTTTGGGGAAGGGAAGAGAGAGGGAAAGGAAGGGAGAGAAGGATCGTATATTGATGGATACTAGAAGCGCATTGACCAGTGCTAAAGTCCAATTAAAAAGAACAGTTTTCTTATGGGGAGGGGGAGAGGATGGGAGAGAAAGGGAAGGGGGTGGAGAGGAGCGGGGAAAGGGGAGGGAAGAAGGGAGGCCATCATAGTCATCATAGTAACAATGTTTTGGTTGAAGTCCAAAGTGAGCAGATGCTTCTTATATAGAAGCTGGACTAGAAACTGACATTAATGTATAAAAACGCAGTACAATGGAGGCGAAAGGCACTGTGTTAGATCCCTATTTTTGTATATATATTGCCTGAGCTGATTTTCTTGCAGTGGTCATCTGGAGATCCTAGCCCTAATTATGTAACATTTGACTATTGGATTTCATCGTTCAGCCCATTTATGTGAGTTTGTAATCTCCAAACCCACCTCTGCTCATATCGCAGGAGCAGTTGGCTTATGTCAGCTTTTGTTTGATTTAATTTTTCAATTAAATACTATTCCGTGTCATTGGCAGTGTGGTTGCTCATGATGTATTGGTTGGTAAGTTTGGGTGCATCTCATTTGCAGCGGATCGTGCTCCTATGCTGACAAACGCATGTACCAACCCTTCTAGTTGTCATTCCAATGTATTTGAGTTTGCATGGGCAGTTGATCATGTAAACAACTATCTTTGTTAAAGTGGTAATAAGTAGAGAAAAATATTTAAATGTTTCTATATATTTAAAGAAAAATAAATGTACTGAGTACCGTGGTACTACCTCAGGAGTACAGCGGTATTAAAAATAAATTAGAAAAAAAATAAAAAAATTAAAAATACACTTTAATACCATATGTCTTACAAATATAGGCCCTCATTACAACATTTGCGGTAAAAGCAGCTTAACGCCAACACACCGACGCGGCTGCGGAACTCCACCACAGCTATTATGACCCACAGCACGGAATCCGTCAAAATTCAGACACCCACACAAGTCTGCCACACCAAAGGTCAGTGATAAACTGGTGAAAACAAAACCTCCACCGTCATGGCAACAGAAATATGCCCACACTATCACGACACACAAATCCACGAGGCGGTCTTTGAACCGCGGTATTCTATTGGCAGTACACACCGCCACGCTCAAAATACACACACACATACAAAACACAGCCACATTGGACAATTAAAAATACACACACCTGATACACATACACACACCACTCCCACACACCCAATACAATATAAAACACACACCCACATCACCCACAAACCCCTACGACAACAATTGAGAAAGAAGCACAGAAAGAGACACCACTATCAACAATACTAGCATCCACAGGCACACCAGACCATCACCCACATAACTTCCACGCACCTCACACAACAACCGACACTACATATCACACACTTATCACTACACACACCACCCCCCACATCACCCACACCACCCCATGGCACAGCAAAGACACCCCAGGTTCTCGGAGGAGGAGCTCAGGGTCATGGTGGAGGAAATTGTCCGGGTAGAGCCACAGCTATTCGGATCACAGGTGCAGCACACCTCCATTACAAGGAAGATGGAGCTATGGCGAAGAATAGTGGACAGGGTCAACGCAGTGGGATAGCACCCAAGAAATCGGGATGACATCAGGAAGAGGTGGAACGACCTACGGGGGAAGGTGCGTTCCGTGGCCTCAAGACACCACCTTGCGGTTCAGCGGACTGGCGGAAGACCCCCACCTCCTCCCCCACAACTAACAACATGGGAGGAGCAGGTCTTGGCGATTCTGCATACTGAGGGCCTCACAGGAGTAGATGGCGGAATGGACTCTGGTAAGTCAAATCTTAACTATTACATCACCCACCCCACCAGCATGCCATCACATACCCCCACCCTCACCCTAACCCCCATCACTCCAACTCCTCACAAATGTCCCAACATCACAAACCACACATCCCAACACCAAGCCCTGCATGCAACACCAAAGCATGGACACCCATCACCAAAGCATGCCCACTGCACAAGCCCATACACCCCCCTAAACCATCATCACACAAGGTCCCACACAGAAATGCAAGCACTGGGGTACATGGTCACCCACCCATTGCACACCATGGCACACACAGATGCAATAAACATCCTTTTATACCCCTGCAGGACCCCTACCCAAAGTCACCGGACAGGAGGGTCCACACATGTTCACACCACCAACAGAGGAGTCCAACAGTGATGACAGCAGCTCTGTCCAACTGGATCTAGATGACCAGCCCGGCCCATCGGGGACCTCGGGACACTCGGTTACCATCACACTGTCACAGGCCACTACAGAGCTTCCCCACTCTGGAAACACCAGCACAGCACCCACCCAGCGGGCCCATACCTCTGTCACCAGGACACGTCAATCAGCAGTGTGCCCACCACTACAGGGAACCCAGGCTAACCAACCACCCCAACAACAACAGGGACCTAGGGGCAGTGGGCACATGGTCCAGGGGACGGAGGCCCAGGAACACAGGGGAACTCGGAGGGCTGCTGTGCGACAGGGGGAGGACAGGCCAATGGGAACCCACTCTCCATGAGGCCCACTCCAACATCATGGGAGCCTACCACCACTCCCAGGAGACGATGACAACTGGCCAAGTTTCAGGAGACCCAGCACCTGCAGGAGGAACAGTATTTGGGCTTCAGGGAGGAACTCAGATTCATCAATTCCACCCTGGGCACCATCGTAGGGGTGCTGAAGGAAGTACTCAACACCAGGAGGGACACTGTGGCACAACAAGGGGCCCCTGACACTAGCATGGACGATGAACTGCCCACCACCTCTGCCGGCGCTAGTGGACAGGAGGCACCGCCACAGGACCACCACACCAGCACCCCACCCCCTGCAGAGGGAGAACCACCCCGCAAACGGTACCTGAGATCCAGGACAAAGACCGATGTCAAGACCCCCGCCAAGAAATGAGACCACCCTGAATGTCATCCTTCTGTCCCACTTTGTCACCATGTCCATCCTTAAACTGCCCCAGCTCCACTTCCTATGCCCATTTGGGCAATGCACCTGTGAGACTAATAGGCCGGACTCTGCCATGGACATTCCTCCACCATCACCCCTCACCATTTTGCAACCCCCTCCAATATTTTGCACTTAAATAAACACCCTTGAAGCACAAAACAATCTGGAGTCAGTCTGTGATTTCGGAATACTGTATTAGCAATTACTGTGGCAAAAAGCTCTTTCAATTGTAATGCCAACATACATATGTCACACAGCTCTAGTCTATGAGAAATCAAAGCAGATGGCACACAGTGGGACCCACATCTGTGAAATCGTAAGGGAAAGTCACAACTCAGTGACCATACACTGGGTGAAAACGACAGACAGTAGAGAGGTAGTAGTGTTAAACTACATGTAGTAGGCAGGTTTGTATTCTTACCTGTGTCTCACTGGAAATATTGCAGGATCACCGAGTCCCTGTTGTCCATGTCCTCTTCTTCTGCTTCCTCGTCTTCACTGTCCACAGGCTCCACATCTGCAACAACACCGCCATCTACCATCCTCCTGCAGAAAAGGCATCTGTCGTCGCAAAGCTAAGTTGTGAAGCATGCAGCAGGCTACGATGATCTGGCACACCTTCTTTTGGTGAGTAGACTAGGGATCCACCTGTCATATGGAGGCACCTGAATCTGGCCTTCAGGAGGCCAAAGGTCCGCTCGATTATCCGCCGTGTTCGCCCGTGGGCCTCATTGTAGCGTTCCTCTGCCCTAGTCCTGGGATTCCTCACTGAAGTCAGTAGCCATGACAGGTTGGGGTACCAGAGTCACCTGTAAATGGCGAGGGACAACTGTTAGACACACACTAACCTGTAGGGATAACCCCAGACCCATACAACCATTCCCACTGTCTTGCTTCCAGGTGCTCACCTAATAGCCACACACGGTGCCTCTGGAGTTGACCCATCACATAAGGGATGCTGCTATTCCGCAGGATGTAGGCATCATGCACTGAGCCAGGGATCTTGGCATTCATATGGGAGATGTACTGGTCTGCCAAACACACTTTCTGCACATTCATGGAATGATAACTCTTCTGGTTTCTGTACACCTGTTCACTCCTGCGGGGGAGACCAAAGCCACATGGGTCCCATCAATGGCACCTATGATGTCGGGGATATGTCCCAGGGCATAGAAATCACCTTTCACTGTAGGCAAATCCTCCACCTGAGGGAAAACGATGTAGCTCTGCATGTGTTTCAGCAGGGCAGACAACACTCTGGACAACACGTTTGAAAACATAGGCTAGGACATCCCTGATGCTATGGCCACTGTTGTTTGAAATGACCCACTTGCAAGAAAATGGAGCACTGACAGCACCTGCACTTGAGGGGGGATTGCTGTGGGATGGCGGATAGCTGACATCAGGTCTGGCTCCAGCTGGCTACACAGTTCCTGGATTGTGGCATGGTCAAGCCTGTATGTGATGATCACATGTCTTTCCTCCATTATCGCCAGGTCCACCAGCGGTCTGTAGACCGGAGGATGCCGCCATCTCCTCACATGTCCCAGCGGATGGTGCCTATGAAGGACATCAGCGAGCACAGAGTCAAACAACTCAGAGGTACGTATCCACAGCTTACACAGAACACTAATCCTAATCCGAAAAGTGGCCTGTATGTGTGTAGAGTCTAGGCCTAGGTATGTGTGACGCAGTTGAAAATGAAGCCATGTGGGCCCCTGAAATGGCTGCTGCCTGACCTCTAAAGTGGGACAATGGGATGTGAGGTAACTGCACTGGCGTTGTACACCTTCGCGGTGGGCGGTCGAAGACCGTGGCGCACTGCTGCATTGGTTAACATTGGACCCTATGGGTCCCAGGAGCCAATGACGATGTACGCCGGCGGTGACGGTACGCACCGCTGAGGGCGTGACTGCCATTTTCTATCTGTTCAATTACTCGATACCTGATCTTCGACAGGAGAGGACCTACACTGCAAGTGCTGCTGTGACCTCGGTCTGGAAGGATCAATGGCTTGAGTGTCTGGGGAAAGGGCCCCTGCCTTCACATCGGAGGAGTTGGAGAAACTCGTGGACGGGGTCCTCCCCCAGTAGACGCTACTCTACGGTCCTCCCGACAAACAGGTAAGTACACTGAGAGCATGCTGTATGGACTATGCCTGTGTGGAGTGGGGTGGATGTAAGAAGGCGGAAGGAGATTGCGGCGTGCATGAAACAACGGTGAGTGCATGTGCCACATGGCAAGGGTAGGGAAGGGGGCCAATGACTGTGACGGTGCAGTTGGTAATAAGTTTCTCTTCCCCCTGTACAATTCATGTAGGTCAGCGCCCACCAATAAAAAGATATTTGGTGTGCCATCGCCAAGGACGTCCGGACCCTGGGGGTCTACCACAGACAGAGCACCCACTGCTGGAAAAGATGGGAGGACATTCGCCGCTGGAGCAAGAAGATGGCGGAGGCTCACCTGGGGATGGCCTCCCAACGTGGGAGGGGTGCCCGTCACACCATGACCCCCCTGATGTTCAGGATCCTGGCAGTGGCGTACCCGGAGTTGGATGGGTGCTTGAGGGCATCACAGCAGCCACAAGGGGGTGAGTACACTCTCATCCTGCTGATTTTGCACGCAGTGGAGGTGTCTGGGTGGGGGAGGTGGGCTGTGGGTTTCCCTAGGCCAGGTCGAGTTTAGTAGGCAAGGTCCCTCCGTAAGGCAGGCCATGTGGCACTCCACCTCTGTAGAGTGCCAAGTACACCTAGTCATGCCCCTGTGTCATCCATGTGTGCAGATGTCGTCCATAGCCTAGTAGGCCATTTCCCAGGGATTAAACAGTGGAGCCCAAGAGCGCTGCGTAGTGCAGGGGGCTTCTGTGTCTGTCGTGTCCGCCAACGGTAGCGGTAATGCATGCACTGAACATGTCTTTCTTCTGTCGTCCCCCCCTATTTGTGGTCTCCCTGTTCTTGTGTGCATTAGCATCATCAGGCGGAGGAGCAGTGGTACTGGAGCACAAGGGAGCTGCATCCCACATGGCCCTGGAGGATGAGACAACGGACTCGGAGTTCACCAGTGGGCCAGAGGGCGAGGGGAGCTCCATGGCAGAGACAGGAGCTGACACCAGTGACACGGACTCGTCCACTGATGGGAGCTCCCTTGTGGTGCTACCAGCACCGCCCTCCCAGCAGCCCCTCAACCTTTGCCCCGTGCCCGCTCACCCAGGAGGGTGGGCATCACCTTCGCCCCAGGCACCTCAGCCCCTGCCCCAGTCACCACTGCTGCCCTCAGTGAGGAGGCCATTGACCTCCTCAGGTCCCTCACTGTTAGGCAGTCTACCATTTTGAATGCCATCCAGGGTGTCAAAAGGCAGTTGCAACAAACCAATGCATTCCTGGAGGGCATTTATTCTGGTCAGGCAGCCCTTCAGCGAGCTTTATAGACTCTGGCCTCAGCACTGATGGCAGCCATTGTCCCTGTCTCTAGCCTTCCCCCTCCAACTTCCTCCACCCAGGCCCAATCCCCTCTTACCCCAGCCTATCCCAAGCACACCTTCAGACCAGCATGCACACACGTCAACACACAAGGGAAGCTCAGGCAAACATAAGCACCACACATCCCACAGGCACTCACGCAAGCATCACACACATGCAGACACACCAACATCCACTGCCTCCACTGTGTCCCCCTCCTCCTTGTCTCCCTACTCCCTCCCAGTCTCGTCTACACTCACACCTGCATGCACTACATCTACAGCCACTACTGCCATCACCAGCACACCCACCACTACACCCCGCTCACGTGCAGTCACCACCCCCACTACCATTCAGACGTCCCCTGTGTCCTCTCCCAGTGTGTCTGTGACGCCACCTCCCAAGATACACAAACGCAGGCACACACCCACCCAAAAACCATCCACCTTATGACAGCCTCCAGCGCATGCACCTTCACCCAAAGTCACCAAACAAACACCTCCTACAACCCCAACCTCTTCCTCCACTCCCAAACCCCCTCCAGCTACCCATCCCAGTGTCTCCCAAAAACTTTTCTTGTCCAACCTTGACTTCTTTCCCACACCTCCCCCACCCCGTCCGTCTCGTAGGGCCTGACTCTCCAGGTCCCAACCTTGGACCGCAGCCACAACATCTCCGGAACCAGTGGTGCCTGTAGTCACCAGAATCTGGAGTGCACCGGCCACCAGGGCAGCCAGTGTAGCACGGAGCCACAGCACGGACAGTCCCCCACCTGTCAAGCATCAAAAGTTGGCCAGTGCCCGGCAGGAGAGGGGGAAGACTCCAGCCAACAAAGCTGCTCCCAGGGGTCCCGGTGGAAGTATGGAGTCAGCTGCCACAAGAAACCCGGAAAGTCTGGGAAGAGCAGCACGGCGGAGGAGACCACCATCATCCCCACTGCCCAGGAGGCCACCACCATCATCCCCGCTGCCCAGGAGGCCACCGCCAGCACCTGCCCTGCTGCCCAGAAGGCCACCGCCAGCACAAGCCCCGCTGGGCTAGAGAGGACCGCCAGCACAAGCCCCGCTGGGATAGAGAGTACCTCCAGCAGCTGAGTCACTGCAAAGGAGCCCGCCGCCTCAAGCACCACTGAACAGGGCACCGCCGCTACAAGCACCGCTGAACAGGGCACCGCCGCCATAAGCACCGCTGAACAGGGCACTGCCGCTACAAGCACCGCTGAACAGGGCACCGCCGCCTCATGCACTGCTGAACAGGGCACCGCCGCCTCAAGCACCGCTGAACAGGGCGCCGCCGCTACAAGCACCGCTGAACAGGGCACCGCCGCCTCAAGCACCGCTGAGCAGGGCACCACCGCCTCAAGCACCACTGAACAGGGCACCGCCACTACAAGCACCGCTGAACAGGGCACCGCCGCTACAAGCACCACAGAACAGGGCACCGCCACCACAAGCACCGCTGGCCCATGAGCGCCAAGGGCACTGATGCTACTGAGTCCGTCACAAGCAGGATGAAGCACTCTGGGCACAGAAACCCCTCCAGAACCAGTGGATATTGCCATCCACTACCTCTGTCCTTAGCAGGATGAAGCACTCTAGGCACCATGCCTCCTCCAGAACCAGTGGAGACTGTCATCCACTACCTCTATCCTTGGCAGGATGAAGCACTCTGGGCACCATGCCCCGTCCAGAACCAGTGGAGAAAGGCATCCATTACCTCTGTCCTTAGCAGGATGAAGCACTTTACACACCATGCCCCCTCCAGAACCAGTGGAGACTGTCATCCACTACCTCTGTCCTTAGCAGGATGAAGCACTCTAGGCACCATGCCCCCTCTAGATCCAGTGGAGACTGTCATCCACTGTCATCCACTTTAGAGACTGTGGCTTTGCACTCCTCAGGATGGAACAGTGGGCAATCCACCCACTGTATAGACTTGAGAGACTGTGGCTTTGCACTCCCCAGGATTGAACAGTGGGCAAACCACCCACTGTAGAGACTTGAGAGACTGTGGCTTTGCACTCCCCAGGATTGCATAGTGGGCAAACCACCCACTGTAGAGACTTGAGAGACTGTGGCTTTGCACTCTCCGGGATTGCACAGTGGCCAAACCACCCACTGTAGAGACTTGAGAGACTGTGGCTTTGCACTTCCCAGGATTGAACAGTGGGCAAATCACCCATTGTATAGACTTGAGAGACTGTGGCTTTGTACTCCCCAGGATGGAACAGTGGGCAACCCACCCACTGTATAGATTTGAGAGACTGTGGCTTTGCACTCCCCAGTATTGAACAGTGGGCAACCCACCCACTGTATAGACTTGAGAGACTGTGGCTTTGCACTCCCCAGGATTGAACAGTGGGCATGTGGCCCCCTCGTGGATTTGGCATTGTGCACTCAACCGGCTGAGGTGCCCCCCCTTTCCCTCCCCCTGAGGTGCCTGCTTTCTTGCTCTCTGATGCCCCTGCAGTGTTCTCTCCGTCATGGTTGGGGATCTTGTGTGGGCCTCGCCATAACGTGTGGGCCCAGTGTTCCACGGACTTCATTGGAGCACTACCTGGACTACTGAGCTTGGTGTATATTTTGTTTATGGTGTATATATATATTTTTGCGTACTTGATTTTAATATATTACAATGGTTACACTAATTTCCTTTTGTCTTCGCATTCTTCGAGGGGGGCTGGGGGGTGTAACTATAATGTATAAATAAATATGTATTAGTGTGTGTGTTGTAGTGGGTGAGGGTGGGGGTGTTGCATGTGTGTGTCCCTCTTTTTTCCCTCCCCCTCACCTGTGTCGTAGGTGCAGTACTCACCATTGTCTTCGCCACCGGCGTTCGTGCTCCTGGTAGAGGAGCAAGAAAATTAGGGCTGGCAGGATGTGCAGCTCGGGTTCCATGCCGTCCGGATTCCTCGTGGGGTGTGTAGAGGTGAGCATTTTCCCTTCAAAGTCCTGTTTCTGCCGTGTTTTTGTCCGCGGTGAATCCGCCCCGGAAAAGGTGGCGGATTGGTAGGTTGTGATACTGTGGGCGGTACTTTGTCTTCCGCCTGTCTGTTGGCAGTGACCGCCAAGCTGTTTGTCTGTAACGCCATGGTGGTCGGAGTGTTAAAGTAGCTGTCTTTGTTGGCGGTATCCGCCACGGTCGTAATTCCAATTTTTTTACCACTGGCCTGTTGGCGGTCTTACCGCCGCTTTAACACCGTCCGCCAGGGTTGTAATGACCACCAGAGTGTACTACACTGTATTTTCCTTTATTAACATATATAAATCATTGGTAAGAATTATGCGCAGTTCTCCTTAAAATGCTGTAATATATATAAACATTGCAAATACATTTCTGTAGCTATTAACATTTTATTAAAAGTTGTAATAGGTATGGGGCAACAATAAAAATTAGTACTTACCTAGATCTAAGATCCTTACCCACAATGCAGTAAAATACAGAACACAGAAAAAATGTGCTGAAAATGACATGGCTACCTTTTACCTTTGATAAGCATAGCCATTAAACAATCATATACTGCCTTATCATGCACATAAACCATGGTATACTGCGAACATACCATTCTATGCCACTCCACTCTCTGTCACTCCACCATGCCCCATTCCACTCCACGCTAATCTACTGTACACCGCCACCTGTGGACTATTACACTCGAAACCACTCCATTTTATGACACTCCGGTGTATGCCATACACTGTACGCCTTTCCACTCTATGCTACTTCACTGTACGCCATTCAACTGTACACAATTCCACTCTATGGCACTACACTATACGCTATTACACTCTATGCCACCCCACTGCATGGCACTTCAGTGTACCCCACTGCACTGTATGCTATTCCTCTGTTCGCCACTGCACTTTTCACCATTTAAATGAACGTCACTCTACTATATGTCAGTCCACTCCACTGCAATCCACAATATGCTATTACACTGCATACACTGTATATCACTCCATTCTATGGCACTACACACTATGCCACTCTACTCTATGCCAATTCACTCTTTGTTACTTTACTTAATGCTATTCTACTGTACAGAACTCACCTAAAGCCACTCTTTTCTATGCTATTCCGCTACATGGCACTCCACTCTAGGTCACAATGCTGTACACCAGTAACACTCAATGTTATTCCAGTCAACAACACTACATTGTATGCTACTCCACTATATGCCTTTACACTACACTACACTCTACACTATTCCACTGTACAGCACTCCATTCTACAACACTCCACTCTACGCAACTTCATATTCTGTTATTACCCTGTACGTCACTACAATCTAAACCACTATACTAAACCCTGCTCCACTTTACAACGATCCACTCTGCGGTATTCCACTAATACAACACTCCACTGTATGATACTACACTGTACACTACTCCAGTCTATGCCACTCCAATCTACACTATTCCACTGTGTGCAACTACATTGTACATAAGGCCACTCTGCACCAATGTACTCTGTGCTATTCCACTGTATGCCACTCCTCTCTATGCTTTTACACTCTACATATCTCCACTCTACACCACTCAACTCTACCTCACTCCAGTTTACACCACTCCACTCTAAGCCACTCCACTGTATGCCAATTTACACTACACTCTACACCACTCCACTCTACCCCACTCCAGTTTACAACACTCCACTCTAAGCCACTCCACTGTACGCCAATATACTCTTTACTATTCCACTGTACACCAATCCATTTAAACACACTCAAGTGTATGCCACTGCAGTGTACACCACCCCACCATATGCTATTCCACTGTAAGCTGCTCAACCATACAACACTCTAGTCTATGCCACTCCCCTGTCCACTACTACACTTTATGTCAAAATACTTTACAGTGTTCCACTATATGCAACTCCACTGTATGACACTCAACTCTATGCCAATCCACTCTCTGCCACTCTACTCCATTCTGATACATACTATTCCACTGTAAGTCATTTCACTGTATGTCACTCCACTGTATTCCACTCCACTCTACCCTACTCCACTGTAAGCCACTCCACTCTACACAACTCCACTCTATTGCACTACACTCTATGCCACTCCAGTCTATGCCACTGAACTGTACGCCACTCTACTCTATGACAATTCACTGTATGTTATTACACTGAACATCACTCCATTCTGTGCCACTCCACTGTATGCCACTCTGCTTTACACAACTCCTGTCTACCCTCTTCCAGTGTACTACACTCCATCCTGTGCTATTCTAGTGTATGCTGTTCCACTATATTCCATTCCTCTTGATGTGACTACACTGTACGTCAATCAATCAATCAAAACAATTTGTAGAGCGCGCTACTGTGTGCGTGGATGAGGATCTTGAATGTGATTCTCTTGTCTATGGGGAGCCAGTGAAGGGATTTGAGGTGTGGTGAGATTCGTTCTTGGTGGGGGAGGCCAAGGACAAGGCGTGCGGCTGTGTTCTGGATTCTCTGGAGCTTGCGTTTGAGTTTGAGTGTGGTGCCGGCGTAGAGGGCGTTACCGTAGTCAAGTCTGCTGCTGATGAGTGCGTGGGTGACTGTCTTTCTGGTTTCTGGGGGAATCCATTTGAAGGATTTTTTTAGAGCGTGGAGTGTGTGAAAGCAGGAGGAGGTTAGAGCATTGATTTGCTGTATCATGGAGAGGGAGGGGTCAAGGATGATGCTGAGGTTGCGTGCATGGTTTGCGGGGGTGGGTGCAGGGCCTAGGGCGGTGGGCCACCAGGAGTCGTCCCATCTGGTTTTGTTGGGGCCGAAGATGATGATCTCGGTTTTGTTTGAGTTGAGCTTGAGGTGGTTAGTGGTCATCCAGTTGGCGGTGTCGAGGAGAGCAGCGTGTAGGTTGGTTTTGGCGGTGAGGGAGAGGATGAGTTGGGTGTCATCTGCATAGGGGAGGATAGTGATTCCGTGTGCTCGGAGGATGTTGGCTTGGGGGATCATGTAGATGTTAAAGAGTGTGGGGCTGAGAGAGGACCCTTGGGGGACTCCGCAGGTGATCTTGGTAGTGTTGGAGTGGAAGGGTGGAAGGCGGACTCTCTAGGTCCGGTCGGTGAGGAAGGAGGTGAGCCAGTCTAAGGTTTTGTGGCGGATTCCTATGTTGTGGAGGCGTGTGCGGAGTGTGTGGTGGCAGACGGTGTCAAAGGCTGCGGAGAGGTCTAGGAGGATGAGTGTGATGGTCTCGCCTTTGTCGACTTTGGTCCTGATGTCGTCAGTGCATGCGATGAGGGCAGTTTCCCTGCTGTGGTTTTTGCGAAACCCGGATTGCGAGGGATCAAGAGTGTTGTTTGCTTCGAGGAAGTGGGATAGGTGGCCGTTGACTAATTTCTCTGCAACCTTGGTGGGAAAAGGGAGGAGGGAGATGGGGAGGTAGTTGGAGAGGCTCTCCGGGTCGGCTTGTTTTTTTTTTAGGCGAGCGGTGATTTCCACGTGCTTCCAGGGATCTGGGTAGGTAGCGGAGTCGAAAGAGGAGTTGATTATGTTGTAGAGTATGTGGGCAATGGTTGGGCTAGCTTTGTTGTAGATGCGGTGTGGGCAGGGGTCGGAGGGGGAGCCGGAGTGGATGGAGTTCATGGTTTTTTCAGTTTCTTCGTATGTGGTGGGGGTCCATGTTAAGAGTGTGGTGGGGGGGTCATGAATGGTGGTTGGGTTGGGTGAGTGAGGGGTGTGTGTGGCGGGTGTGTGTGGTATGAAGCTGTTGTGGATGTCCAGGATTTTGTGGAGGAAATGGTTGGAAAGGGCGTCACATAGGGGCTGTGTGTGGTCTATGTTGCTCATCACGCATCACACACCACACACCATACCCAACACCTAAAACCCTCTGCACAACATATATACCACAACCACTACACAATAGGCATCTCCACAAAAGAACCCCCATTTCACTGATGAGGAGTTGCGGCTGATGGTAGAAGAAATCTCAAGGGTAGAGCCACAGCTGTTCGGTGCACAGGTCCAGCAGATATCCATTGCCAGGAAGATGGAGCTATGGCAGAGGATCGTGGACAAGGTGAACTCCGTGGAAACCTATCCATGCACAAGGGATGACCTAAGAAAGAGGTGGAACAACCTATGGGGGAAGGTCCGTGCAATTGCATCCAGGAACCACATTGCCGTCATGAAGACTGGCAGTGGACCCACACCTCCTCCCCCACAGTTAAAAATATGGGAGGCGAAAGTCTTGGCTATCCTGCATCCAGAGGGCCTCACTGGAATCATTGGAGAGCTGGACACTGGTAAGTAAACATTACTATAACACCACCATCAATACCTGCATGCAATGTCACCCTGTCACCTTGACTCCCTTCACCCACTCCATCCCAAACAGAGAACCACCCCATTACCACCCTCAAATGTATACCCCTACATGCCCTACCCACTGCAAGCACACCCCTCCAAAATCAGCATGCACACACCAGTAATGCATGGGCAGCATGGAGCACTACCAATGCCACAATCCATCACCATATACAAACCAAGGTGGAGGGACAACACCCATCCCATAAGGAAAGCCAGAAATGCTAAATATGTAACTGACAATGACTGTAACAAATCTTGTACATATCCACAGGTACCCCAGCCAATGTCCATGGCCAGCATGTACCACGTAAACCCAGCCCTCCACCAGAAGAAGGCTCCAGTGATGACAGCAACTCTGGATGTCTGGATCTGGATGATCTCCCTGACCCATCTGGGACCACTGGTCATTTGGACACCACAGCCAACACCCAGTCCACCGCAGGGCACCCTACATTGGGCTCCAATGCCACTGCAGCCACCCAAAGTCCTCAAACCTCTGTCCCCAGGACAAGACAATCAACAGTGTGCCCACCTGTACAGGGACCAGAGTCGAGACCACATAGGCAAGACAATGAAGGTCCTGGTGTCAGTGGGAGTAGGCACACAGTTCAGGGGACACAGGCACAGGGGGCCAGGGCGTGTGGGAGGATAGCTGTGCGGAAGGGGTGGGCCAAACCAGGGAACAACTGCCCAGAAGGCACTCTCACATGTCCTGGGAGCATACCAGAAATCCGAGGACAGGATGGGACAGGTATTTACCATCTTGTAGGAGTACTATAGGCTGTAGGGGGAACACCACCAGGAGGTCATGCAGCAGTTGCAGGCCTTAAATGCCAACATGGCCTCCATTGCAGGGATGCTGAGTGAAATGGCTAACATAATGGGTGTGTACACAACACACCCGCGGGCCCCTACTACTAGCCAGAGTACCAGCCAACTCTCCACATCTGCTGCAGCTAGTGGACAGGAGGACCTGCCAGAGGAGTCACAGGCCACCAGCACCCCTCCCTATGAATCAGAAGAACCACCTTGCAAATGTTCCCTGCGACCCAGACAGACACCACAGACTGTAGCTAAGACCCAAACCACTGCCAGGAGGTGAGCCCCTCCCAAATGTCTCCCTTGTGTGCCACTGAGACACCTTGTTTACTTTGGACTGCCATTCCTCATTTTCCCATGGCCCCATGGATACAGGACCTGTTACAAACCACCTGGGCCACTAAACTGAAGACTTTGCCCACAAACCCCACTCTATTGCACTATACCTTCCTTTTTGTCAATTCAATAAACACACTTAAACACATTTGAAGGTTTTGTGACATTTTTACAATATGCAATGTCTTGACCTATATGATCTTGTGCAAATGTTATGTAAAGTGTGAAGCCATCCAATGGACAGTCAGTTTGGGGTACCCATAACCAGTGTGAGAGCATGTCACAAGTCACCATTCACCAAACTGTATGAAAGAAGTCTGTAGGGATCACATGAGTTCACAGTAGTGAGAACACCAACATCTTCAAAAAGGGAAGCCCTTAGTAAAATTCAATTGAGAAGTAAAGGTAGAAGAGCAACATGAGCCCCTGTAACATAACAGCCTACATTCAGCTGGTCACTTCAACTCAGAAATGTAAACAGCAATTGACTCCAACTGCCATAAGGCCCTCACACAAGATACCACAGTATTAGCTATGCCATGTTGTCAGTATGCCAATCCCTCCTCTGGACCACCTAGTCTGGGCCCCACTGTCAGGGCAATTGAAGTCACAGAGTGGATGTGTAAGCACATTGTAAGTCACATAACATTCCCAGCAACATATGCTAAGTACTGTATGGAATGAAGACACAGTTTGCAGTGGGCATGCATTTGAAAATTCTAAACTACTGACACATGGGCTGAATAAGCTTGAACACTATCCCCATTCCACTGACAAGACTGGCCACAGACAGAACAGTGTCAGGTCACATATTGCACACATTCGTGCTTGGCACAACAGAGCAGCCACAGAGCACTTAATTGTAATGGAAGTATGAACAGAAGTACAGTCTTACCTGAGTGTCATTGGAAGTACTGCTGTATCAGATATGTCCTGTTGTCCACATCATCCTCATCACTGTCTTCAGTGTCCTCTGCTGCCACAAGTGCATTGTCTCCCCCTCCTCCTGCAGGAATGGCACAAGGAGTCTGAGGGCCAAACTATGCAGCATGCAGCAGGCCACCACCATCTGGCTGACCTTCCCAGGGGTGTAGAGTAGGGATACACCTGAAATATGGAGGCACCTGAACCTGGCTTTCAGTAGACCAGAAGTCCTTTTGATTACTCTTCATGTCCGACCATGTGCTTCACTGCAATGATTCTCTGGCCTTGCCCTCGGATTCCTCAATGGTGTCAACAGCCAGGATAAATGTGGGTAGCCGGAGTCACCTGGAAGTAGTGAGAGACATACATTACTTATGAACAATAGCACAGAGGACAACTCCAGTTGGTATACAGTGACACACATTGGGTGAAACCTCAAGCTCACCTATGAGCCACACTCTCTCTCTCTGTAGTTGTGCCATCACCTGTGGGATGCTGCTATTTCGCAATACATAGGCATCATGCACAGATCCTGGAAACTTGTCAGTAATGTGGGAAATGTAATGATCAGCAAAGCACACCATATGGACATTTATAGAATGGCAACTCTTCCTATTTCTGTAGACCTGCTCATTTGTCCTGGGAGGGACCAAGGCAATATGGGTCCCATAAATGGCCCCAATCACATGTGGTATGTGTCCCATGGTGTAGAGTGCAGCCTTCACAATGGGCAAATCATCACTGTGGTGGAATACGTTTCAGCAAGGCAGCCAAAACTCTATTCAGCACATTTGAAAACATTGGCTGTGACATAACACAGCTAAGCCCACAGTCATCTGGAAAGAACCACTGGCCAGGAAGTGAAGCACTGACAGCACCTGTACTGCAGGGGTATTGCTGTAGTGCTACGAATAGCAGGAATTAGATCTAGCTCCAATTGTTGACACAGTTCAGTAATTGTGGCCCTGTCCAGGCGATGGGTAAGTGTTATGTGGCGTTCCTCCAGTGAAGCCAAGTCTACTAGGGGTCTGTAACCTAGTGCATGCTTTCTCCTTCTCCTCCTCCACAGAGGTCGGTATCTAAGTAAACCAAACATCAGAAGTGTGTGGCAACAGGAAGGATGGACACACATTATCACAGTACACAGAGCAGTCACATCCAATTCAGGGATTGATTGATTGTAATTTGCACTGGTGTCTTCTACATGCAAACGGTTTTCCTCAATAATACATACGGACTTCCTGAATAATACATACTTTTCATTTGCCATTGTGTCTCACAGATGTAGTCGGAGTCGTCTGTTGTGATTTGTAGCATCCCATTTTACAATTTCTGTCAACTACTCATCTGCAAGCAATGCACTGGTATGAGATCTAATGTGAGTGCCAGAGTCTAGAACCAAACCAAAGTATGTAGCGGACTGGCATTGTCTTGGTGTCTACCATTGGTACCTATGACGCACATTAAATTGACCACCACGCGTACCAGCATCAGTAAATGGTAACTGCCTGTCCTGCATGCAGGGACAGGTGAAAGTGACCTCACTCCACTGTCGTTTGGCATCATGGCAGATGGCGGTCTGCACCGCTGTGCAACTCCTCATTGGTCAACATGGACCTCTATGGCGCACAGGGGGCAATGATGATCACCGCTGGCGCTGATGGTGTTCACCGGTGCAAATGTGACCACCATTTTCTGTATTCCACTTCACTTGATTCCTGACTCTCACCACATTAACACCTCCACTGCGTATACTACTGTGTCCTGTGTCTGGAACCCACAAGGGCCCAGGCTACAGGGGATCGGGCCCCAGCCTTCACATCTGAGGAACTGGAGACGCTTGTGGATGGGATCCTGCCCTTGTATGGACAGTTGTATGGGCCTCCAGATGAACAGCTGAGCACCTTTTGGGTACTTTGGATGCAACATGGCTGTATGTAGATGTATGTGTGTGGAGGCAGTGTGTCATTTGGGGAGTGTAGTCTTTGCTGCATGCAATGTGTATGCAGTATGAGTAATGTGTAAGGTTAATGTGGGTTCTATGCAGTATATAAGCCGCTGCTGTAACAGAATGTAGTGTGGATTTCATGGTGTGCTTCTGTGGAATCAGAAGAAAGGGTTATGGCGTGCCATCGCCAAGGATGTGCGGACCCTGGGGGTACATATCCGGTGGAGCACCCACTGCAGAAAGAGGTGGGAAGAACTGCAACACTGGGCCCTGAAGACCGGGGAGGCCCAGCTGGGGACGTCCTCTCAACAAGGAAGGGGTGCCTGTCGGAGCCTGACCCCTCTAATGGCCCGCATACTGGCGGTGGCCAATCCGGAGTTGGATGGGCACTCAAAGGCAGCACAGCAGGCACAATGGGGTGAGTACACACTGTGTGGAATTCTTTCCTGATGCTTGCCATGGTGTTTGGGTGCCAGATTCTAGTCAGTGTATGGCCCAATTTGCCCGTGTAGCCAATCTTGTAGAGTCCTGCTTAGCAATGGTGAGTGGTATGTACATTTCATTTTGGCTAATAGCTGATATACCAAGGCTGACATGGCTTAGTGAGTCCCAGTATGTGTGAAGATGGTAGTGTCTGAGTTCATTTCTGCTGTTCTTCCCAGGCAATGGTTTGGTATTGTGGTTGTTACTGCACAGTGTTAGTTTCAGTGAGTCATTGTGTTGAATGACATATGTGCTGTTATTGCTGTAACTGATCCTGTGCTTCCTTTCTTTCTCCCCCACCCTCTCTCCTTTTCTCATCCTGTCCTTGTGTGCATTAGCATCATCTGGTGAAGGAGCAGGGCACCGGCAAGTGTGGGAGTTGCAGCCCACGGGACCCAGAAGGCAGTGTTCACTGACGCCGAAGGGACCAGTGGGTTGGAGGATGAGGGGAGCCCCAGGGGGGAGACAGGAGCTACAACAACAGACTCTGATTCCTCCTCTGATGGAAGCTCCCTGGTGGTGGTGGACCCCTCTGGGACCACCCCAGCTACATCATCTTCCACCACCCCCATATCAGCACCGCCCTCCCAGCAGCCCGTCACTGAGATGCCTGTGCCCGCTCACCCAGGAGGGTAGGCATCTCCTTCACCCCAGGCACCTCAGCCCTGCCCCAGTCAGCCCTGCTGCTTTCACTGAGGAGGCTATTGACCTCCTGAGATCCATCTCTGTAGGGCAGTCAACCATTATGAATGCCATTCATGGGCTGGCATCCCAGATGCAGCAATGCCTACCTTGAGGGCATTCACGGTGGCTAGGCTGCCCTACAAAGATTGTTTCAGGCTCCGGCCTCCTCTTTGATGGCAGCCAGTATCCCCCTTCCAACTACCTGTTCCCAGTCCCAGAGCCCTCTCTTCCCACCCATTCCAAGCACACAATCAGACCAGCATGCACGCAGGACAACAGACAGGACTCTTAAAGACAAGCAGAGGCAACACAGATCACACAGCCAACACCCAGGTACACACACTACAACAGCCACTACATCCAATGTTCCCCCTCCTCCTCCTCCCTCACAATCACATCAGCACTCACACCTGCAAGCACTGCATCTTCAGTCCCAGCTCTTGCCACCTGTACAGCCTTCCCCACAGTCACCACAACAGCAGAAATGCAGATTAGCACCCCATTCACCACATGCACAGTCACCACCACCACCATCATAACCACATGCAGTACACCCACCTCACTTGCAGACACCACCACAACATACATGCACATGACCTGTTTGTCCTCTTCCACCCTGTCTGCCCCCTCCAAAAACACATAAACGCTCCCCCTCAGACACTCAACAGCCATCCATCTCACACATGCACACTATACATGCACCTGCAACCCATTCCAGCACACCTACTCCTCCTACAACCACTCCCTCTACCTCCACTCCCAAATCTTCTCCCACACTCCACCCCACTGTACCTAAAAAACTTTTCCTTGCTTGCCTTGATCTCTACACTCCTCCTGCCGCACCCATGTTTTCTGTAAAAGGAAGGTCCCGCTTCCCTAGACCATTACTTCCAGCTCCCAGTCCTCTAATGGCTCACCTGGTGTTGCATATGTCCATCTCCCACAGAAAAAGCTCCCACTACGGGGCACAGTCCAGCCACTCCAACCCCCACGCTCCAAGCCCACTCCTCCGCCCCCTAAACAGAGTAGCAAATGCCAGCCTCCTCTGAAATCCAAATCCAAGGACCCCCCTCCCAAGAAAACATCACCACGACCCCCCACCCCCTCTGCCCGCTGAGGTGCCTGCCTTGTACAATGATGTCCCAGCCCACTTCGGCTGTCAGGAGTCAAATTGGGCCTCTCACATTGCCATGTGTACTGGCATGGACACTTTTGGACTGGACAATGGCTCTTAATGTATGTGGTTCCCTGTGTTTCATTTTGTCGCTATTCCCACTGGAATATAGTGGTTGGACCAAAGGTATTTGCCCTGGCTTTCTTTACTTCTGGCTTATGTTGCTGTTGGATTTATCAGCAGATTGTTCTATGTGTGTGTGAATGGTGTGTGTTGTGTGTGTGTGGGTGTTACTCACCCCTCTCTCCCTTGTATGCTAGGCAGCTATATTCACCATCCTCATCGGCGTTGCTGCTCCTGGACTCCCATTGCCTGGTACATCATCGGCAGGGCTTCCAGTTCGGGTTCCATGGTGGCCGTGGGCTCCTCTGTGTCCCTGGAGGTGAGTGTCTCCTTTTATATGAGTTGTCTCTGCCAGGCTTTTCATGGTGTTGGTCCCGCCCTGGAAATCCTGGCAGTCTGCTACATTGTAATATAGTAGGTGGTAAATGAAGTTCTGCCAGCCTGAAGATGGCAACCGCCGTGGGCGGTGGTCAGACCGCACTGGTGGTTCAAGCGGTTCATACTCTGTATATGCGAAGGATCACCATTGTGGTCATAATTTGGCGGTCTTCACTCCCAGCCTGGTGGCAGTACTACCGCCATCACCGGTCTAGTGGTCAGCTGACCTGTCAAGGTCATAATGAGGGCCTATATATACTTCTGGGGGGCATCTCTCCGGGGCTAAAGCAAAGTATGATGGTGGGGCAGTGCAGATCATGCAGGCCCAGGGGATCACATCCCCTGGGCTACATAAAAAAAAAAAACATATATGGCTGTGTGGCCCCACTGGGCCCCAGGGACCACTACCTCCCTGCGGCCACAATAAACTTAAAAGAGGGGGCATGAGTTATAGTTACCTTACAACATCAGTTATAATTACTCGAAATAACTCTCACTGTAACAGCTGAATGTATGTGGTTTTATATGTTTAAAGTGTGAGCCTAACTATAATGTCCCTGTAACCTTTGTTTTTCTTAAGTGATATAAATACATATATATGGGAATCACGGTCCTGGTTTAGCCGGATTTCAGCTGCGGCGGAAGCGGGCAGCCTCCTAGCAGCCTCCCAGAGCCGCAGGACGTGCGGACCGGGGAGGCAGCGGATTTGTTTGAAGGGGCGCAGCACCCATGGTGGCATTGGACGCAGAACCATCTGAACCCCGCGGCCGTGCGCCCAGCCATGGCCTAGAGTGAGAGGCCCACCGCTGCGGAGAAACGGCCTCGGGGAACAAGCGCTGCGGCTGCACCCCGAAAGAGCAGAGCAGTCGAACCCCCTACCCATGGGCAGCGCTGCAAATCTCGGACTACCTGCTTCACCGCCTGGCATAGGAGCTCTGGTTTAGCAGGGCATCAAATAAGACGTGTGGCTCCAAATGACTCTCTGCATGTAGTACAATAATACAGGACATATTTCAACCCATGAGGGCTGTTGATCCCCTACCGCAACGCACATGCCCTGACGGGAGGGGTCATCTCTATATATCTCCACAGTAGAAATCTAGGAGGCCATCACCAACAGGATCGCTACCCCCCCTGCCGCACTCTGCTACTCTGCCCAAAGACCCATGGAGGGCAAAGACAAGGGTGGTAGAGAGGTGAAATACCACCAGGGGGACAGAGTGGTAAGTCGAGGGAGATGAAGTGGGGGACCATAACCAGAGGGACATAGTCGAAAAAGGCGAGGGTGGTGAAAACGGTGAAACAATAGCAGACGGACAGAGTTAAAAGACACGGATGGTGAAGAGGCGGCGCACCACCAGAAGAACAAAGTGAAAGGTTGAGGGCGATGGAGGGGTGAAGTACAGCAAGGCGGACGGAGTGAAAAAGACCGGGGTAGTGAGGAGGAGAAATATCACTCGAAGGACAGAGTGAATAGATGAGGGTAGTGAGGAAGTGAAATATTAGCAGTAGGACATCGTGAAACACAAGGACGAGACAGGTACCCATACCGGGACATCACAGAAACGGAGGGGCAGGACCTGGTGCCCAATAACAATGTCACCCTTCACGACACAGTAAACATTCTGGTTCAACTTTTCACCCCCTTCCTTCGTCATAGACCACGTTTCTCTGATAACAACATCATTGCCTGAAAGAGCTCTGAAAGCGTATTTCAGCACAGAAATCAAATAGCGGCTGTCACGGGGAGTGGGACCTAATAACATATAGGCGGCCCGAAAGGAGAACAGGGACGACCCCCCCACCACCTACAGAGCCTTTTAACTAGCCCACACCTCGTACCAACTCATCACCCCCTCTCCCAATCACAATCCTTGTCCACAAGGACCACCCTCCTACAACAGATATGGCCACAACGCCTAAACAGGACATAAAAAGAGTGGTCGGTATACACCGTCCTCATCGTGCCCACACAACGAAATCTACCCTCTAGAGTTCCTCACACCCTGAAGGAAATGCCCAATGGGAAGCCTTCTGGCAAGCTATCACACAGTCAAAGCCCATGACAACGCAAACGGCAACACTGGGACCAATGCCCTCGCCAACGGACCCTCCTACCCTGGAAGCCACAGAGCATATACTACAGGAGATTGCCTCGGTGGGACGTCGTCCTGAGGCAATGGACCTGAAGATTACAGACTTCACCATAACCTCCTCCTCCATCCAAGCAGATATAGCCGGCTTCAAGGACACAGCAGACGCTCTAGACCAAAGACTCACTGCTGTGGAGGATCAAATGGCGGCATTACTGGATCAAGAAACCGAACTACGATCCCTCCGAGCAGAGGTAACTGACTTGGAGGACCGGAGTCGCCGAGACAACATATGCCTTTTCGGTATTCCAGAATTAAAAGAAGGATCCTTCCTCCAATCACTTCTGCCCGATCTTTTCGGTATTGAATTCTCACCGCCACCAGAATTTCAGAGTACACAGAATCGGCCCACCCCATAAAGCTACCTCCGAAAAACCACGGCCTATCATAGCATGCTTTTTAAGACATGAACAGGCTTGACAAGTTCTATCTGCAGCTAAAACACAAGGACCGGCCTCTCTAGACGGCCATGATATCAGAGTAGCTGCCGATTTCTCTAGACTGACAAATGAAAAGTGAAAAGCGTTCTTAGCCCTTAGACCGCAACTCAAGACTCTAGACATTAAGGGGGTGATTCTCACCCTGGCGGGCGGCGGAAGCCACCCGCCAGAGTTCCCCCCTCCAAAAGACCGCTGAGGGTATTTTGGGTTTTGCACTGGGCTGGCGGGCGACTGCCAAAAGGCCGCCCGCCAGCCCAGTGCAAAACACCCTTCCCACGTGGACGCCGGCTCAGAATTGAGCCGGCGGAGTGGGAAGGTGCGACGGGTGCAGTGGCACCCGTCGCGTATTTCAGTGTCTGCAAAGCAGACACTGAAATACAAAGTGGGGCCCTCTTACGGGGGCCCCACGACACCCCATACCGCCATCCTGTTCCTGGCGGGCGAACCGCCAGGAACAGGATGGCGGTATGGGGTGTCAGAATCCTCCATGGCGGCGATGGAGGATTCATTTGGGCAGCGGAAAACCGGCGGGAGACCGCCGGTTTTCCACATCTGACCGCGGCCAAACAGCCGCGGTCAGAATGCCCTGCGGGGCACCGCCAGCCTGTTGGCGGTGCTCCCGCCAACCCTGGCCCCGGCGGTCCATGACCGCCGGGGTCAGAATGACCCCCTAAATATGGCCTTTTCGAACCCGCAAGGATGTGGATCACCTACCGTGGTAAATCCAACGACTTCACCGAACCGGATGATCTCAGCTCATTCCTCAATGATCTTGCTTCATATCCCACGGACATCTCATCAGGACATGAAGACCCCACCTCTTCCAAGGCTGGGACCAACCCCCCTGCCGCACTCTTCCGAGCCCAATCACAATGGCCAGTCTCCCATAAGAGAGGCAGAATGTATGACCGCCTTCCTAAGCCACAAGACAGCCGTGACCAGGTACTACAGGCAGTAATGGACCATACCCAAGACATGGGCAGGGACAAATCCCGTTCCCCTCTGAAGACGTCACTGGACAATCACTCAGGTCACTGAACGCCAAGAACACTCAGAACCTCGAAGGAATGCTGGACCTCCATTCAGCAACAGACCTACCTATCGTCGTAAAGATAAGTGGCATACCCAACTGTTCTAAACCAAGACTGCATCCTTGATGGGGAGGAATTTGGGCGCTCTGGGTTCCTACTGCCATCCTCTTATCATGGGATACAAGTTCTTAACGGGTGCTGTCTGTCTGTTGACCAGGACATTCTCAACCCGCCTCAGAGTCATAGTTGAGACCCCTACACGGATAAGTAGCGGTAATTCTGAAGGATGTGAAAATTGTTTTGAATATGTAATTTTAAACCATATACTCTGCTTCAAACATGTATGACCAGATGTTTTTAATACCTGTACTATGAGGTTGAATACTACCCCTCCCAAGAGGTACCCCTATCACGCCTACCATTACAACGCACTATACGCATTAGGTATGGGAAAGGTTTTCTTCATGTTAATAAACTGCCTCCCTCACATGAGATCAATAGGGAAGATAGGCAGGGCACCAATATGTCAAGGCCATATAGCTATACTGTGTTATCAGTAAGCCCATTGGTCCCGCCCACATGTAGTCCCTAGACCCCAGACCGGTGGCTGACTTTCGAAGAACGAGCCACTACTAACAGAGACACGAACTGTATACATTTAATCAGACTCATGCGCCAAAACCTACCCCAGGCTAACACTAATAACATCATACACATCTCATGTCCCCCAACATAGGGCCCCTGCTCTCTCTGAGTCCTCATACGAACCCCTGCGGACTGCATTACTATACACTATAACTTAGGATGCTTGACGCACCACTGTTACGTGTACATCAAGAATCATACATAGTGACAGCCATGAGAAGTACTAAATGCCCCCACGGGCCCCTCCCCCCCACTCTCCCGAGCCTGGGCTTCCTCATACATAACCCCCAATGCCCCATTATTCACACTTGTGCTACGTAACACATAACACAAGGAGGCTGCCTGATGGCCCGGCAAAGCTATTTAAGAAGCATTGAAATACCCTCCATTATACCTACACCCCATAACAATATCCTTTCGGCGTGCGGACCCTACAGGTTCAAACCTGCAGATTAATAGACTTATCGGTAGTAAGTTTTCTCCTCTTTTTTTATTCTTTCTTCTTTCTTCAGGTGTCTTTTCCATCCTTTACCCATTAGTGCACAACTTAACTCCTTATTATAAGAGCCTCCCAACCTTTCCTCTAATTATATAGCTCCTATTTACTCCCCCTGGTGACCGAGGGACCTAGATACATCACGTTTTTACCCTTTATACTATTATCCTCACTACACGTCCCTGAAAGGCTACCCCCCATTTGATACCCCCGTGTTCTTCCTCCCTATCCCCTCCCCTCCCTGATCACACAATATAGATACATCCTACATAGTACACCTCACCTATACAGCACCCATGGGAACGACAACCCCGCTCACAATCCTCTCCTGGACCGTACATGGTATTACCCACTATGTCAAACGACAGAAAGTACTATCCTATTTACGCTCTAAACATGCAGATATTGCCCTGTTACAGGAAACGCATCTCGACTCAGCAGAATATGAAAAACTTCGTAGAGACTAGGTTGGTAAAGTGCTCTATAGCCGAAGACCATCCATGCCCAACGGAACACAGGGTACTAGGAGGAAATGCGGGGTGGCAATTCTCATACGTTGTTCACTACAGTTCCGGTTGCTCAAAACATGGCATGACCCGGAAGGCCGCTACATCCTCGCCAAAATCAGGGTAGGCCTTTCCACGATTTTCATAGGTTCAATATACGCCCCAATAGGCTCTAAACACACTTTCTTTCTTTCTCTCTCTCAACCGGTTACTCATGCAGATTGGTGCCTCCCAATACATATTGGGAGGAGACTGGAACATTGTACAAGATGCCATTCTTGATTGCACAAGTGGCCTTGATACAGGCAACAACACAGATAGGGCCCTACTCCGTGACGTCCTCTCTGACCATGGCTTATTGGACTGTTGGTGCCTACTACACCCCTTTGACCGCCAATATACCTTTCTCTCCCCAGTCCATGGAACCCAATCGCAACTAGACTACTTCATGATTGATCAGAGACTGATACAATCGATAAGAATGTCGGATATCCTCACAGCCGCACTATCCAATCATTCCCCGGTCCTATTAACATTGGAACTAGGGATGATCAGACCCGGCCATAAACCCTGGCGTCTCCCCAACTCCAGATATAGAACTCCAAAAAGAAAGGAGTAACTTAAAGCTCACGTAACCACCTATCTAAAAGATAACAAAGGCTCGGTAGCCCCCCGCAACTCTATCGGCAGCAGCAAAGGCAACTATTAGAGGTCAGCTAATGAGAGATGCTGCCACTGCCAATGCCCAAAAGAGAGATCCACAGGCCAAACTGGAAAACATGATAGCCCACGTGACCCGGAAATATACGCGAACCCCTACTCCACTTAATCGCCGCTATCTTGGACAAGCTAAAGTGGAACTCAACTCCCTATATACTTCGCGGGCGGAATATGCATTGCAAATGTTAAAGGGCCGCCATAATGAGCACGCCGAGAAAGCAAGCCGTCTACTAGCCGCCCAATTACACCATAGAGAAATCCCTTTAGCCATACCAGCAATAAATGACCGAAATAACAATCTCCTCACACACCCACAGGCAATTGCGAACGAATTAGGCAGCTATTACCAAGCCCTCTACACCCCAGAAACAGTAGAAGCTACTGACCGCCTGGATGCTTTCCTGCAAAGAGCAAATATACTTGTCTTACGGCCGAAGGTAGGGCGCTCTTAGAGGGCGACATTAGTAAGATAGAGATCCAACAGGCGATAGCCAACCTATCATATCACAAAGCTCCAGGGGAAGATGGATTCACGTCTGAATCCTTTAAATGGTCCAGGACAGATACAGTAGAAACCCTATACGAAGCTTTCCAGGGGGCTGACCACACAGGATCCCTATACCCTATCTCCAACAAAGCCACTATCACAGTCTTACCCAAACCAGGAAGAGATACCCTTCTCTGCAGAAGCTACCGCCCCCTATCACTACTTTATGGAGACACAAAAATGTTAGCAGCAATATTAGCAACACGACTCAAAAAAGTCATCCCTTCACTAATCCATCAAACCCAGGTGGGCTTTGTACTGGGCCGCTCATCAAGGAACCATCTCCGAACGTTATTTCACACCATATGGACAGCGCAAGACTCACAGGAAGAAGCTCATGCCCTCTCATTGGATGCAGAGAAGGTATTCGACCGAATAGAATGGTGGTATCTCTTTGAAATCCTAAAACGCTTTGCACTAGGGACTAATTTAATCAATAGAGTACGATTACTCGATGACTCCCCGACAGCCCAGGTGAACTGTGGAGGGTTTCTGTCTGACACCTTTCTGATCTACAGAGGAACATGACAGGGCTGCCCACTGTCCCCCCTACTATTCCTATTAGCTGTAGAACCCCTTGCAGCGGTAATTCAGAGCTCTAACCTAATATCAGGAATCTCAATCCCAGGCGGTTGCTCTACCATCTACCTCTATGCAGACAATATTTTACTCACTCTCACTAACCTACCCAACTCTTTACCAGCTCTTAAACAGATATTAATGGAATTTGAACGTCTCCCGGGCTACAGGATAAACTGGGGTAAAAGTGAGGCTCGTCCACTATCCCCTGTAACAGTCAGCTCCTCTCTACAAGGTTTACCAGTTAAGTGGAAACACTCACATCTTCGCTATCTGGACATTGATATAAATAGAGGCCTAGAAAAAATAGTGACAGATAACTTAGATCCCTTAATTAATAACATGAAACAAGATTTTGAGAAATGGAAACAACTAGGGTTCTCCATGTGGGGCAGAGTACAGGCAGTATGAATGGTAACCCTCCCAGGATTTCTCTATGTACTGGGTATGCTCCCCCTCCATATACCACTGGCCCTCCTCGGAGAGATCGACTGCTGCATCATGCCTTCGTCTGGGGATCCATGCGCCCACGACTGCCCAGAGCCACATTACTAGCACAATGTGAATTCAGAGGTTTAAATCTCCCTTCCGTTTAACACTATTCTTCGGCATTACACCTATCGCAGATGACCCTCTTATTCCCGAATGTACGGGATCCACCACTTTGGGTGACAGTGGAAAGGACACTTGCAGGAGCTCCTTATGACCTACAGATAATATATAACACAGACCTGATGGACCAACGAGCCATGAAGCCCGTAATTGGAGCCATGAGGAAAGCTTGGCGACAGGCACACCGCTCTCTGAAAATAGAGCCATATCTGCATGACTGCAATAGAGGGCTTCAGATAGGAGGTAAGACCATTCATTGGAGGGACTGGTATCTAAAAGGTATCATAAGGATAGATCAACTCATCTCTGGAGACAGCTGGAAGACGTTTAGAGAGCTCCAGGGCTAATTCGACCTCCCCGATCACTATTCATGGCGCTACCTACAGCTACGACACTGTCTAGTACAACGACTAGGACGTTCCCCCTGACAACTGGCACACTTCCCAATACTCCAATACCTAGAAGCATGGGGCCAAATGAAAGGGGCTGTATCGGGGCTACAGGCGGTGTTGAATCAGCACATCTTCTCACTACCACTTCTCAATTCCCTGAGGGAAAAATTACGAACCGACTACAGAAAGGTTATGATCTAGAGGACATGGCTGACCTCATTGAGGCTAGAGATCGAGAAGCCCGTGAGGCACGCTTGAAAATCTGTCTCTTCAAGACACTACATGACTGGTATTGGACCCCTCAGAAACTATGTGCGGCACGACTCCTATCCCACGCGTCCTGCTGGAGATGCCCCCACAATCATTGTGATCTTATCCACATCTTACATGATTGTACCGCTATACAACCCTTCCGGCGGGCGATAGGACGTACTCTTAGAGAGGTGTTACCCTTACTGCCAACACTCACACCATCTCTCATACTCTTACACGGTACAGGGGAGCTGCAACATCTCTCCCGACCCCAAAGCAGATTATTGCATACCGCACTGGCCACAGCAAAATTATGTATCCTCAGACATTGGCGGGCAACAGCTGTTCCCTCCCAAGAAGAGTGGATCGGCGCAATGTATCAGGTGGCCTCCCACAAGCGCATCTTATACGACCTGCAGGATAAGACTGATGTATTTTTACAAACATGGTCACCCTTCCTACCCAACTAGACGAACTAAGGGGCATATTTATACTCTGTTTGCGCCGAATGTGCGTCAAAAATTTTGACGCACAATCGGCGCAAACCCTGCCCCATATTTATACTTTGACGTCCGACCCCGCGGGCGTCAAAATTCCACCCTGTGCGTCATTTTTTGGAAGGGGGAACCAGCCTTGCGTTAATTATATGCAAGGTAGGCGTTCCCTTCCAAAAAATGACTTTAAGGCCTGTGCCCCATATTTATACTCTGATGTCATTTTGACGCACAGGAGTGGGTGGGCCTTAAAAAACGACGCACAGCCTGATGGGCGCCGTTTTTTAACGCCTGGGTCAGGGGAGGCTTTAAGGAACCTGTGGGCTCGGAAGGAGCCCAGAGGTGCCCTCCCCTGCCCCCAGGGCCACCCCCTGCCACCCTTGCCCACCCCAGGAGGACACCAAAGGATGGAGGGACCCATCCCAGGGAAGTTGAGGTAAGTTGGGGTAAGTATTTTTTTTCGTTTTTTTTAATTGTCATAGGGGGGCCAGATTTGGGCTCCCCTACATGCCACTATGCCCAATGGCCATGCCCAGGGGACATAAGTCCCCTGGGCATGGCCATTGGGCAAGGGGGCATGACTCCTGTCTTTGCTAAGACAGGAGTCATGTCAATGGAGGTTGGGCGTCAAAAAAAATGGCGCAAATCCGGTTTGAGGCCTGAATTTTGCCTCAGACCTGACCTGCCCCATTTTTTGACGCACAACCCCCATTTTCCCATACGCCGGAGCTGCCTGGTGTGAGTCATTTTTTTTGCCGCACACCAATCCGCAGTGCCGGCTAATGTCATTCCATAAATAAGGCGCCCGCATGGCGCGTTGGAATGGCGTTAGCCGGCGGTAAAAGTTTTGACGCACAACTGCGTTGGCGCAGTTGTGCGTCAAAAAGTATAAATATGGGCCTAAGTCTACCCTACGACGGGCCACAACCACCTAATTTATGTAAACAAAAGATTACCATCATCCCATTAATTCATGTAATATTACCCTCAGCTATAGTATATCCCCCCTTCCATCCTCTTGATGGAACCGCCTCAACAATGATATCTCAACAATGACGTCCTTTTCGGCTACTCCCCCTCAGCTCAACTCAATTCTGCACAGATGCTTTATTTTTTCAATCCCAACGCAGCCTTGCTTCTCCACCTCCACTCCATCAACTCCAATAAATTATCATCATCAACATCCTCCCTACTTCTTAGCAACATCCTGATCCTCTTTGTGTCACCCTTATCCCCCTTAACCACCTCCCCCTCTCGCCCTCCTCTTCTTCTATATCCTCGCTCCCACTCGGTCACCATCGCTACAGCCACCACTGTCATCACCACGATTATCATTGTCATCCTTTTTATTATTATTACTATTATCATAATGGGTGCTACTATCCTTTCCTTCCCAGGATTAACCTTATTATCATCCTCTCCAGTGTTATTCAACTAAGTTGAACACCCCCTAATCATGGGAACATCCCCCCTCTTAGCAATAGGTCATCTCATCACCACTCTAACATATACTGTGAATCACTTTCTTACACATTAAGATAGAACAACATACATATCTCCGATCAACATCCCTTCAATGGAAGCCGCCCCAATTTACTACCCCCACATCATTACTCACTAAGGTGGTCATTCCAACACCGGCGGTAAAAGCCTCTTACCGCTGTCAGAAGACCGCCACCATACCGCCGCGGCCGCCGTAAACCGCCACGGTCATTCTGACCCACAACACGGAAACCTCCAAAATACCGACACCCACAGAAGTCCGCCACACCAAAGGTCAGTGATAAACTGGCGAAAACAAAACCGACACTGTCACGCCAACAGAAATACGCCCACACTATCACGACCCACGGATCCACGCGGCGGTCTTTCAAACGCGGTATTCCATTGGCGGTACACACCGCCGCGCTCAGAATACACACAAACCTACAAAACACAGCCACATTGGACAAATCAAAATACACACACCTGATACACATACACACACCACTCCCACACACCCAATTAAATATAAAACACACACCCACATCACACACAAACCCCTACAACCAAAAATTAGGAACGAGGCACAGAGAGAGACACCACCATCTACAAACTAGCAACCACAGGCACACATTACCATCACCCACATTACTTCCACGCACCGCACACAACACACCACTAAATATCACCCCACACATCACAACACACACCACCCCACACATCACCCACACCACCCCATGGCTCCGCAAAGACACCCCAGGTTTTCGGAGGAGGAACTCAGGGTCATGGTGGAGGAAATCATCCGGGTAGAGCCACAGCTATTCGGATCACAGGTCCAGCAGACATCCATTGCCAGGAAGATGGAGCTATGGAGCAGAATAGTGGACAGGGTCAACGCTGTGGGACAGCACCCAAGAAATCGGGATGACATCAGGAAGAGGTGGAACGACCTACGGGGAAGGTGCGTTCCGTGGTATCCAGACACCGCATTGCAGTGCAGAGGACTGGCGACGGACCCCCACCTCCTCCCCCAGAATTTACAACATGGGAGGAGCAGGTCTTGGCGAACCTGCATCCTGAGGGCCTCACAGGAGTATCTGGAGGAATGGACTCTGGTAAGTCACATCTTCACTACTTCATCCCCCCCACCCTACCTGCATGCCAATACATACCCTCACCCTCACCCCCATCACTCCTACTCCTTGCAAATATCTCACCATCACAACCCACCCATCCCAACACCAAGCCCTGCATGCGACCACAAAGCATGGACACCCATCACCAAAGCATGCCCACTGCACATACCCATCCCCCTCCCCCCCAAAGCCCTGTCACAAAATCCCCCACACAGGAATGCAAGCACTGGGGGACACGGGCAGCCACCCATTGCACACCATGGCACACACAGATGCAATAATCATGCCTTTATACCCCTGCAAGATCCCAACGCAACTTCACCGCGCAGGAGGGTCCACAAATGTCCACCCCACCCCCAGAAGAGGCCCACAGCGATGACAGCAGCTCTGTTGACCTGGATCAAGATGACCAGCCCGGCTCATCGGGGACCTCGGGACAGTCGGTTCCCCTCAGACAGCCACAGGCCACAGCAGACCTTCCCCCCTCTGGGAACACCAGCACAGCACCCACCCAGCGGGCCCATACCTCTGTCCCCAGGACATGTCAAGCAGCGGTGTGTCCACCACTACAGGGCACCCAGGTTAACCCACCACCCCAACAACAACAGGGACCTGGGGGCAGTTGCAGTGGGCACACGGTCCAGGGGACAGAGGCCCAGGGAAACAGGGCAACTGGGAGGGCTGCTGTGCGACAGGGGGGGACAGGCCCAGGGAACCCACTCTCCACAAGGCCCTCACCACCATCATGGGAGCATACTACCGCTCCCAGGAGACGATGGCGACGGTACTGGCCAGGTGTCAGGAGACCCAGTGCCTGCAGGAGGAACAGTATTTGGGGTTCAGGGAGGAACTAAGAACCATCAGTTCCGCCCTGGGCACCATCGTAGGGGTGCTGAATGTGATAGCCACCTCATTGCAGCCCACCGTGGCACCACAAAGGGCCCCTGACACTAGCATGGACCAAGAACTGCCTACCACCTCCGCCGACGCTAGTGGATAGGAGGCCCCGCCACAGGACCAACAGGCCACCAGCACCCCACCCCCTGCAGAAGGAGAACCACCCCTCAAGCGGTCTCTGAGATCCAGGAAGAAGACAGAGTAAGATGCCAAGACCCCCGCCAGCAAAGGATACCACCCTGATTGTCATCCCACTGTCCCACATTGTCACCCTGTCCATCCTTAAACTGCCCCAGCTCCACTTTCCACAGGCATCTGGACAATGCACCTGTGATCCCAATAGTCTGGACTCTGCCATGGACATTCCTCCACCATCCCCCCTCACCAATTTGCAACCACTCCACAATATAGAGCACACAAATAAACACAGTTATTGCACAAAAAACTCAGGAGTCTGGCTGTGATTTTGAACAAATGTATCAGATATTACCGTGCCAAAATGCTTATTTACATTGTGATGCCAACATACCAATGTCACACAGCTGTAGTCCATGGGTAAACAAAGCAGATGTCACACACTGGGGGCCACATTTCTGAAATCGCAAAGGAAAGTGACGACTCAGTTACCATACACTGGGTGAAAACGACAGACAGGAGAGAGGTAGTAGTGGTTAAGTACATGTAGTAGGCAGCTATGTATTCTTACCTGTCTGTCATTGGAAATACTGCTGTATAACTGTGTTCCTGTTGTCTATGTCGTCCTCTTCTGCTTCCTCCTCTTCACTCTCCACAGGCTCCACAGCTGCTACAACACCACCATCTGGACCATCCTCCTGCAGAAAAGGCACCTGGCGACGCAAAACCAGGTTGTGAAGCATGCAGCAGGCCACGATGATCTGGCACACCTTCTTTGGTGAGTAGAATAGGCATCCACCTGTCATATGGAGGCAGCGGAACCTGGCCTTCAGGAGGCCGAAGGTCCGCTCGATCACCCTCCTAGTTCGCCCATGGGCCTCATTGTAGCATTCCTCTGCCCTTGTCCTGGGATTCCTCACTGGGGTCAGTAGCCAGGACAGGTTGGGGTATCCAGAGTCACCAATTAGCCACACACTGTGCCTCTGGAGTTGCTCCATCACGTAGGGGATGCTGCTATTCCGCATGATGTACCCGTCATGCACTGAGCCAGAGAACTTGGCATTAACATGGGAGATGTACTGGTCTGCCAAACACACCATCTGGACATTCATCGAATGATAACTCCTCCGGTTTTTATACACCTGTTCACTCCTGTGGGGGGGGGGGGGGGGGGCAAAGCCACATGGGTCCCATCAATGGCACCTATGATGTTGGGGATATGTCCAAGGGCATAGAAATCACCCTTCACTGTAGGCAAATCCCCCACCTCAGGGAAAACGATGTAGCTCCGCATGTGTTTCAGCAGGGCAGACAACACTCTGGACAACACCTTGGAAAACATAGCCTGGGACATCCCTGATGATATGGCCTCTGTTGTTTGAAAGGACCCACTTGCTAGGAAATGGAGCACTGACAGCACCTGCACTTGAGGGGGGATTCCTGTGGGTTGGCGGATAGGTGACATCAGGTCAGGCTCCAGCTGGGCACACAGTGCCAGGATTGTGGCACGGTCAAGCCTGTAGGTCAGTATGATATGTCTCTCTTCCATTGTCGACAGGTCCACCAGAGGTCTGTACACCGGAGGATGCCGCCATCTCCTCACATGTCCCAGCGGACGGTGCCTATGAAGGACAACAGCGAGCACAGAGTCAAACATCCCAGAGGTACGTACAGCTTGCACAGAACACGAATCTTAATCCATAGAATGGCTTGTATGAGTGTTGAGGCAAGGCCTAGGTATGTGTGACGCAGTTCAAATATTAGGGCATGTGGGCCCCTGAAATGGCGGCTGCCTGACCTGTGAAGTGTGACAATGGGATGTGAGGTAACTGCGCTGGCGTTGTACAACGTGGCGGTAGGCAGTCGAAGACCGCGGCGCAATGCTGCATTGGTTAACATTGAACCCTATGGGTCCCAGGAGCCAATGACGATGTGCGCCGGCGGTCCCGGTACGCACCGCCGCAGACGTTACCGCCATTTTCTATCTGCTTAATCACTCGATACCTGATCTTCAACAGGAGAGGACCTACACTGCAAGTGCTGCTGTGACCTCGGTCTGGAGGAGACAATGTCTCAAGCGACTGGGGAAAGGGCCCCCGCCTTCACCACTGAGGAATTGGAGAAACTAGTGGATGGGGTCCTCCTACAGTACGTGCAACTCTACGGTCCTCTAGGCAAACAGGTAAATACACTGGGAGCATGCTGTATGGGCTATGCCTGTGTAGAGTGGGGTGTATGAAAGTTGTGGGGGGGAGGGGGGGAGAGATTGAGGCGTGCATGAAACGACGGTGATTGCATGTGCCACATGGCAAGGGTAGGGATGGGGGCCAGTCACATTGACGGTGAAGAAGGTAATGACTTCTCTTCTCCTTCCGTACTTTTCATATAGGTCAGCGCCCACCAGAAGGTAGATATTTGGCGTGCCATCGCCAAGGACGTCTGGAACCTGGGGGTCCACCGCAGATGGGGCACCCACTGCCGGAAGAGGTGGGAGGACATCTGCCGCTGGAGCAGGAAGACGGCGGAGGCTCAGCTGGGGATGGCCTCCCAACGTGGGAGGGGTGCCAGTCGGACTTTGACCCCCCTGATGTCCCGGATCCTGGCGGTGGCATACCCCGAATTGGATGGGCACGTGAGGGCATCACAGCAGACACAAGGGGGTGAGTACACTCTCATTCTGCTGACTTTGCGTGCAGTGGACGTGTCTGGGTGGGGGAGGAGGGCTGTGGGTCTCCCTAGGCCAGGGCGAATTCTGTAGGTTAGGCCCCTCTTTAAGGCATGGCCCTGTGCCCCCGCCCCCCACCTCTGTAGGGTGCCAAGTACAGGAGATCATGGCCCTGTGTCATCTATGTGTGCGGATGTCATCCATAGGCTTGTAGGCCATGTCCCAGGGATTGAGTAGTCGACCCCAAGTGCGCGGCGTAGTGCAGGGGGCTTCTGTGTCTGTCCTGTCCGCCAACGGTGTCGCCAATGCATGCACTCAACATGTCTTTATTTTGTTTCCCCCCCCCTTTTTTGTGGTCTTCCTGTTCATGTGTGCATTAGCGTTATCAGGCGGAGGAGAAGTGGCACCGGAGCACGAGGGAGCTGCATCCCACTTGGCCATGGAGGGCCACACCACGGAGTCTGAGTTCACCAGTGGGACAGAGGGCGAGGGGAGCTCCACAGCGGGGACAACAGTGACACCGACTCGTCCTCTGAAGGGAGCTCCCTTGTGGTGGCGGCAACATCTGTGGCCACCCCAACTACAGGTACAGCTGCCACCCCCCGCACCAGCACCGCCCTCCCAGCAGCCCCTCAGCGTTTGTTCCGTGCCCGCACACCCAGGAAGGTGGGCATCTCCTTCGCCCCATCACCTCAGGCCCTGCCCCAGTCACCCCTGCTGCCCTCAGTGAGGAGGTCATTGACCTCCTGAGGACGCTCACTGTTGGGCAGTCTACCATTTTGAATGCCATCCAGGGTGTAGAAAGGGAAGTGCACCAGAGCAATGCAAACCTGGAGGGCATTCATTCTGGTCAGGCGGCCCTTCAGCGATCGTTCCAGACTCTGGCCTCAGCACTGATGGCAGCCATTGTCCCTGTGTCTAGCCTCCCCCCTCCAACTTCCTCCACCCATTCCCTATCACCTGTACCTCTGCCTATCCCAGGGACACCATCAGACCAGCCTGCACACACCTCAACACCCAAGGGGGGCTCAGCCAGACATAAGCACCACACATCCCACAGGCAGTCACACTAGCATCATACCCATGCAGACATAGCAACAGCCACTGCCTCCACTGTGTCCCACTCCTCCACGTCTCCCTCCTCCCTCCCTGTCACCTCTACATTCACACCTGCATGCACACCATCTTCAGCCACTACGTCCCTCAGCAGCACAGACACCAGAACACCCCGCATACGTGCAGTCACCACCCCCACTGCCATTTACACGTCCCCTGTGTCCTCTCCCAGTGTGTCTGTGACGCCCCCTCCCAACATACACAAACGCAGGCAGCCACCCACCCAACAGCCATCCACCTCACGACAGCCTCCAGCCCAAGCACCAGCACCCAAAACCACAAAACTTACACCTCCTACAACCACTACCTCTTCCTCCACTCCCATAACCACTACACCTACCCATCCCACTGCTCCCAAAAAGTTCTTCCTGTCGAAACTCAACCTCTTCCCACCAACTCCCCCACACTGTCCATGTCATATGACTCGATTGAGCACCTCAGCCCCCACAAAACCGGGCCCTGCCATCAAGGTCTGCCAGGGACAGTGGAGTGCCCCACCCACCAGGGCAGCCAGTTTGGTCCAGAGCCAAGGCACGGCCAGCCCACCCCCGGAGAAACACCTGAAGATAGGCAGTGGCTGGCGGGAGAGGCAGATGACATCAGGCACCAAAACCCCGACCAGGCCTCCGCCAGGGAGTGTGGAGACAGCTGCCACACCGGGCAAGGTGGGGAAGGGCCACAGGCGAACTGGGAAGGCTGGGAAGGGCAGCACGGCCAACACCACCGCCATCAGCCCAGCTGGCCAGGAGTGGCCCACCAGCCCCATCCCATGTGGGCAGGACCCCACCAACAGGCCCGGCCCAGCTGCCCAGGAGGACACCGCCAGCCACAAGTCAGGTGGGAAATGAGCACCCCGCCATGGCCGGGGCCGCTGACCTGCCCACTTCCATCTCAAGCACAACTGAACTGGGCCCTGCAACTCAAGCACCGCTGAACCGGGCACCGCCGTCTCATGCACCGCTGAACTGGGCCCTCCAACTCAAGCACCGCTGAACCGGGCACCGCCGTCTCAAGCACAGCTGAACTGGGCTCTCCAACTCAAGCACCGCTGAACCGGGCACCGCCATCTCAAGCACCGCTGAACTGCGCCCTCCAACTCAAGCACCACTGAACCGGGCACTGCTGTCTCAAGCACTGCTGACCCGGGCACCGCCGTCTCAAGCACCGCTGGCCCATGAGCGGCAGGGGCTGGGCCACATCTGTGTCGGGCAGGCCTGCACGAAGCACTCTGGGCACCAGGCCCCCTCCAGAAGCAGTGGAGACATGCATCCACTACCTCTGTCCTGCACAGGATGAAGCACTCTGGGCAGCAGGCCCCCTCCAGAACCAGTGGAAGAAGGCATCCACTACCTCTGTCCTGCACAGGATGAGGCATTCTGGGCACCAGGCCCCCTCCAGAACCAGTGGAGACTGTCATCGACTTGAGAGACTGTGGCTTTGCACTCCCCAGGATTGAGCAGTGGGCAGCCCACCCACTGTATAGACTTGTGACACTGTGGCTTTGCACTCCCCAGGATTGAGCAGTGGGCAGCCCACGCACTGTATAGACTTGTGAGACTTTGGCTTTGCACTCCCCAGGATTGAGCAGTGGGCAGCCCACCCACTGTATAGACTTGTGAGACTGTGGCTTTGCACTCCCCAGGATTGAGCAGTGGGCAGCCCACCCACCATATAGACTTGTGAGACTGTGGCTTTGCACTCCCCAGGATTGAGCAGTGGGCAGTCCACCCACTGTATAGACTTGTGAGACTGTGGCTTTGCACTCCCCAGGATTGAACAGTGGGCATGGAGGCCCCTCGTGGATCTGGTGTCGTGCACTCATCCGGCTGAGGTGCTCCCCCTTCCCTTCCCCCTGAGGTGCCTGTAGTTTTGCCATCTGATGCCCCTGCAGTGTTCTCTCCGTTAGATTCAGGTATCCTGAGTGGGCTTTGCCCATGTGATTTGGCCCGAGTGGTCCACGGACAATGCCTGCTACAATGCTCGGACTTGTACATTACTGTATTTATTATTGTGTTTTGGTGTAAATATTCAAATAGCTAGTTTTTTGATATATGCAAATGTTTCATACTAATTCCTTTTGTCTTTGCATTCTTCCGGGGGGTTTGGGGGGTGTAACTGTGATGTTTTGCTATGCATTGATGTGTGTGTTGTAGTGGGTGAGGGTGGGGATGGGTGTGTCGCGTATGTGTATCCTCGTAATTTTTTGCCTCCCCCCTCCCCTGTGTCGTAGGTGCAGTACTCACCGTTGTCTTCTGCGCCGGCGTTCGTACTCCTGGTACAGGAGCAGGAATACTATAGCTGGGAGTATGTGAAGTTCTGGTTCCATGCTGTCCTGGCTCCTCGTGGGGTGTATTGAGGTGAGCGTTTTCCCTTCGGTATAGCGGTTTCCACCGTGTTTTTATCTGCGGTGCTACGACCCCGGAAAAGGTGGCGGATTGGTGGGTTGTGATACTGTGGGCGGTACATTGACTCCCGTCTGTCTGTTGGCGGTGACCGGCGCGCTGTTTGTTGGTTCTGCCGTGGCGGTCGGTGTGTTAAAGTGGCGGCCTCTGTTGGCGGTTAGCACCACGGTCGGAATGCCAATATTTTTGCCACCAGCCTGTTGGCGGTTTAGCCGCTGCTTTCACGCCGACCGCCAGGGTTGGAATGACCACCTAAGTCTTTAAAATCCCCTCCGTGAAATTGCCCTCCTTGTGACCCCCTGAACTCATTAGAAAGGGGCTACTACTAGGGATAGAAACAAATAACTTCACAATGACCCAACTCCGTCAGAGATATAGACCATGTTAAGGAGAGATTATTAAACATTTGCTAAATGCACCTATTAACATACTGGTACTGTAATACAGTAACTCTAAGATATGGATATATCCGACACCTATGGCTATACCGTATATTGACGAAGTTCGAATACCCTCCAGATTTATACACCTTAACTGTTTGTTGATATGAGACCACTATGCTAACAATACTGGCTCCTAAATGTGAATATTAATACTGGTTCAAACTGCTTTTTCGTTTGGTATATCTGTATACAATGATTGTAGACTGAAAAGATTGTATACTCCCAAAAAAAGAGGATTTTTTTTGCTTTATGCACATGATTAATGATACGAAATAACAATAATAAAAGATTACAACACAAAGAAAAATTGCTCTGGACTAAAAGCTAAAAGCATAAAAACTAGCTAAAATGTCTGATTTAAAAACTTGTTTAAAAGTAGTAGTAAAAAATATTAGCTAAAAATACATATAAAGAAATGTAATGTCAACCATGACAAGCACAGCAGGCCAAAGAAAAGGCAATTTGAATGCATACTTTGAATCGGGAAGGGCAAGCCAATTCATCAAATTATTTGCTATAGTTGTGATCTCGGAGAGTATTATCGAAGTCACCAATCACCGACCTCAAAAATGAGTCCACATCCTCAGACGTTAGATCGATCACGGGGTGGGCAGACGGATCCACAGAGCAGTAGTACGTGTCAGTCTCTGGTGCAGGTCCACCTGCAGCAGTGCCATTTTCCATAGTAGACTACAACCGAAGAAGCTCATAAGTGGCCTCGCGGAGCAGCCTTAGTCTCAAGGGGCACAACCATGAATTAACCCTCATCGGGGACATCAGCAGTTCTTGATCCACAGGAGATGCCGGTGCAACAGCAAGACACACCATAGACAGGTGTTCAAAGAGACACCACACGTAGTGGAAAACTGGTTGTACGCACCAGAGAAGTGGCTGAAATGACAACGACCAATCACGCTCCAATTCCACCAGCAAGGAGGCATCGAAGATCCGAACCATGCGTTCATGGCACAATTGAGTAGGTGGGAGCAGCGCCATTGCCCTGCGTAGCTGGAAAGAAACAACCACTGCGGTTCAGAAGAAATAGCAGTAGTAGTCTGCCAATCAAGGCCAAAATAATCGGAAAACCGCCAAACACGCTTGAAAAGAGTGAATGGATAGCTGATGGGAGGACTCCGAAAACAGTCTGGAAGATGGACACGAATCCAGACCCAACAGCCTTAAAGAAATGGACAATCCCAGCAGTGCTCAAAGCATTGAATATTCTGGACATCAGTCCTCCAAAGTGCTTGGGGAAGTTGGTATTCAATAGGGATTGTATGAGGATCTCGCTATCTGGAGAGCATACATTTCTCTAGCGGATTTCAACGCGACCTGTTTTTGAAACAGTAGCGCCTTTAGTCGGCTCAGCTTGTCATAATTTACATTAATAGTATCTATGTGGTGCCATATGTAAGATACTTTTATCACTCGTGTGGGGGGAATAAAACATGTCTGCAACAAGTAGCGACCTTCGAGACCAGATTGCGTAGCCAATTCCTGGTTGCATGCCGCAACAACTTTGGTCGCTCAGTACCACATAACTTCCATTGGAAAGTACATGAAATACCGGTAGAATCAAAGGGACAGGAGTACCCTTCAGAAAACAGGCCAAGTTTGAGACCCCCGCATTGCAAAGGCTGTGAAGGGACACGTGCTTACATATCATTGAATGACTAACTGTAGTCTCACATTCGCTTCCAATTAGAAAAACCTCTGTTTCGCCGTTCAAACATTTATAATCAAAGGGCAGCTTCCACCCTTCCTTTATATAGCTATCGCCTAGTTGCTCAAACCTACCCACTGCAAGATGTTTCAAGCAACTCGAGAAACAAAATGTTGAAATGGGTAAATTAATTATGCCATGTAGGAGCCAGATTGTTGGAGGACTCTCTGCTGCAGTGAAGGGCTACTTATCTAACTTTTCAATATAAAGCATGGTGAAACTAGCTTCCCTTTTAGCCATTGTCTGCTGTTCCCTGAAAAGATTAAAAGCAGTGAACAATTCACTACCGTTAATATAGTTCCATGGAATGCGTCCATTTTTCAATGTCTGTAATGTCCAACCTAGCTGCATGATGGAACGCAGCTGAATTTGTCCATGATATAAACTGGACATGTCGGTCTGAATGATATCGATAGCAGACAACATTATATTGGATAGTAAATAAATTCTGTTGGACAGAGTGTTCATGCCATTGTCTACAACTGCTAAAGCCTTTTCCAAGTTTTCCTTATCTAATTGCCTTAAACGCACAGCAGCTTCTATCTGTGAAAGTTTCCAGATCTCATTATACATAGCATACAGGAACCTTCTAGAGCGCTGTTTTCAAGGACCTAGCAGAAAATCCTGCAAGTCTACATCTTCAGAAAGAGTGTTAAGATGTTTTTTATCTGTGGCTAACGTGTTCGTCTGTACCCATTGTTGGCACAGTTTACCCACACTGTATGTTGTAACTATACCTGTGTGTTGACCTGATACAAAGTGAGGGTTGGCCTGTTTATTGTAAAACCCCCTGAAGAGTTAAAAAAACATTCTTGACATCTATTAGTGTCGGTTGCCCATCTAACCACCCGCCGAGACTGGAAAGTGAAGAATTATAGGTACCAGCCTTAACCATTGCATCTAGCGTTTCCTCTGTGATATTAAGGAAATATTGCCAATCAATAAACTTTGCTGGTGAGGGGATACTGAGCGTGTTCATGTCTTTAATTTTCACTAACCAGAGACAGGATGTCTGTTGAATGGTGTCATCTAAAAAGATCATTTGCACAGGAATTAGGCATGCTCTAAATAAAGCTTCCTTACCCTGTATTTGCCAATCCTGTGTTCCCCATACACTTTTTAAGTCACTAGTGCTCTTCCAGTATTCATAACCTTCAACTGTAAGCCGGGAAACAAAAGGATCTGAATAAATCAGTTTTGTGTTTGTTAGTAAAATCTTCCTAATTTGTGACAGAGGTAACTTAAAATAATATGACTCCGCATTTTTTGTGTCATGCCCAGTGAAATATGTAAATTTATCTGAATAGTGCTCTGGGCTCCCCACTGGTGGTGTTGAACAGTGTTCCCGCTGTGTATAGTTCAATACTGGCCTGTGTCTAGTGGCACAGTGTAAGTAGTAATGCCCCCAATTGTTGTAAAAGAACATTTTCCCATAATTAATTGTATGTCCATATACCTCATCACTTTCAGATACGGAATAATCCTTCATTTCAGTTAGCATGAAATCAACTGTCTGGACATCGCAATCATCAGATACAACATCAGGTGTAACCACATCTGTCATATATATTTTGAACACATATGGAATTTGAATGACCTCAGTAGGCCCGTATGTATCAAAGAGAACATTGACCCACACAATCCCATCAGGAATCGGTATTGCTGAAATGTTCACATGGGACAAGTCTCTTCAGACCTTATGTGAGGAATGATATGGAGTTAAGACTTCATCCACAGGCTCGACAGAGGAGCATTCAGGAATATAATGACCATTTATAAGCGAAAAGAAAACAGTCACAAAACCAACCCAAAAAAATAATGCAGTAAATGTCAAACAGAACCATAAATAGTTCCATGGGTAAATTAAATAGTTGTTTTTAAGCCATTGATACAGGTTACGTGTTTTTGAAACATTGTCAATCATAATAGTGGATGAGTCTGAAGAAAAATCATCACTGTCTACAAAATAGCCAGAGGCAGTCTCTGCAAATGCTGGAGCTGGTGCATTACTTGTACGTTGGTCCACTTCACGTGGAGGTCCATGGTAGACCACGTCATCAGTCTGTGTTGTATTAGTGTAAAAAACAGCCAAATCTTGGACATGTGTTGCCATTGAAGTGGTAACTGGAAGGAGCAAGAGTTAGTTTTCCACCCTCCCCATGGTCGAGGAGGTATCTGTGACAGCGTTGAACATTGTTGCATAGTCCGTAGTACTGTTGTTCATTCTACTATGTAGAGGTATGTCCTGTTGGGTAGTGAGAGAGGATCGGGAACTACCCAAGGGACCTCTTGGTCTACTGTGAAGGATCAGCCACATGGTGAACTTTGACGTCTTCAATGGAAATGAATCTGTTTGTTCTGGAACCAGGCAGAGGTGGTAAGATGACAGTTATGGTACCTTGAATTCCCAAGACCGGGACAGGTGATCTGTATGATGGACCGAATTCCTTCTTCACAGCGATCTTCTCATGAACCAGATCCCGAACTTTAGGATCCAGCCAGTCAAAGTTTTTGCTAAATCCCTTATTTCTAAGGTAGCAGCACTGGTAGATGATTTATCATCACGAAATCGCTGAAGCTCCTGTAAGACAGTGAGATGTTCATTTATGTCAAATGGTGTTTCTGCTACCTCCAAACCGGAGCCATCAAGATCTGGGATATAAAACCTCATAAGGAGTGCGTCCCCCAAAGGACCGTCTTGGCAGATTATTCAGTGCTCTCTAGACCCCATATAGGTGATGAAGCCAACTGTGGCCTGAACATAATACTCAAGCTGTTAAGGCCTGCTTTAGATCACGGTTCCGCCTCTCCACAACTGAATTTCCCTCAGGATGGCATGGTGAGGAGTAATGGAGTTCAACACCCATCATCCCCATGATGTCCCTAAATGCCTCAGAGGCAAATGCAGGGCCCTGGTCCGAATAGAATGCTGCAACCGCCTATGTACCGATAAAGATCATCAAGTCATTTATAACAGTTAGAGCGTTAGAAGACCGCTGCGGCCATACCCACAGGAATCTAGAACAAGAATCTACAGCGACTAAGATGTATTTGTATTCACCATCAGGTTGGAGTGGACCGCAGTGGTCCAGGTACACACATTGTAGTGGCCTGCTGGACACTAAGAGGGATGTCTGTGGTGGGTGTTTGATATTGAAGTCCTTTATTTGCTGGCAAATGTCACAAAAAAGGACGTACTTTTTTGTCCGTCTGTATAGACCAGACCACCAGAAGCGTTTCTGTAAGAGTGTTATTGTGGCCGAAATACCAGCATGTGCAGAAGCGACACCCTCATGTGCTGCTTTTACTAGATCTAATCTCTGGTCTTCGTTGGGGATCACTCGATCTCAACCCCAGGAATTGTTGCGTAGGCAACTTTCTGTGCACTGATATGGTAAGAATAATTTGTAGGGTATCCTTTCGGGAGAGACTTGCCTTCAGTCGAAGCTTGCAAGGCAGTCAATATTTCATTATCCAACCTCGTCTGTGAACGAGTCACTGCAGCCACAGAAGTCGTAGCTACTGCAGATTTGGCTGCTTCATCAGCCAAAGTGTTGCCAATAACGTGAACTCCTACACGTTGTTGGTCCAATGTATGTACTAAATGGACACACAGTAGCTTATCCTTAAGATCAGCCACCCTCCACCACAATGTTTTGTGTTTTATGGTGCTCCCTTTGGAATCTCTAAACCTGTTCAGCTTCCAATGATTAAGATAATCATTTTATGACTGGATGCAGTAGTACGAGTTGCAGACTATTAAAGTCAGGCATCCTGGCTCTGTGTGTTCTAGCACCAATATAAGAGCTTTAAGTTTAGCCAACTGAGCTGTGCAGTCCCCTAGGGTCTGCGTATGGGTGTTGTGAGGGTGGAATACTCTATCCTCCATCACTCCACTCACAGCTGCACAAGTGGCTGAGTATTGATGTTTGGTACCTACAGCTGGTTGTGCTGAACCATCAGTCTATATGACAATATGGTATCTGTGAAGTGGCAAGATATTTAGAGGAACGGGGTACTCCTGCTCGTACTGGAGAAACTCTTGTGTCTGAAGTTTTGGATCAAAGATGTAATCTACATCAGTGGCGGTCAGGGACGTTGCCCGCTGAATCCACCGTGGATGTAATGCTTTAGCATTGGGAATGCTTGCTTTGGTGACAGCCTCCAAGGCCGCTACCGGGGTAACTACAGTAATGCGTTTCCCTTGGGAAAGTGGCCTCTCCTTTATGACAGCCATTTGAACTGAGGTCAGAATCTTTTCTGTAGGTGCAAAATGTTGTTCTGCATTTGAGTATAAATGGTATTTAGATGCTATGGTTACTGTGTCGCCTTCATTGAAGGTGACATAAGTAAATCCAATGGCACCAGCAATTATTCTGATGACCAAGTTAATTTTATTGTCACATGTGTGCAAGTGTTTAGCTTCTAGCATGTCCTATTGCAATTCCCTAAGGATGCGTGTGTGTTCAACTGTCCAGTGTCTGCTAGAAAAGTTTGGCAGTATCAAGTCATAAAGTGGCTTTATACGCTGTGCATAGTCTGGAATGTATGCTCTCCCAAAGTTGAAGAAACCTAGTAATGACTGTGGTTTCTTGAGAGTGTTAGGAGGGTGCAATTGTGCACATTTCTCTAGAAAGTACGGGGCCAGGCTCTTCCCCTCGTTCGATAGCTCGTATCCCAGGAACAATACACTGAGAAAGGCAATCTTACACTTCTTAAAGTTGAATTTATAACCGAGGTCTGCAAATCCCAAAATGATCTGATCGACCCTTCCAAGATGAATGTCGAGGTCATCGTCCGTGAGGTATATGTCATCTACATAGGATAACGCCTCGGGATCAATATCATGTAATATTGATGTTACACGGGCTGAGAATAGCCCTGGGCTGTTCTTATAACCTTGGGGTAAATGGCAAAAGCATTTTTGTGAGCAAAATGAGAATGCACTCAGGTCCTGACTCTCATGTGCTAAGTTCTGACAGAAAAACCCATTAGAAATATCTAATGTTGTTTTATATTTTTTACGCACTATATTGTTTATTAGTGCCGTGCTATGTGAGTTTTGTATCATATGTACATGTCCGACTATTTAAATGTCTGTAATTTATGACTATTCTGTAGGAATTGTCTGGCTTTGCAACAGGGAATAACGGGTTATTCATTGCAGATGTACAGGGCTCAATTACTCCCTGGTACTCGAGCTGAGTGAGGATCTCCCTCGCCGGAGCTTTTGATTCATGTTTAACAGGATATTGTGGCTGAAGTTGGGGTGTAGACCTAATAGGAATTACATGACAAGGGGTGTCCTTGTCCCAACTTACATGATTGCGGTATAACGCAGGTGCCTGCGCTAAAGCCCATTCTACAGCATAGGCTAGTTTTTCTGCTTCTGGAACAAGATTAGAGAAAGAAGGCAAAATGACATCTTCCCCATGTGGGATCTTACGGACATGCTCAGGTGGCCAGTCTCTTTCGGCCAACGAGGATATCACTATTAAGTTCATCCCAGAATATCACACCAATATTGCGCTCCACATATCTCTCTATTTGAGTTTTTAAATCATAAACCCTGTCGGGTGGGAGAACTTGGCCATCCGCAGTCTCAACTGCAATAAAATCGCTAGTTGCTGTTGCATCCAGATGATCTTTCAGACTCTAGTGACATATCATGACCTCTGCTGCACTGTCTAACAGTGTCACTGCCCACGTCTTGTTCTTCAGCAATGTTCTCAAGTGTACTGGCATTTTTAACTGACAGTGCTGCCACCTTTTTCTTTTTAAACTGTGGCTTCTGCTGAGGAGTCTTTTATTCTTTTTTGACTGTAGACTGTGTTAAGTCTTTCTTTTTTTTCGCGTATTCAGGACGTCGATCAGGACGGCTCCCTCTCTTGCTATGTCTATCCTGTGCGTCCTGAAAGGAACAAGAGGGACGTGAATCAGTATATCTATCAGGAGTTTTTATATTTTCCCTATTTCTGAGATTGTATCTCCTTTCGGAGTTCTCCGGGTGTGGAGAATCAGCTCTCTTATTTCGTCTATCCTTAAATTCTTTTTGTTTTTCCCAGCACCTTTTAGAGCCCTCTTGTGCCTGCTTTGTACCTTCCTTAAGGATGGTACTTTGTAATTCCAACTTCTTTGGTTTGGCTCCCAAACTATCCCACCCTATACTAGTATAGGTGTTGGAAATCATTTTTGGTAGCTGTCTCTCCTGTTCCAAATGTGGAGTTTCTTGGAGACGCTGGCGTATAGCCAGTGCTACAGCTTCCCCTTTAATGTCACTGATTATTTTTGAGGAAACTGCATCAAAGTTATGCATTCATTTCATCCCCAAATCTAAGGCTGGCGCAGCCCCGTGCTCATTCTGTATTTTTTTTAACACTTCGGATAAATTGGCTAGTGTCGGGGTTCCATGTGTGGTAGTATATATAGCAGCGAAGACTGTACCCCATGTGGCGCAGTCATCCACTGAGGGAACCATCCCGAAGGGAAAGCACATTGTGAGAAGTCTATGTTTTTCCTGTGGTCCCGTATGGGGAAACACATCTTTCAACTGATTTGTTTTCTGGGCTATCCAGAACAATATTTTCTCTCATTCTGTGGGTATTTTAACCATGACAGTATGCACTGTTTGTGGATTAATCCCAGTAGCCAATTGGTATCCACCAGGTGCTGGGGGAGCTGGACGCGCTGGTGTTGTGTTCAAAGTTCGCATTACGATCTGGACAAGTCATCTATAAAGTGTTACTAACTCATTATATAAATTTCGCAGATCTGCTATTGGCATATTTTGTATGCCTGGGTGAGGTGTGTATGTGGCAAACATAGGCCACGTTGGTCCATCATTACTTAAAGGACCTAGTCTCACATGTGGTAGGGCGCCTTCAAACCAGTTCTGATGCTCTTGCATGTGAGCGATATTCCATGATACTGGTATGCCTGGTACCGTTGAGGTACGTTTGCAATTTTGTATGTGTGGAATGTATGTGTTCTTTGGTTCACCTCAGGAAAGGTGACCCAACAGTAAAATGTTTCTGTTTGGTATGCTTCATTAGCTTCTATTATAAGAGTAGCATCCCCGCCCTCTTCTGTAAGGCCATGCACTAGTAGGTGTTGTGTTAATGCTTGTCTAGCATTCTCAGGAGTTGTGTTAATGCTTGTCTAGCATTCTCAGGAATTTCTATGGCGTTAGCCATCTTTGTATCATAGGTCAGAGAAAAGGAACACCAAATGGGGGGTATAGTCCTTTTATGAGTTCGAGCTCAAACAACCTCCAGCCTAATCAGGTGTTCCCTTTTCAGCTGAGGAGGATCTTCACAAAGACCACGGACGTCTCCGTTTAATGGTACTTAGGGTACCTGTTGTCTGTAAGACAGCGATAGTCAGGGTATCCGTAAATTAGTGCCTAAACACCAACGTTGGTGGCGCCATGTCATAGTTTGGACTCTTTCTCTAGGCAAGACTGCTATTTTAATATTTTAAAAATGACAGTACTTATGTTTGTAGATGACTATGCCTATCCTACAACAAGTCGCAACTGTCGTCCCAACCCTTCCGGCTCACTAGCAGCACCTCACCAAAAACCAAAATAGTAAAAGGTGATTTGTGGCAGCCTTTACCCATGGACTCAAGAGTATGACATCTCAGGGAGTGTTGTGGTTAAACGGAAATTACCTCTTTCTCACAGATATATCATGTCTTAACCAAACACAGGCAATAACGAATATGCAGTAAAGTTTCAATAGTTTTTATTTAACACAACTGCAATCTGCGATAAATTACATGGGCTGCAATGATTAGGATAATGAACAGTGCAAGGAACAGAATTGTAAAGACAAGAGTCATTATTACGAAGACCCGACCATCTTGCAATAACATGAAAAAGACATAAAGGGGGTCATTCTGACCCCGGCGGTCCGAGACCGCCGGGGCCAGGGTCGGCGGGAGCACCGCCGACAGACGGGCGGTGCCCCGCAGGGCATTCTGACCGCGGCGGTTCGGCCGCGGTCAGATGCGGGAAACCGGCAGTCTCACGCCGGTTTCCCGCTGCCCTGCAGAATCCTCCTTGGTGGCGGAGCGCGCTCCGCCGCCATGGGGATTCTGACACCCCCTACCGCCATCCTGTTCCTGGCGGGTCTCCCGCCAGGAACAGGATGGCGGTAGGGGGTGCCGCGGGGCCCCCATAAGAGGGCCCCACAAAGTATTTCAGTGTCTGCTATGCAGACACTGAAATACGCGACGGGTGCCACTGCACCCGTCGCACCTTCCCACTACGCCGGCTCAATTCTGAGCCGCCATCCTCGTGGGAAGGTTGATTTGCCCTGGGCTGGCGGGCGGCCTTTTGGCGGCCGCCCGCCAGCCCAGGGCAAATCCCAAAATACTCTCAGCGGTCTTTCGACCGCGGAGCGGTATTTTGGTGGGGGAACTTCGGCGGGCGGCCTCCGCCGCCCCTCCGAAGTTAGAATCACCCCCAAAGTGTATAATATGTCCTACTACCCTATCATGATAGGCCTAACCTCCTACCTAAAGGAGAGCTGGGTATGTTAAACCTAATCTGCCAATGCCATGTCCATGAGAGGAGCCCCCAACCCTCGTTACCTTGGAATGAGGTCTCTATCTCAGACTCCGCAGGAACACAAAGACTGAGTCAGTGTCAAGACGACGTGAAGCATCGATGTCAGCGATGGTGGCGATGCCCTCTGTTCGGAATCCCTCTGATTATCTGTCTAAAGTGTCCTGCATTTATACAGATCTACTTGGACCCCTGACCTAGGTATGTTCCCAAAGAATAGATAACAGGCATGCTTGGGACGGCAATTAATATAAACAATTCCCTCGAAAGCATGAAGAGGGAAAGTCCCTAAATGTGAACACCTACAGTTTATTTGTCTTTGTCACTTGATCTTGACGCATTAACGCAGTGGCACTGATAATGCAAATCATAACAAGTGGCCTAACTATAAACAAGGCAGCCATCTTAGAAGAATTAAAAAATTAAATGGGCTAAGACAGAGCAAGCTAAGTAAGTTAAAAGTCACTAGGTGACAGGGGCCCGAGTCTGCAAGCCAAAGGCTAAGCTAACTCATGTTATCCCATTAAAACAAACTAGGATTCACTACACAAGGACCCAAAAAGTACCTCTGGAAGAAGATCCAGAAGTTCGGAAAAGTGTAGAGCAACTGTTGTAAAAATCTCCATATGTTGAAGAGGTGCATTGTGCGAGTTGTAATCCCATACCCCAAGAGGCAATCCAGAGCCTATGAACTATTGGCTGGTGCTGTGGACCACTTTCCTGAATCAAGATATACTTCTGAAAGTAAGTGTAACATTGTTACATCGTGGGTGGCCTGAACTCTCAACTTTGTCCCTGTCCAGTGCTACCTTTTTAAACCCTTTGAGCGCTATTTGCTTCTAAGCGCTAGTGTTACTTTTAATCTTTAAAATTCATATATCTAGTTCCCTAGATTCGATTTTTGTCATTTTGGTGTTATTTTAAAGATAAACATATGTCCTATTGTTATAAATTGATTATTATTGTGTGTTGTGTTTTACTTACTTAGGTGGTCATTACAACCCTGGCGGATGGTGTAAAAGGTGGGGTAATACCGCAAACAGGCCGACGGACAAAAAAAGGGAATTATGACCCTGGCGGAAACCGCCAACAAAGACAGCCACTTTAACACACCGCCCGCCACAGCGGTACAGACAAGCAGCGCGGCGGTTTCTGCCAACAGACAGGCGGAAGACAATGTACCGCCCACACCATTACAACCCACCAATCCGCCACCTTTTCCGGGGCGGATTCACCGTGGATAAAAACACGGCGCAAACAGCTTTTGCTATGGGAAAACGCTCACCTGAGCACATCCCACGAGGAACGACGACTCCATGAACCCGGAACTCCAAATACTCCCTGCCCTTGTCTTTCTGCTCATTTACGACCAACAGCGACGTAGGCGCAGAAGATACCGGTGAGTACTGCATCTACGACACCGGGGAGGGGGAGGCAAAAGTTAGGGGGACACCCACCAAACAACCCCACCCCCACCCTCGCATATTACAACATACACACCAATGCAGTAAAAAAATATCACATTAACAACCCACAATCCCCCCGGAAGAATGCAAAGACAAAGCGAATTTCAGTCAAACATTGTAATGTGCCAATATACATGTCATTAAAAAATATACAGATATATATCTCAAAATCACTCATAATTATATATACAATACAAGAAGTAGTGTAGATATGTACACAACAATGTCCGTGCACCAACAGTCCAAAAATGCATGGGCGAGGCCCACAATAGATACCTGACCAAAATCGGAGAGAACACTGCCGGGGCATCAGATAGAAACACTACAGGCACCTCAGGGGGAAGGGAAGGAGGGGCACCTCAGCCACATGAATGCGGAGCCAGATCCACGACGGGGCTCCATGCCCATTGATGTATCCTGGGGAGTGCAAAGCCACACTCTCACAAGTCTCTACAGTGGGTGGGTTGCCCACTGTGCCATCCTGGGGAGTGCAAAGCCTCAGTCTCACAAGTCTCTACAGTGGGTGGGTTGCCCACTGTGCCATCCTGGGGAGTGCAAAGCCACAGTCTCACAAGTCTCTACAGTGGGTGGGTTGCCCACTGAACCATCCTGGTGAGTGCAAAGCCACAGTTTCTCAAGTAGATGCAGGTCTCCACTGGTGCTGGAGGTGGACTGGTGCCCAGACTGGATGAGTCTCCCCGTGAAAGTTCCTGTCCTGTCACTGTCCCAGCTGCACATGGGATAAGGATGCCTGATGTGGCGGTCCATTCATTCCTACACGGTGCATGCCCTGTTCAGCGGTGCTTTGCCACAGCGGTCTTTGCCCTGTTCAGCGGTGCTTTGCCATGGAGGTCTTTGCCCTGTTCATTGGTGCTTTGCCATGGCGGTCTTTGCCATGTTCAGCGGTGCTTTGCCATGGCGGTCTTTGCCCTGTTCAGCGGTGCTTTGCCATGGCGGTCTTTGCCCTGTTCAGCGGTGCTTTGCCATGGCGGTCTTTGCCCTGTTCAGCGGTGCTTTGACATGGCGGTTCTTGCCCTGTTCAGCAGTGCTTTGCCATGGCGGTTCTGGACTGTTCAGCGGTGCTTTGACATGGCAGTCTTTGCCATGTTTAGCAGTGCTTTGCCATGGCGGTCTTTGCCCTGTTTAGCGGTGCTTTGACATGGCCATTCTGGACTGTTCAGCTGTGCTTTGACATGGCGGTTCTTGCCCTGTTCAGCGGTGCTTTGACATGGCGGTTCTTGCCCTGTTCAGAGGTGCTTTGCCATGGCGGTTCTGGACTGTTCAGCGGTGCTTTGACATGGTGGTTCTGATACTGACATTGGTGTGTGGCATGACGATCTCCACACTGGACATTGGTGTGTGGCATGACGATCTCCACACTGGACATTGGTGTGTGGCATGACGATCTCCAAACTGGACATTGGTGTGTGGCATGACAATCTCCACACTGGACATTGGTGTGTGGCATGACGTTCCATCATTGGCCAACGAGGCTGTGGCATCCTGGCCCCTCCTGGGCTGTGACTCCGGCGGTGGTCTCCTGACCAGAAACTATACTTGGGCCCTACTGGGCTGTGACTCCGGTGGTGGTCTCTGGACCAGTGACGATACTTGAGCCCTCCTGGGGACTGACTCCGGCGGTGGTCTCTGGACCAGTGACGATACTTGGGCCTTCCTGGGCTGTGACTCCGGCGGTGGTCTCCTGACCAGAAACAATACTTGGGCCCTCCTGGGCTGTGACTCCGGCGGTGGTCTCTGGACCAGTGACGATACTTGAGCCCTCCTGGGCTGTGACTCCGGCGGTGGTCTCCTGACCAGAAACGATACTTGGGCCCTCCTGGGCTGTGACTCCGGCGGTGGTCCGAAACGATACTTGGGCCCTCCTGGGCTGTGACTCCGGCGGTGGTCCGAAACGATACTTGGGCCCTCCTGGGCTGTGACTCCGGTGGTGGTCTCTGGACCAGAAACGATACTTGGGCCCTCCTGGGCTGAGACTTCGGCGGTGGTCTCCTGACCAGAAACGATACTTGGGCCCTCCTGGGCTGTGACTCCGGCGGTGGTCTCCTGACCAGAAACGATACTTGGGCCCTCCTGGGCTGTGACTCCGGCGGTGGTCTCTGGACCAGTGACGACGGTGCTGGCGGTTGTGTCTGCACCGCTGGAAATGATGGCGCACTTCTCCGCCGTGACACTCACAACAGGCTGGGGAGACTTCCTCTGGACCTTCCCCACCTTTTTTGGAGTTACAGCTGACTCACCAATCGCCTTCGATACCATTTCACTTGTTGTCCCACCAGGAGTCTTGACACGGTCCCGTCGTCCACTCTCCAATTTCAGAGCCTTTACAGGGGGTGGGCTACCAGTGACTTGGCTCCGGGTCCTACTGACTGCCCTGGTGGATGGTGCACTCTAAAAACCTGGAACACGCACCACTGGTACTGGAGGCTTTTTGGCTGAGGCGCTACGACAGGACTGATGAATTGGAGGGGGGGCGCGGAGGCAAAAAGGTCAATTTGACAGAGGGACAGTTTCTGACGGACATTGGGATGGGTAGCTGGAGGGGGTCTGGGAGTGGAGGAAGAGGAGGTGGTTGTAGGAGGTGTCACTTTAGCTGTTTTGGGTGCAGGTGCAGGTACTGGAGGCTGTCGTGAGGTGGATGGATGTTGGGTGAGTGATTGCCGGCGTTTGGGTACTTTTGGAGGGGGCGTCACAGACACACTGGGAGAGGACACAGGGGACGTGTAAATGGCAGTGGAGGTGGTGAGTGCAGGTGAGCGGCTTGTGGTGCTGGGTGTCCTGGTGCGAGTCCTAGTGCCTTTAGATGTGGTTCATGCAGGTGTGTGTGTAGACGAGACTGGGAGGGAGGAGGGAGACGAGGAGGAGGGGGACACAGTGGAGGCAGTGGATGTTGCTGTGTCTGTATGGGTGTGATGCTTGTGTGAGTGCCTGTGGTGTGTGTGGTGCCTATGTTTGCTTGAGCTACTTTTGGGTGTTGACTTGTGTGCATGCTGGTCTGTAGGTGTGCTTGGGATGGGCTGGGGTGCAGGGGATTGGGTCTGGGTGGAGGAAGTTGGAGGGGGGAGGCTAGACACAGGGACAATGGCTGCCATCAGTGCTGAGGCCAGAGATTGCAGGGTTCGCTGAAGGGCAGCCTGACCAGAATGAATGCCCTCCAGAAATGCATTACCGTGTTGCAACTCTCGTTCTACACCCTGGATGGCATTCACAATGGTAGACTGCCCAACAGTGAGTGACCTGAGGAGGTCAATGACCTCCTCACTGAGGGCAGCAGGGGTGACTGGGGCAGGGCCTGAGGTGCCTGGGGCAAAGGTGATGCTCACCCTCCTGGGTGAACGGGCACGGGGCGTATGCTGAGGGGCTGCTGGGAGGGCGGTGCTGGTAGGGGAGCTGGCGGCTGTACCTGTAGAAGTGGGGCGCACAGATGGTGCCGCCACCACCGGGGAGCTCCCATCGGTGGACGAGTCTGTGTCGCTGGTTGGTGATCCGGTAGCTGACGTGAAGCTCCCCTCGCCCTCCGTCCCACTGGTGCATTCAGAGTCTGTGGTGTGGCCCTCCATGGCCATTGACCCAAGGGTAGGTCGCTCCCCCTGCCGCTGCAGCTCCCCCAAGTTCCCGAGTTCCTGTGTTCCTGAGACCCACCTAACTGTAAGTACCCCCCTCCTCCCAGCCCCTCGCCCTGCCCCGCGCCACTCACCTTCTCTCCTGCTCCTGCTTCTTTTCCTCCTCTCTGTCTCTTCCTCCTCGCTCCCCCTCTGCAATCTTCTTCTGTGTTCTTCTGTTCTTCTCTTCTGTTCTTCTGTTCTTCCCTTCTGTTCTTCCCTTCTGTTCTTCTGTGTTCTTCCGGTCTTCTGTGTTCTTCTTCTCTGTTCTTCTCGGTGCTTCTGTGTTCTTCTTCTCGGTTCTTCTCTGTTCTTCTCTGTTCTTCTCTGTTCTTCTGCTCTTCCGATCTTCTGTGCTTCTGTCTTCTGTTCTTCTGTCTTCTGTTCTTCTGTTCTTCTGTTCTTCTGTTCTTCTGGTCTTCTGTTCTTCTGTTCTTCTGTTCTTCTGTTCTTCTGGTCTTCTGGTCTTCTGTCTTCTGCTCTTCCGGTCTTCTGTTCTTCTGTCTTCTGTTCTTCTGTCTTCTGTTCTCCTGTCTTCGGCTCTTCTACCTCCTCCGGAGGCGCGCCAGAGGCAAGCCCGTCTGCGCCCGTCCGCGCCTGGCCCGCGCCCAGCGCCACGACCCCTGGTCCCCAGCTCCCCCAAGCCCCGCTGATCCGCTACGACCCCACCACCCTCCACGCCCTCAACCCAGGGCGCTCCAAAACCTGCTTCCTAGCTCACCCCAAACGCACCCATGGACCCTTCGCCTGCAACTCCTGCAAACGCATCTTCCACCACGCAACTACCACGACCACAAGCCCACGCGCCATCAACCACCTCAAGTGCATCCTGATCAACGCTCGTTCCGTCCACAAGCACGCCGTTGAACTTTGGGACCTCCTGGACTCCACAGCCCCGGACGTCGCCTTCATCACGGAGACATGGATGAACGCCTCCTCTGCTCCAGACATCGCTACCGCCATCCCCGAAGGCTACAAGATCTCCAGAAAAGACCGCACCAACCAAGTAGGAGGAGGTGTCGCCATCATCTTCAAAGACTCCATCAGCGTCACCACCTCCACCGAAGACCCCCCCCTCGCCGCTGAACACCTGCATTTTCAGATCCGCACCGACCCAAGGACCACCCTCAGAGGATCCCTCGTCTACCGTCCTCCCGGACCTCGCGCCTCTTTCAGCGACGCCATCGCCGACTTCATCTCCCCGCACGCCCTCGCCTCACCGGACTACATCCTCCTAGGCGACCTCAACTTCCATCTGGAACAAAACAACGACCCCAACACCACCACCCTGCTCGACAACCTCGCCAACCTCGGCCTCAAACAACTGGTGAACACCGCCACCCACATCGCCGGACACACGCTCGACCCTATCTTCTCCGCCAGCAAACACGTCTTCTTCAGCCACACCTCTGCCCTACACTGGACCGACCACAGCTGCGTCCACTTCACATTCCGACGCGAGACCCCCCACCTCCGCACTCAACCCACCCCTCGTCGACAGTGGAACAAGATCCCTGAAGAGCAACTCTTCTCCGCTCTCGCCGCCAACCAACCCACCCTCACCACCGACCCCAACGACGCAGCTCTCAACCTCACAAACTGGATCTCCAACTGCGCTGACAACCTTGCTCCCCTCAAACGCACGCATCGACAGACCAACACCAAAAAACCTCTCTGGTTCTCTGACACCCTCAAAGAATCAAAGAAAACTTGTCGTGCCCTTGAGAAGGCCTGGCGCAAGGACCACACCGCGGACAACATGACCGCCCTCAAGAACGCTACACGCGAACACCACCACCTGATCCGCACTGCCAAAAGGAACTTTTTCACCGACAGACTAGACAAAAACAGCCACAACAGCAGAGAACTCTTCAGCATCGTCAAAGAGTTCTCCAACCCCAGCGCCAGCGCCAACGCCGTCACGCCCTCACAGGATTTGTGCGAATCCCTCGCCACTTTCTTCCATCGCAAGATCAGCGACCTCCACGACAGCTTCGGACACCAGACCCAACCATACACCACTGAACCCGCTTCCCCGGACATCACCCTCAACAACTGGACCCACATCAACACGGAAGAAACCAAATCCATCATGAACTCTATCCACTCCGGCGCCCCTTCGGACCCCTGCCCGCACTTCATCTTTAACAAAGCCGACGACATCATCGCCCCGCACCTCCAGACCGTCATCAACTCTTCTTTTTCTTCTGCTACCTTCCCCGAATGCTGGAAGCACGCTGAAGTCAACGCCCTACTAAAGAAACCTACGGCTGACCCAAGCGACCTGAAAAACTTCCGCCCCATCTCTCTTCTACCTTTCCCAGCCAAGGTAATAGAAAAGACCGTCAACAAACAGCTGACCACCTTCCTGGAAGACAACAACCTGCTCGACCCTTCACAAACCGGATTCCGAACCAACCACAGCACGGAAACCGCCCTCATCTCAGTCACAGACGACATCAGAACCCTGATGGACAACGGTGAAACAGTCGCCCTCATTCTCCTCGACCTCTCGGCTGCCTTTGACACCGTCTGTCACCGCACCCTAATCACCCGCCTACGCTCCACCGGGATCCAAGGCCAGGCCCTGGACTGGATCGCCTCCTTCCTCGCTAACCGCTCCCAAAGAGTTTACCTCCCTCCGTTTCGCTCAGAACCCACCAAGATCATCTGCGGCGTACCTCAAGGCTCATCGCTCAGCCCGACACTCTTCAATGTCTACATGAGCCCCCTCGCCGACATCGTACGCAAGCACGACATCATCATCACCTCCTACGCCGACGACACCCAACTTGTACTCTCCCTCACCAAGGACCCCGCCAGCGCCAAGACCAACCTACAAGAGGGTATGAAGGACGTCGCAGATTGGATGAGGCTCAGCCGCCTAAAGCTGAACTCTGAAAAAATGGAAGTCCTCATCCTCGGCAACACCCCGTCCGCCTGGGACGACTCCTGGTGGCCCACGGCCCTCGGCACCGCACCGACCCCCGCAGACCACGCCCGCAACCTCGGCTTCATCTTGGACCCTCTTCTCACCATGACCAAGCAAGTCAACGCCGTGTCCTCCGCCTGCTTCCTCACTCTCCGCATGCTCCGCAAGATCTTCCGCTGGATCCCCGCCGACACCAGAAAAACCGTGACCCACGCCCTTGTCACGAGTCGCCTGGACTACGGCAACACCCTCTACGCCGGGACCACCGCCAAACTCCAAAACCGCCTGCAACGCATCCAAAACGCCTCGGCCCGCCTCATCCTCGACGTACCCCGCAACAGCCACATCTCCGCACACCTGAGACACCTGCATTGGCTCCCAGTCAGCAAAAGGATCACCTTCCGTCTTCTCACCCACGCACACAAAGCCCTCCACAACAAGGGACCGGAATACCTCAACAGACGCCTCAGCTTCTACGTCCCCACCCGCCCCCTCCGCTCCGCTGGCCTCGCATTTGCTGCCGTCCCTCGCACCCGCCGCTCCACGGCGGGTGGGAGATCTTTCTCCTTCCTGGCGGCCAAGACCTGGAACTCCCTCCCCACCAGCCTCAGGACCACCCAGGACCACTCCGCTTTCCGGAGACTCCTAAAGACTTGGCTGTTCGAGCAGCGATAACCCCCCCTTTCCCCCCTAGCGCCTTGAGACCCGCACGGGTGAGTAGCGCGCTTTATAAATGTTAATGATTTGATTTGATTTGATTTGTGGGATGCAGCTCCCTCGTGCTCCGGTGCCACTGTACCTCCGCCTGATAATGCTGATGTACAAAAGGACAGGGAGAGCAGGAAAAGGGGGGAGGACAGAAGAAAGAGAGTTTTAGTGCATGGCATACAGCTACCAATGGCGGACAAGACAGACGCAGCAGCCCCATGCATAACGCCGTGCTCCTGGCCTCTGCACATGCAATTTCTGGGATATGGCCTACATGGCAATGGTGGAAATCTGCGCACATGGATACCACAGGGGCAACTATACCTCAACTTGCCACTCTTCTGAGGTGGGGTAGAGTGCCACATGGCCTACATTAAGGATGGGCCTTGCCTACTGAACTCGCCCTGGCCTAGGGACACCCACAGCCCACCTCCCCCACCCAGACCCCTCCACTGCAAGCAAAGTCCGCAGAATGAGGTTGTACTCACCCCCTTGTGTCTGCTGTCATGTCCTTAAGCGCCCATCCAACTCCGGGTAGGCCACCGCCAGGATCCGGAACATCAGGGGGGTCATGGTGCGACGGGCACACCTCCCACGTTGGGAGGCCATCCCCAGCTGAGCCTCTGCCGTCTTCTTGCTGCAGCGGCGAATGTCCTCCCATCTCTTCCGGCAGTGGGTGCCCCGTCTCTGGTGGGCCCCCAGGGTCCGGACCTCCTTGGCGATGGCACGCCAAATGTCCCTCTTCTGGTGGGCGCTGACCTACATGACATGCACAAGGAAAGATGAACAGTCATTACCAACTGCACCGTCAATGCGAGTGGCCTCCTCCCTACTCTGACCATGTGGCCCATTTATTCCCATGCTTTACTGTAGTATGAACTCTGGCCCATTCCCTCTTCCACCCAGCCCTCTCCACCCAGGCCTAGCCCATACAACGTGCTCCCTGTGTACTAACCTGTTGGTCTGGAGGACCGTAGAGTAGCATGTACTGGGGGAGGACCCCATCCACAAGTTTCTCCAACTCCTGTGCAGTGGAGGCAGGGGCCCTTTCCCCAGACGCAGCAGCCATCATCGCTTCCAGACCGAGGTCACAGCAGCACTAGCAGTGTAGGTCCTCTCCTGTCGAAGGTCAGGTATCTAGTGATTAAACAGATAGAAAATGGCAGTGACGTCTGCGGCGGTGATGTCCGCGGCGGGGCGCATCATCACCGCCGGCGCACCTGTTCATTGGCTCCTGGGACCCATAGGGTCCAATGTTAACCAATGCAGCATTGCGCCGCGGTCTACGACCGCCTACCGCGACAGTGTGCAACGCCAGCGCTGTTACCCCACAATCCCATTGTCCCAGTTTAGAGGTCAGGCAGCCGCCATTTCAGGGGGCCACATGGCTTCAGTTACTACTGCGTCACAAATAGCTAGGCCTATACTCAACATACATACAGGAAGGGTTTTGGATTTGGTGCCGTGTTCTGTGTGACTGTGGGTACATACCTGGAGAAATAGTGACTGTTTCTTCGCTGTTGTCCTTCTTAGGCACCGTCAACTGGGACATATGAGAAGATGGCGGAATCCTCCGGTGTACCGACCGCTGGTGGACCTGTTGACAATGGAAGAGAGACATTTAATCGTCACCTACAGGTTTGACCGTGCCACAATCCAGGAACTATGTACCCAGTTGGAGCCAGACCTGATGTCACCAATCTGCCATCCGACTGGAATCCCCCCTGACGTGCAGGTGCTGTCAGTGCTCTATTTCCTTGCAAGTGGGTCTTTTCAGACAACAGTGGCCATGGCATCAGGGATGTCCCAGCCTATGTTTTCCAATGTGTTGTCCAGAGTGTTGTCTGCCCTGCTGAAACACGTAAGGAGCTACATCATTTTCCCTGAGGTGGAGGATTTGCCTACAGTGAAAGGTGACTTCTATGCCCTTGGACATATCCCCAACGTCATAGGTGCCATTGATGGGACCCATGTAGCTCTGTTCCCCCCCTGCAGGAGTGAACAGGTGTACAGGAACAGGAAGAGTTATCATTCGATGAATGTCCAGATGGTCTGTTTGGCAGACCAGTACATCTCACAGGTAAATGCAATGTTCCCTGGCTCAGTGCATGACGCCTACATCCTGCGGAATAGCAGCATCCCTGATATGACGGGTCAACTCCAGAGGCACCGTGTATGGCTATTGGGGGACTCTGGTTACCCCAACCTTTCCTGGCTATTGACCCCAGTGAGGAATCCCAGGACCAGGGCAGAGGAACGCTACAATGATACCCATGGGCGGACTAGGAGGGTGATCGAACGCACCTTCGGCCTCCTTAAGGCCAGGTTCCAGTGCCTCCATATGACAGGTGGATCCCTATTCTACTCACCGAAGAAGGTGTGCGACATCATCATCGCCTGCTCCATAATTTGGCATTGCGACGCGAGGTGCCTTTTCTGCAGGAGGATGATCCAGATGACGGTGTTATAGCAGTTGTGGAGCCTGTGGAGCCTGTGGCAGTAATGAGGATGAAGCTGAGGAAGAAGAAAACGACAACAGGGAGTCAGTCATACAGCAATATTTCCAGTGAAACACAGGTGAGTACGTTTTCAGGTTTAACATTACATTAACTTTCACACGTCTACCTCTATCCTGTACCGACATTTCACTCACTATTTGTTAACTGAGTTGTCCCCTTCCATTTCAGTTTCACAAATGTGGTAACCTACGTGTCAACTGCTTGCATCCTTGATGGGCTTGTGATGTGTGACATTGGTATGTTAGCCTTCCAATGGGTAACCCATTATGACACTGTAATTGATAATACAAAATTACAAATCATAGACTGACTCCAGTTTTTTTAGTGTTTCAAGGGTGTTTATTTAAGTGCTAAAAAATGAAGGGGTTGTAAAATGGTAATGGGTGATGGTGGAGGAATGTCCATGGCAGAGTCCAGTCTATTAGTCTCACAGGTACATTGCACATCTGCCCATTGGAAGTGGAGCTGGGGCAGTTACGATTTGGACAGGGCAACAAAGTGGGACAGTGGGGGGACAATCAGGGTGGTCTTATTTCCTGGCGGTGGTCTTGCCATCTTGCTCTGTCCTGTTCCTGGATCTCAGGGCCCGCTTGCGTGGTGGTTGTCCGTCTGCATGGGATGGGGTGCTGGTGTGGTGGTCCTGTGGCGGGGCATCCTGTCCACTAGCGCCGGCAGAGGTGGTGGGCAGTTCATCATCGTGGCTAGTGTCAGGGGCCCCTTGGAGTGCCACGGTGTCCCTCAAGGTCTTTTGAATGTCCGTCAGCACCCCAACGATGGTGCCCAGGGCGGAGCCGATGGTCCTGAGCTCCTCCCTGAACCCCAAATACTGCTCCTCCTGCGGACGCAGGGTCTCCTGCAACTTGTCCAGGACCGTGGTCATCGTCTCCTGGGAGTGGTGGTATGCTCCCATGATGGAGGAGAGGGCCTCGTGGAGAGTTGGTTCCCTTGGCCTGTCCTCCCTCTGTCGCACAGCAGCCCTCCCAGTTCCTCGGTGTTCCTGTGCCTCCGTCCCCTGGACCGTGTGCCCACTACCACTGCCCCCAGGTCCCTGTTGTTGCTGGGGTGGTGGGTTAGCCTGGGTGCCCTGTAGTGGTGGACACACCGCTGATTGACCTGTCCTGGGTAGGGAGGTTTGGGCCCGCTGGGTGGGTGCTGTGCTGGTGTTACCAGAGGGTGGAATTTCGGTGTTGGGCTGTGGCTGGGCAAGGGGAACCGACTGTCCTGAGGCCCACGATGGTCCGGGCTAGTCATCAAGAACCAGTAGGGCAGAGCTGCTCTCGTCACTGTGGGCCTCTTCTGGGGGTGGAGTGGTGTTGTCTGGACCCTCTGGTGTGGTGACGTTCCTTCGGGTTCCTGCAGGGGTATAAGAACATGATTATTGCATGTGTGTGTTTCATGGTGTGCAATGGGTGGGTGTGCATGAACCCCAGTGCAAGCATTCCTGTGTGGGGGCTTGTGTGATGATGGTTGGGGGGTGTTCTGGGTATGTGCAGTGGGCATGCTTTAGTGATGGGTGTCCATGCTTAGTTGTGTCATGCAGGTCTTGGGGTTGGGATGTGTAGTTTGTGCTATTAGTACATTAGTGAGGAGTTGGGGTGATAGAGGAGGGTGTGATGGTGGGGGTGTGTGATAGCATGCAGGTAGGGTGCGGGATGTGATATTTAAGATTTGACTTACCAGTGTCCATTCCTCCAACGACTCCTCCGAGGCCCTCAGGATGCAAGATGGTCAAGACTTGCTCCTCCCATGTTGTTAGTTGTGGGGGAGGAGGTGGGGGTCTGCCGCCAGTCCGCTGTACCACGATGTGGTGCCTAGAGACCGTGGAACGCACCTTCCCCCGTAGGTCGTTCCACCTCTTCCTGATGTCCTCCCTATTTCTTGGGTGCTGTCCCACTGCATTCACCCTGTCCACTATTCTTTGCCATAGCTCCATCTTCCTGGCTATTGATGTGTGCTGTACCTGTGAGCCAAATAGCTGTGGCTCTACCCAGATTATTTCCTCCACCATGACCCTGAGCTCCTCCTCGGAGAAGCAGGGGTGTCTTTGGCGTGCCATGGGGTGGTGTGTGTGATGTGTGGGGTGGTGTATGTGGTGATGAGTGTGGTGAGTGTAGTGGTATGTGGTGTTTTGTGCTTGGATGTTGTGTGGGTGATGGTGTTGTGTGCCTCTGTGTGATGGGGTTGTCTATTCTGTGCTGTCTCTCTGGCCTTCTCTCAGAATTTCTGGTCGTAGGGCTTTGTGGGTGATGTGGGTGTGTGTTTTATATTGCATTGGATGTGTGGGAGTGGTGTGTGTATGTGTATCAGGTATGTGTATTTCGAATTGTCCAATGTGGGGGTGTTTTGTAGATGTGTGTGTATTTTGAGCGCGGCGGTGTGTATCGCCAATGGAATACCACGGTTGAAAGACCACTGCGTGGATTCGTGGGTCGTAATGGCATGGGCGTGTTTCTGTTGGCGTGGAGGTGGAGGGTTTGTTTCCGCATGTTTATCGCTGACCTTTGGTGTGGTGGTCTTGTGTGGGTGTCTGGATTTCGGCGGATTCCGTGATGTGTGTCATAATAGCTGTGGCGGTCTACCGCCGCCGCCGCAGTGTATTGGCGGTCTTCTGCACGGCGGTAAACGCCTTATACCGCCAATGTTGTAATGACACCCTTAATGTTTTGTTGATATTAAATGCTTTACACACCTGTCTCCTAAGTTAAGCCTAACTGGTCAAGGGCCAAGCTACCAAGGGTTGAGAAAGGATTAATTTATTGAAACACTGACTGGGCCTAGTGGGGGATTGTGGCCTATTGCTAAGTGTAGGTACCTACATGCCGTACCAATAAGCCACTTTCCAACATTTAGATAGAACAATGATTAGATATGAAGATTTGTATGTATATCTCTATAATGTTAGGTGTAATCTGATTTGGTGATAAATATTTGATGATTTTTTACCAATTGTAACTTATAATAAGGATTTCCTTGTATTCATCATCAACCGATTATGGCCCCAAGAAACTGAATTTGTGACCGCATTTTTTAACAAGAAAAATGAATGTGATCTTTCCTTCTTCTGCTCTGTTTTTAGGTGAACAGTGATAAACAGGAATAAGATACTTATGACAACATGTTCATTTTGTCACTGCTTTAAGAGCCTGATTCACATAGATAGAGTTAGACCAAAAGTCTAAGTTTAGACCTGAAGTCTAAGTTTATACCTAGAGCCAAACATTACACCTGAAGTCTAACTTTACACGTGAAGTCTAAATTTAGACCTGGAGTCTAATTTTGACCAAACTTTTCTACTTTTCCGTATCCACAAAGCTAAGTTACTACTAGTAAGTGTCTCAGCACTGTTGCAATTTTAGTCAGAGAAAGTTCCCCAAAAGGCACAATGGCCTAGCAATCAATATTACCCACTCGAGCTGGAGCTCTGCTAAAGGAGGCCTAGGTGCACATCACGGGAGTCTTGATGTTGTAGGTAAAGTCGCAAGGTGTTCATCACTCTTCAGTAAGTCTTCCCAATTCCCAAGTTACAGGTGTGTCTGGGTTTGGGTGGTTGCATCAATGTTCAGCTTCCACAGGTCAATCTTTATATGCTTCACTGTTATACACTGCTCTATGGTGATGGCCATCTCTATTCACCATAGTCCCCAGCTGGCATACAAGGGTCACAAACAACATACAGGGCCCCTTTGGGTCACAGCAATGCACAGTTTAGTTTAGTTTAAGAAATTTATAGAGCACATGGCTACCCGAAGGCTTCCCAGCGCTAAAAGGTAAGTCAAAACCCAAAGCATAAACCGAAGGGGTTGCCTGTGAAGAACATACAAATGTCTTAAATTTCTTACGAAAGGATAGTCCTGAGTGCTCTTGATGGAGTTCTAGGGGAAGGGAATTCCAAAGGCGTGTACCTTTAACTGAAAATTAATTACCTCCCCATATAGTTTTCTTGAAGCGGGGAATGGGAGCCAACAAAGCAGCAGTGGATCTAAGAGGCCTTGCTGGTACATAAAACAACGTACATTGCCTGAGGAATCTGGGATCCTGATTATACAGGGCTTTATGTGTCATACATATGGCCTTAAAATTAATCCTTTGCTTTATAGGAAGCCATTGAAGAGAGGTTAATGTGGGTTTGGCCAATATATATCTAGGAGTATTCTTAAGTAAACGTGCAGCAGCGTTTTGCACAACCTGCAATCTCCTTATCACATAACCACAAGAACTGAGAAAAAGGGAATTGACATAATCTAAGCAAGACAATATTAAAGCCTGAATAAGGAGTCTTCTGGCAAGAAAAGGTAAGAGATTGAGGATTTTCCTCATAGTTTTTAATAGGCCGAAGCAGGATGCAGCAAGCTTTTTGGATTGATGGTCCATCGTGAGGTGAGGGTCTAGCCAAAAGCCTTAGCTCTTTACATTATCTTTAGGGGGCGGAAGAGTTTTGAAGTTGTCCAAAAATAATACCAGAGAATTGAGGAGGGTGTAGTTACCAACGGTCATTACTTCTGACTTTTCATAGTTGAGTTTAAGTTTAGACTCGGTCATCCATTTCACTACATCCGCCAAACAGGATGAGAGATTCGATTGAGCAGTAATTCCAGAATTTGAAAGCAACACTACTATCTGAGTATCATCAGCAAATGATATCAGGGAGAGGCCATGAGGTTCCACAATTTTGGCCAAAGGAGAAAGATAGATATTAAAAAGAGTAGGACTCAAAGAGGAGCCCTGTGGAACATCGCAAGTAAGAGAAAACATGTTGGAAAACAATGAGCGATCAAGAACATGAAAGGTTCTTGACTTGTTTTTTGTCACAGTGCTACAACAGGTCGACAGCCCTTATTTTCACTGCAGCCCGCACCTGGCGTACGGATGTTGTGTACAACATCCATAAGATGAGGGTCCTTTTGGGTCACAACAATGCATAGGGCAATGGCCCTCTTATCATCACAGTGCTGCAGCACACGGCGTGAGCAGTGCAATGGTTCTCAACGCAGGCCCACGTCTCACACTCTGCTTCAGAGATTCACTCAACATGACCAAAACTAGATTTTAAACCCTCCAGGCACTCTTCTCCTTTTCACAATACGTCTAGTCTTGGCAGACAGGCAGATGATGGTGCTCCAGTTTACAGGGCAAGTGGTCTTGAGTCTCCTGGTTGATGTCCCCCCAGCCAGCAGAAAGACTAGCACACCTTACTCCCCAGTCCTGGTCACAAAAGGCAGAAGTCATGCTGAGCTTTTCCACGCTGATGTACATCTCCAGTTTGACAATTTTGAAAGGCTCAAGCTCCATGTTTTACAATCAGTTTCAAGACATATATATAAGTTAATGCCTTAGTCTTTGAAGTTCATGTTGTGAGGGGTGCCTACTTTGAAGTGCCCATGACCATGTACTACCCTTTGTCCAGGAAGAAGTCAGGTCACAGCAGAAATGACTCCACTCTTGATAGCCCCACAACACAGACCATGGGAGTGACTAGAGGATCACACCTGGATGGTGCTACATGCTAACACCATGTAGGCCATGGTGAGGTAAGCACACAGCAGTAGAACTTTACATGAGCAGCTAGTAGGTCTCACTCTAGTGACACAGGTAAGAAGCATTTTTGATTCTACTGATCACTATTACCAAACAAGCTTTGGTAATGCATGTGTGTCTTGTTTTAAAGGAATGTTGTACAGCAATTGAAGTATTACAAGCAATGACATGGGAATAGATATTTATCAGTGTGGAAGAATTTTGATATAGGTTAAAAAGTCAGGTGACAGGTCAGGCCAGATCAAAAAATCCATGTAGGGCAATGACTGCTCTCCTCTCATTGGTACTGCTGCCAGAGAAGAATAACATACATTATCTAGGTATCTAAGACAATGGAATAGCATTCCAGTGTCGTGTGTTTCCCCCTGAAAGTTGGATGAATAAACAAAATAGTCATAGTTCTGTGAAGGAAAAGTACTCTTTGTTGAAATGCATTACTTCTGCCCAATTGAACATTACTGGCTCACAAAATTTGGGCAGAGTTAAATCCCCTCTATAATGAAGCTCACACTATTGTCTGGCATCATCTGCCCAGTCAAGCCATACCATAAGCATGGTATTCTACCACCACCACACTCGTTCTACTTATCTCTTTGGAAAGGGCAGTAGCTTTTACCACTTATGAGAGTAGTCCTTTTGGTGCCCCTCCTGGGTTATGATGCAAAATCATGATCTGTGTTTATCCATGACTAAAGGTCCACACCAGGGATCCGTTTCTAGATGCAGCTGGGGCTCTCAGGGCAGATATGCATGTCCCTCACCATGGGGAAAACTTTTCCATCCAAACAATATCTATATGTCTGGTCTCTGAGTGGATGACCAGTATAAATAATGGGCAAAGTTGTATTATGCTTTTGTAACAAAACAGCAGCAAAAAGGGTGTCCTGTGCTGCAGAAAGAACGTTCCCACTATAATTCAGAATTGTGTGCAAGATATGTTTTGCAGATTCCAATGAGCTTTGCACCCTGACCGAAGGGAACAGAAAATATGCAGCTTGTTGGGAGGCAGATATTGATTTTTCCCCTTGCCATTCAATGCTGGCAGCATTATGTACCAGCAGGCTTGACAATTTTCTCTGGCTTGATGCCTGTAGGACATGTACCTGCAGAGGCTAGGATGGGGATGATACCACCTATGCGGGGAAAGTTTAATTTGCACACTTTTTATGCTTTAATGCCATTGTGGCTTTCACCAACCAAGAGGTAGAGTGGCTTGTAAATTTTACTAGAACGCGATGATAGTATGTTATGCTATTTTTATTTTACATGGTTTTGAAACAGAAAAAGGTGTAGTTTAAAATAGTACTATCTAAATAGTACTATGTATGCAGCATCATACGGTACTACATTCTGACCTTGTTGCCCAGCAGCAATTTATTTCCCTTGAACAATTAGAAATAAGTAGTATATAGTTATGACACCATTGCTATGAAATATGGGCGGTGAAACCACTGCCACAGGGAAGTTGTATTAATGATCATAAATTTCAAAGAACACATTTTAACTAGTGGCTGGGGACATTCCATTCTGCCACAGAATTGGCAGAATGTTAGTGACTCTGCATTACTCTTGTAAGACAGCAAGTTATGGCATCTCCTCGTGCAATTTCTGGTTGTTAGGAGGATATCCAGTGAGATTTTGTTTAAATGGGGCGGCTGCAGGCAGCTGCGTCTGTTCACTGCCAGTCAAATCTACTTGAGCGGCAGCAAAATCAACCCAAGTAGCTGGGTCTTCTGGTGCCCCAGCTGCCGTCATTAAACCATGTGAGCAGCAGGAGATGCCTATTTCTGCCCGTTGGCGATATTCAGCTGAATCTCACTGAGTCTTTATGGAAGTCCACAGATTTCCATGGAGGCAGATTCAGCGAGTTCACCCACCCCTAATTTTTACTATTTATGGTTTAGCTGTGGTGTCATATCACCCTTCAGGGGTGCCTTGTAGCCAAATTACCCCTGCCTGGGGTTATCTCTTGGCATGGGTGTGCCTGGCGAGCTCCATGAACAAGCAGCCTACCACTGAACCCATTGTGTAGAGCCAGAAGTTATGACCTCTAGGACTTGAGATGGAGCATCATCTGCACACAACACTCCTGCAGTACAGATGGGCATGGCCAGTGGTCCTATCCACTAGATCCAGCATAATTAAAGATATATTATTATTATTACTTTATTAGACACATCAAAATCATCAATGCAAAAACAGCTGAGCTCCTAATACCTTTAATGATTTTGGCCACTCAATATGCCCATCCATGCTTTTTCCTGGCCTTCCCAGATCCCAAATCCTGGAGCCTGCCAGAATGATTATCCAACCCTTCATTGTTTCATGATTGCACCTAGACTCTTCTCTTCACTGTTACTATTTAAATCAACCTCCCTTGGTGGATAAACTATGAGTGACTGCATGTGTAACAACCTTGTTTGGTCCTTGTCATAGCTTGTAGTGGATAGGCTTAGCATGAGCGGTGAAATGATGAGCAAAGGAACAATGGATTAAACCCAGATCTGTGACTGTGGCTTTGTTTGAAAAGATTTAGCACTCTGTCCATCATCCTTTCGTGTTGCTAAAGTCACCTTAAGTGGTTAGGATATGCCCCGATGTGGGTCCCTTGCTTACTGTGCCACTGGATTCAAGCTAGCCTGCTGATAAGGGGTGATACCCCGGAATCGCCCCCAGGATGCTTATTTCCGGTCCATGGAGGACTTGGCCAGGCAGTCCAGGCTGGACTGTTCCCAAGGGGAGCAGGGTCAAGACGGCTTTGAATATTGCTGGGTCCATACTGGGGTGGCATGGTGAGCAAAGTAAGGATGAATTAAACCCAAGACTGTGACTGTGGCTGAGTGTTGGAAAAGTTTCAGCACTCCATCCATCATCCTATTGTGTTGCTTAAGTTGCCTTAATTGGCTAGGGTATGTCCAGACTGGGGTCCCTTCCTCACTGTGCCTGGCTGCTGATGGGTGATACCCTAAAATCGGTCCAAGGATGCTTGTTTCCTGTTCAGGGAGGACTTGGCCTGGCAGTTCGGGCTGGACTGTTCCCATGGGGAGCTAGGTCAAGACTGATTTGCATACGCCTGGGCTCAAACTGGGGTGGCATGGTGAGCCAAAGAACAAAGGATGAAACCCAGATCTGTAACTGAGGCTGAGTCTTTGAAATGTTTCAGCACTCCATCCATCATCCTTTTGTGTTGCTAGGCCTAGAATGAGTCTATTCTCTGATCAAAACTTTGATACAAAGAGCCAGGCTTTCTCCTTCAAAAGAGATGTTGTATGATACATTTCAAATACTTGACAGATATGAATAATATATAATGTTTTGCCTACTAAACTAGTGTAGGGTTTAGCAATAGCATTATGGTCTAGGAGGCCATTTACCAAGCAAAATGCTTTAAATGTTTGTATTGTTTACCTTAACAAAAACAATGTTAACTACAATTATATTCACATTCTATGCTGTTTCCCTACATTTTATCTGCACAAGAATAAGGGCCTCATTTAGATTTTGGCAGAGAGGCTACTCCGTCACAAATGTAAGGAATATCCTGTTCACTGTATTACGATTTTCTTAGGAAACAATGGAATCATAATACGGCGGACAGGATAGCCGTCAGGTTTGTCACAGAGTAAGCCCATCCACCAAAGTCTAAATCAGGCTCAAAGACATTTAAAAGAAACCTTTAAAACTACAAGTCCTAATTTGCATAGCTGGACTGTCTGTACCTGTCATTAGGCATTCCCCTGGGAGTCTGGAAGGATGGGGGGGTGCTTTTGCCACTGGGGCGACAGTTTTGTAGCAGTTCAGCAGTTGTAAAAGCACTGCAGAATTCCTTGTACATCCAAAAGCTTTCGGGCAACAATAAAAGTGCCACAACAACTCTGGTGATTAATGTACCTGCTGGAGAGAGATCACAGTTTTGACTATTGTCAATTTTGTCTCATCTAAGGTAGCGCAGAGGGTTAATATACCTGCTGCAAAGAATGTGTACTAAGCAGATTACCGAACTGTATTTTGTGCGTAATGGTCAGTGGGATACTGCTTTTGTAATAGACATTCCTTTTTTACTGTGAAGTTCATAATTTATAATCATAATCTAGCACAGTGAGCTATGGACAGCCACCAAAGTGCTGCATGCACATTGCATGGTACAGGTTAGAAAGTTTTGTTTTGTTCCAGTCTTTGATTATCCTAATTTTGCAAAAAAGGGGTTGTTTGGGTAGAAATTGATTTTTATTACTAAAGACAACATTAACCATGTGTTATTTTCTGAATCCTAAATTTATGCTTCCCCAGACCAAGCACGCTAAAAAAGTCCTACCAGTATGGATGACATGGGAATTCTACTCTTTGTAGTCTTGTCTTATGTAACATTTTCTATACATTGATTTACACATGTATGATTCATTGTCCATGTATGTGTATGTGATGTGTCGTGCTCCATGATCTTACGCTTGTAAGAGAGGTGCTATAAAACAAATGCAATAATGTGGTAGAGGGGCCATGGCGAGATGAGAGGCACTGTTAGAGGGTGATGGTAAGGGAATCATTGAAAAGCCCAAATAAAGATTGCTGTAAACTGGTGCTCTGTAAGGTCATTGTTTCAGATGCTTCAAAAGCTAATACAATTGAATATATAATGAAAATGTTACAGAGTGCACTGATGTTGCCATTTTTTCCAAATTTTCCTGAAGGTAAAAACACCCAAGCCACATTGTAGTGGTCAGGCTCACTCATTAAGAACTCTATCAGGACTGGTCTGAGAAAATGTGCTAGGGCTTCTTTGGGCTCCCAGTCCGGCCCTGTGAGTGTGTTGTCTGTAAAACACACAAATTATTTTTATTGCCACTGTGTGCCTCAACTTAAATCACTGCCTTCACAAATAATAGCTTGGTGGCTTTGTGTTAGGGCTGTGGTTCACTGGCCCTCTCTAACTCAGCATGTGCACTGAATTGAGTCTTTGCACCACAGGACTGAGAACCTACATCTACAGGTTTGTAGGAAACCTCCACATTTGTATCATGGAGATCTTTTGAATTGTCTGTCCCAACCATAAACCAAACAATCTGTACACAGCCCACTGGCTATCTTTGCATATCTTTAGCCACATCATCAAAGGCACTAAAAAGACTGCTCTTAACCAGGGCTACATTCAATGCTCCCTATTCTCCCACCTGATCATGGACACCTACCCTGCTCCAGACCTAACTCTCTCTTTGTTATTTCTCTGTCTAGGAATGAAGGCCCAAATTTGCATTAAATTATGCAACACAGCACAGAAAGTCAAATTGCTGTGCTGACTTGCTTTATTGGGAAAAAGCAGAACAGCTTAATCCATATCTATTAAAAAGTGGTACTGTTCTGCTCTCTTCATGTGCCTCACACACTTTATGCTGCTTTCAAGGTGCAAGCAGAACCTACTGAGTCTAACCTTGAGGGTTGAGGCCTTTCACTCTCAAAGTCCTGGGGCCAACCTACTGTGGATCTTGAGCAACTGGGCCACATACTCCTTCAGCCCTTGGCTCTTTGTGGTAGTGCAGGTCAAGCATCCCAATGCTTCTTTGGGTAAGAGGTAGAGTCGTGCAGGGGGCGAACACAGGCTCATAATTTAAAATATATTCAGCAGCAACAATAAATTATTTTCCAGTTAAATACTTGCTTTTAGGAAAAAGGGAATATTTATATATGAATACAAAGTAAAATATGGCATTCACAAACAATACATACAGTTCCCTGAGGTCAAGGTTCTAGTGTTTTAATAGCTGGGATTCTGAGTCCCACTTCTCTCTTGCTAGCCGTAGTGGTTATTCCCCATTCACTATAGGCGACATTCAGGTTAACTCTCACTAGTAATTTGAGTCGCAGGAGCCCCACTCCATTAAAGTCAAAAAAGTTCCAGCACTGAAGCGGTATAAGTCAGGTGGTCTGGCTCATAAATCACTCTTACCCACACCACCAGGACCTGGACAAGAGGAGTCTTCAAGATCGCTGCTTTGTGGGTTCAGAAGGTGCAGCAGCTGTCTCCAGTGAGTTCTTCATATATGGCCCTACGTTGCCAGTGGTTGGGTGTCCTTAAGTTCCTCACACGCAGTTCTGCAGAGCTAGGTGCCGGGGGGTCCTTGCTGCTCCTCAGATGCTGGTAACTTTCCTGGGATCCTTACCACAGGTAGGCCGAAAGGGGAGAGATTTGACACTCCTGGCCCTCAGTCGTGGCTTGGGCATGTACAATTCACCAAGGCAGCCTCCTCCACCTGATGATGGTCTAGCCCAGACCATGCTCCTTGCCTTTTCCCAGTGGTCCCCGCCACTGGCTTCACTCTGTTCATGGGTTATGGCTCATTGGCACAAGAGCAATTTTCCTATCTGGCACTGACTTCAATTCACGCAGCCTGATAGGGACAGCAGTAATCTTCACTCCACGCAGGAGGTCTGATCCGATTGGCACAGCAGAGATCTTAACAGTAGCCTCACCAGGAATAAGGGTTCACCAACTTCACTCCTGCACACAGACTACAGCTCGATTGGCAAAGCAGTAATCTTCATGACAGCCCCATCTGGCACACAGGGTTGCGATTTCACTCCACACAAGGGCTAGGCCTGATCGACACAGCAGTAATCTCCACAATGGCCCTATCTTGCATACAGGGTTGCTAACTTCACTCCTGGGCACAGGTAATGACTCAATTGATGCAGCAACAGTCATGGCTCACTTCAAGGTGGCCCTCATAGGGCATATAAGAGTCACTGAATTTAACCTGCACACGGGCAATAACACGATCTATGCAGCAACCGTCTCCTCACACCTTCCTATCAGTATCTAATTGCCAGGATCTCCCATTGGACCTCTCTCCCTCGAACACTCTCCTCTTCCTTACAGGGCACAATGGCCTTGGCAAGCAGGCAGTCACCGGTACTCCAGGATCCAGGGTCAGGTGATTTTGGATTGCCTAGGAGATGCCTAGGAGATGTCCCCTCACATAGCTTGGAGACTGGCAGGCCTTGTCCCCAGTCCTGATGACAGGCAGAGGTTTTTTAGAGCTTTTGGTCCTCACTCAGCCCAAAAGTCTGAGTACTGGAAATTTATATTAGTGGTCTGCTTGCTTTTGAAGTGCCCTCTCCTCTGTCCTGGCCTTCTTCTAGAAAGCAGTCTGTCACAACAGGAGCAAGTCCAAATCTGATAGCCCCACAACACAGGCCACGGGTATGACTAGAGGTTCACCTGTTAAAGTCAGTCACAGTGATATGTGTACAAAAAGGTTCGCCCAGGGCCTCAGTCCTTCTCTTTATGATTCTTAAATTGTTCCATGGCACCTTCCTAGTGAACTTGCTCTGAATCAAAAAGCTCCCTTTGAAGTGTACTGAAGAGCATAGCTCTCCCTTATTTCAGTGTGTAGCTCACAAGAATGCATCAATCCCCAAATCGTTCTGGGGGAGATTACTGTACCTGCACGTTTCTCCAGTTAGCCCTCGGTCTCCCAAAATGGAACCCATAATCTTCCATGTATTGAACCATTCACAGGCATACATACACCTAGCATATGCATATAACACACATTCCATGTGCCAAAGCAGGTACCCTGCATCATAATACAAGGAGGTTTACATTGAGATCAGCACAGCTTTTGCTCAGGAACGATTATTTTACTGCACAAAATCTATGATGAAAGGCAATTTCCATTTTGTATATGCAAATAGGAAAAAACAAGGAGAAATAAAAATATTACTCCTCTTTTTGCCAACATGAGGAAGTAGCGGTATTTTGGTACAAATCCAGGTCTACAAGTATTTGTAAATATGGATTTGCATCAAAATGCTTTGATGGAAACCCCTGGAATGCCGATGCACCACAACTGCACTGCATTGTGTTACTTTCGGTTACAATACAATGCAAATTGTGATTTGTGTTGGATTGTAACTAATAACCCAACGCTTTGTGTCAGGTCCACATTAAAAATGTAACACAATTGTGATGCAAAGTGTATGTAAATATGTGCCGTAGGGTCCTTTTGGGTGGAGAGAATTATGAATATTCTGCCATTGCAAATTTGCTGCCTCAAAATAAAATTCTCTGAATTCTATCCTGAATTGGACTGCTCCACATTATTCTCTAAATTCACTCTTTGTATAGCGGTCCTCTACATTTCAGAGGATACAATACTTCAAGCAATCCAGCAATTTGTTTCTCCTGAAATAAACTATGTTTCCATACAGATTGTTCCTGCTACATGTTAGTAGATATCCCTCTTAGCTGAACCCCTGAACTTCATACTGCTTTGCATTTGGCTTCCTTGGAGTCAGCTCTTCTGAATCCCACCCATCTAGTTCTCTGTTTACACATTATAATTGCTGTCAAGTATGCTAATGCCAGAGCTGTGAAGATACTATATCTGAACTATGCTTCCTTTCTGAATTGTACAACATTGTATTTGCCACCATTAGCACTACTGCTATGAATTATACAGCCGGGATCTGTGTTCCTAGACCTGTTATCCTACCTACATACTTCCTAGTACTTTATTGTACACTGCATCCAAACTTTAATTCTTTGAATAGTTTATTTTCCTCATTCACAACAAACACCAAACTCCCTGAGATGTCGACCCTTTGATACCACAACCAGGATAGCTGGATATTCCCTATCTTATTTGTGGGAGGAGAAGATAAATCAGATTTACTCTACCACGGTCAAGTGCCAAAGTCAGAAATAGGTGTAATCATTTGACAAGCCTCATGTTATTTAGTACTCACTGAGAAATCTTTGAGCAAGGATTCATAAGGCTGGCATGGTTGATAAACCATGTTGACCCATTTAATTACAGGTTGAATCACCCTTGTTCTCTTATTTGATCCATCCATAATGTCCATCTCCCTGACATTCTTTACAGTACTCACCCAGTCTTTCTTAAATGCTGGCAGCGATGACAAATAAAACCCACATCTTTTTAGCAGGACTTTATGGGTAGGCATTCCAAAAACATGTGGAAATTGACAGCTTTCTCTGCGCCGCACTTTGTTCAAATGGAGGAATTCGTCTTGCCCATCTTCTCCAGCCTATATAGAGTCCAACATACCCTGTGTAGAGTGAACAGATGGTTTCTTTTTTTTTTTTAAAAGGCATGTCTGACTGTACCAAAGTATAAAGTAGTCATTGATACTTGCCGTGTATCTTATATAGCGATCTCTGGCAGGTTTCATCCCCATAATTCTACTGGTAGCTTGAAATCCCAATCCACCAGATTTAGAATGGACAAGTACCGTGTTGCCACCTCTCTTTTCTTCAGAGCCTTGTTAAAGAACAGATCCTCTAATGTATTTGTGTTATCTATACCACAATAGTCCTTCCCCTGTGGTGTTAATCAATTGGTCCCACTGTAGTAGTTGCTCCTCTCTCAACACTTCTCTCCATCTATCTATTCTTTCCATCCTCATGCAACTGGCCATCTTATCCTCTGAGCACTCTAGTGAATCCCATGTAAGGGCATAATCACTGAAAAATGATAAGCCAGTTGCTTTCCTGAGCTGTGCCCATAATCTGGTTGCTGCCTACTGTATTTTCAGTGTGAACTTCTTGAAACATATCTTATCCCCAAACTTGTAAAGTAACTTTGATTTTCCCCATCTCATATCCTTCATCATTGCTAAGAACATCAAACCAATTTTTGAGCCTTGTAGGTCTTTCCGTTCCCCCACTAAACTCTACACATTTTTAACTGTGAGGCCCATGCTTAGTATTGAAAGTAAGGTAACCACAGGCCTCGCTTGGCCTTCTTTCTCTGTAATTTCTTCCAGGATATCCTCACCCCCCTTTCAGGCCAAATAAAGCTGGCAATCCTCCCTTGTAGTTTATCAAAACACTCTTTTCTGAAAGATAAGGGTATAGCATTGAATTAAAAAAAGTGAACTTCAGTAGGATGATCATTTTTACCAGGTTTGTTCTACCCATGAGTGCGAAAGGTAAGTTAGCCTATATTTTCAATAATAAACTGACTTCCAGCAGTGCTTTTTTAAAACTTGACTTGTTTCAGGGATCTCATCTAACTCTTGTGTAATCCTAACTCCCAAGTATCTCATCTCCGTTTCAATTTGCTTGTTGTTACTAGGGCAATTCCAAGTCAATATGTCTGTTTTCGTATTGTTCATTTGATATCCTCAGGTATTTCCAAAATCCTGCATCATTTTGTCTAATACAGGTAGGGCTCTTTCTAGATCGTTTGTATATGTTAATAGATTGCCTGCTTAAAGCGCCACTTTTCTCTTTCTTCTGTTGTATCTAAATGGTATGATAGTGAGTTATTTTCTTAATCTTTTCTTAATTTATTTGCCAAGAGTTCTATATATAAATTGAAAGGGAAAGGGGGACATCCTAGCCTGATGCCCTTAGTTATCTTAAAATCTGGGGTCAGACCACCATTTACTAGAATTCTTATAGTTGGGTATTTATATATCTGTTGTGTTGTCCTACCAAAGTACCGCCCTAAGTTGTTATGGCCCTTTGCCACTCTATGGAATTCCCAATTTACCCAGTCAAAAGGTTTCCTGGAATCTACTGCTAAGTTCACTTTGAATATTAAGGCTACGTCAATTGCACCAATCATCCCAAGAGTTAGTTTGAAGAGGTGTCTCCGGGCAAAGCTATCAATAGTAAAGCAGGTGCAGTCACACCAGGCTACATGGATGTTAGGGGCCCTTTACACCCAAAAGCTGGCTGTCTTTTGCTATCCAACCAGTGGATGGAGGGCACATCATCCTTCCTTGCACCAGGGGCCATGACACCCTTGCTACAACAAAGGGCCTCTCCTGTAAGCAGTCTCAGCAGGAGGCCCTCTTAGGAGGGATGTTGGGAGCCATCACAGTTATGCAGGTAGAGTTTTAATGAAAAGCATATTATAGTCTGCGCATATATTGTTCAAGTCATAGCATTTTATGAGCATTTGTTTCAAAAAGGCATTTAACGAAAACCAGTACTCAATGGTTCACATTTCTACATTAACATAAAATTACATTGAATGGGACTTGTGACTATTCAGAGAATTAAAACTCACTGAAAAAGACAAAGGTTAAAGTGACTTTATAGTCAGGTGTGGTCATTATATATTGGTATACATTTAAAAAAATTCAGAAGTTAATTGATCATATTTTTATTTGAACATACGCCACTTAGGTGATCTGTGCTCAACCTTCTACAGATAGCCAACTCCCTCTGCAAACAGCTATCGGCCATCTGCAGCAAGGGGTTAGGCTGCATGCCCTGGTCTCAGGTAAAGCCCTATGTTGAAACCTGTGGGCTGCCTCTTCCCAAAACACACAAGTGGACAACACCCTATTGTTCACGGCCTCCAGCCATGCACAGCAGAGGTTGGTCTACGCCTACTCACCCACAGACAGCCAATCTTCGCTGCACATGGCCATAGGCCATGTGCTATTTTGGGGAATGAGAGGAGGGCCTGGCATCTGGCCAGACCCTACACCAAACACTGATGAGCAATTTGTGCCCACCCTCCACCAGACAGCCAACCCACCAGTGCAAACAGCCTAAGGCCTGCACAACAACAGTTGGCCCTAGCATCTGCTCTATGTCCATACCCTTCTAACTTTTTAGGGTTGAGCCTGCGTCGCATGTGATTGCGCATGTGTATAGCTAGCGAGACGCTTTAGGTATTAGAAAAGGGCCCGGAGCCCCGTTGACGTCACGTCAGTGCCTTGCCTGTTAGAATCTGCTTGCTTTGATTAGTGGAAGGCACGCATACGTCATGCCTTTTCCGGTGGATAGCCCTCCTCGGGCGCAGTGACCAAGTACAGAAAACATGCGAGGCTCGCTGTTTCCCGTCAGGTTTGTGGACTACTTTTTCTCTATTTTAGCAGCGTGATCTCGCTGGGCAGAAGTTGAGCGCTTTGCATACTATCGACCTTGTTACACAGTTAATTGCACTTTTGCCGGTTATGTTTATAATTGAACCTTTGCCGATCCGTATTATTACGAGTGAACTGTAGCAACTCGATCGCGCAGTTTTTTTCTTTTAATGCAAGAAAAATCTGATTGGAAGTTTACAACTGGGAATAGCTATAACTCCGACAAATGTGAGACCCTATTGCATTGCAAATGCTTGTTTAATTTTGTATTTGTACCACAGTACTGGGTTAGAATGTCATACCAAACAGGAGGGCCTCACTGCACGCCATGGATCCAGCTACTTGAACCACATTACCCTAATGGAGGACCTCTTTGTGACTCCTTTGCATTGGCCTGGGGGTCAGCGTCTGCGTGCCACTTTCTAATGTGGCATTTTATTTTTTTCAGGACTCTGGGACTAAGGACCTTATTACGAGTTTGGCGGTCCGGTAGCCAGTACGGCGGCAGTGGTGGTCCGACTGCCATATTACGATACATGCGGTTACATAGATGAAAGACTGCCGTGGTCCCGCCCACACAACCAGGAAATCTAGACCTTAGTGTTGGCGAGATAGGCCAATGTGTCTATCGGAGAGTGGACCGCCAGTGCAACCGCCCTTCCAATCATGATGTTGCTTCCCGCTGACGTGACTGAGGCAGTCCAGCCACCACATTTGAGCTGGTGATAACAGTGGGCAATAAGGCCAAAACTCATCTGTAGGCAGCCTCACATATCTGGTGCCGACTCTTGTGCTGCTTTATGGTGCATAAAATCAATGTCATCATGGATGCAACCGATGGTAAGTCAAACACCTACCCGTTTTTTCCAACTCCACAGCAACTTGACAGGCGACCATTGACCTGGTATGTGGGCTGGGCTCTGTGCCCCAAATATATTTTGTGTGCCCCAGTTCAGAGTTGTACTTTACGTATGTCCCAACACAGCCCCATGGCATCCCCTTTGGCCAGGTCACTGACAATGCACTGCAACACTCTACAAAACAATATGAACATACCAGTTTTAGAGACAGTGGTGTGTTTATAGCATTGTGTCACACAACAGCAAATCCACATCAATATCACACCTGTAAATTGATGTGAAACCCTCACATTGTACACATGCCATGGCCGATGGTGACAGATCACATACATCTTTATGGGTGTGTCATTGAACCCAAACACACCTTCCCTGCAAAATCCATGTAATGAACTCACACATATCACCCACATTGCAAGAGAATGTAAGGTAAATGGGATGCAGAATAATTTATGTGACAAACATCCGCAGCACACACTGTAAACAATCCCTGCAGAATAGGTATGACAGCATCAGAGGAACCCCAGGGAGGCTACAACCCTGGGACACATTTCTCTTCCTTTGCACATTCCTCAATTGCACAGGAATGGAACTGTGGCCTGATGAATACAGGGACAACCAATAGCATAACCAAGTGCCATGCCCGTGTGGCAAATGTGTAAGTGCAAATCTAAAAGGCAAATACACCAGTAACAGCATGGGTCACACATTTAGACAAAGTAGGTGTAAGGCACACACATTAAAATGGACATGTCTATTCAATTGTATAGGAAGGTAGCACAATTGAAGACCCTCCATGTGTGGACAAACAGACCTCTATCTTGCACACATTAAACAAATGTCCAATCTATCTACATCGTAGGAGGGTGTTGTTCATAGATGTGGACAGTGGCCAAGCCCATAACAAATACTTACCATATGAAACAACACCCAATGCATTGCCAACCCAATTGAGTCACATCCCACAGCTCATCCATAGAGCATTTTCCCTTCTCCTGAGTGACTCTAGCACTGATTCCAAAGTCAGATATTACCAACCTCATCAAACGGATCATCAATCGGGGTGAAACAAACACAACTGTAATCATACCTCACATATTATTCATGAACATCAAAAAGGTAGACAAGTAATGGCCGGACCAATGTATAGCAAAGCAAACAACTGAACCTTATTTACAGGCCTCCAAAAATGGAGAATAGGCCAATGGCCAGTGCTTGGTGAAAGGTGTGCTGAGCACACCGCTGTGCCTCACAGCCTGCTCACAGATCACTGACACAGAAACCTCTGCAGAAAGGGGCATTTAGTGGACATTCAAGTCACCTCAATGATCACCCTTGGGTGGGGTGTGGGGTTTTGGATGGGTGGGTTTGGTCTTGAGAGGGGTGGGCTTCATTTTGGGAAGGGTTGGTTTCTTCTTGGGTTTAGGTGGGTTATGGCGGGGTCCTGGGAGCAGGTGCCACAGGAGAGGACTTGACCATGAAAAGGATGGGTTGGGATGTGGTTGGGTTCCTTTTTACTTTGGGGGGCGAGTCCCACAGGGGTAAGGGCAAGGGCAAACATAAAACTTTCTTTTGGAAAATGGGAAGGGTGTACAGGAGAGCTTAGGGGTTAGTAGGTTAAGGAAGTGTCAGGTGTGGCATTAGATGTTGGTGCTGGTGTGTATGTGTCTGAAGTATGTTTGTGTTTAGCTGGTGTCTGCTGCATGTGTGAGTGTGGGTCTTTGTGTCTCTCAGTGGGCTGAGATGTTGATGTGATGGGTATGGTGGGAGTAGTGGATTTGTTTGTCTGGGTGGGGGTGGTGTCTGGAGTTGTGGTGAATGTTGTGGCTGTGTCTGTGGGTGTTGGGGTGGTGCCAGGGGTATGGTGAATGTGGTGGCTGTATTTGTGGGTTTTGGGGTGGTGCCCGAGGGTATGGTGGATGTGTCTGTGGGTGCTGGGGTGAAATCTGGAGGTACGGTGGATGTAGTGGCTGTGCCTGTGGATGTTGGAGTGATGTCTGAGGATATGGTAGATGTGGTGGTTGTGTCTGTGGGTGCTGGAGTGGTGTCTGGTGGCATAGTGGATTTGGTGATGGTTGTGCGTGGGGTGAGTGACTGTTGAGAGCTTATATGTTTGTCTGTCTTGTGGTGTTTGTGTTTATGCATTCTACTTGTGTGTGGCTGTTGAGTTGTATGTGTGCATATGTGTGGGTATGCTCTGGACAGGTATGAGAATAGGGAAATTGGATGGGGAAGAGGAAGGTGGTGGGAGGATGTTTGGGGGGGTGGAAGGCTGCCGTGAGGGAGGAGGCCAGAGCCTGAAAAGATCTCTGTAGGGCACACATAGCATTGTGAATGCCTTCCAGGTACACAACTCTCCATTGAAGCTGGGTGCTCTGCACCTGGATGGCGTTCATAATGGTAGTGTGACCGATAGAGATGTTCCTCAAGAGGTCAACAGCCTCCTCATTCAAGGCAGCAGGGATAACAAGGGGAGAGGGTGAGGTGCCGGGTGTGAAGGCGACACCTACCCACTTGGGGGATCGGGCCCAGCCAACAGCAGGGGGGAAACAGGGATAATGGAGATGCAACTGTAGGTGGCAGACAAGGATGGAGCAGGTACTGGTCCTGAGTGTTCAACCATCACTAAAGAGTGTCCACTGGTAGACAACTCAGAAGAAGATAGTGTGGAGCCGATCTCCTCGGTGGCACACCCCTCACCTTCTGGGCCACTGGGTCCCTCTGTGTCAGATGTCTTGGGACAAGACGTACCATGGCCAGCTGCTTCCCCACCGGTGTTGGCCCTGTCTCCTCCACTTGCCTGTGGTGATGCAGAAATGACAAAAATAAATAGGGTCCGTCCATGTGCTGGAACACACTTGAACAACAGCAATGCTTACAAACCATTACCATAATGTACAGTAGCCCACAGCCACAAGGCCCTCCAAAGTACCTCCTTGCAACATCAGGAAAATCAGAATCACAGACAATGTAATGGAAGTTGTACTAATGTTGCTTTGCGTTATAACACATCTTGCACAGAAAAGTTAATTGGAGACAATCTGATCAAAATGTCTGGGAGATTTGTTAACAAATTTCAATAGCACAATGAGTCAGCCAGGCCTAGGGAAATCACCTGTTTTCATTGATAGTGCTGAGAACATCCTTCTAATGTTGCATTTCTATAAGGCATTAGTCCGTTGAATATTGTTGTGGCTCGGAAGCTCCAAAATCTGAAGCTGGCCATTAACATGTTTCTCAACGGAATACACATTTCTATACGTTTATGTCATTTAAAAACAGATTCCATTGGATTACTGAGTGTACAGACTCACATATGATTCCAATATGTCTGCATGCCACTCCCTGATGCATGTCAATAATCAGGTAAGGAACCTTAAATAACTGATCTGTGCAAAGCACTTAGCCAAACGATTCAACATCAACATCAATGGAATGGAAACAAACATTGTGAACAAGTAAGTATTAGTGGTCTACCTGTCATGTCCTTCATTGCTTCAGCAATTTTTCATTATAAATGACGTGGGGTAACGGGTTAGGGTATGTGTGACCCAACAAACAATGTTGACACACTCCTGTATGCGGTAACACATCAATTGTATATCCATCATATGAAACAACTTAACAAGATATTTTGGCATGCACACATGTGATGGAACCAGACATGGTCCCATGAAGACAGGTAGATCATGTATGAAACAGTAGTAGAGACAATACTGCAAAAGTGCTAGGTACACATGCTAACATGCAGGCACAAATACTGATGCCAATAGTGATGTTACACAAATCATTTAACTTTACATTCCCTCCCTTCCCTTCTGCTCAGTGTCTGCACACAAGGGGCAATGTCTGCTGTCTCACATATATGATGGCCACCACCACATGAGAGACAGTAGTGAGGCACCAGCACTCTTGACACAATAATGACAAGTGGCCTGTTGTGTATAGATGCTAGTATACTCCCTTGACCAGACACATGGCTGAGTACAGTGACCTATTACCTCATGTTGTTTGATGTTGAGACTGACACACTGAAAACAAGTGGACTGTTGGGTACAAATGACACCCACAACATGAAACAACATGACATGACTGACCACTTCACTCAGTCATGTGTTTGCTCAAGAGAGTATATTGTTTCGCTGAGTCAAGGCACATCACTATGCACCAACTACCATACCTACACAAACAACAACTCATCTTGTGTATTGCACATTGGCCGTCTCCAGTATTCATGGAGAGATGGAGGCCTGTAAGACATCAACCTGGCAATGTAACAGGTATGAATCTGCCCAGGACTCACCCCCCTGTATCCACTGTGGTCCCCCAAAATGCCTATCAAGCTGGGGGTAGGCCACCACCAGTATGTGGTACTTTGGAAGGACATCCCCAGCAGAATCTCCACAATCTTCTGGGCCCAGAGCCTGAGGTCGTCCAACCTTTTTCGACAGTGGACGCTACGCCGGCGACAGACCCCTAGGGTCTGCACCTTCCGGGATATGGCTCTCCAAATCACTTCCTTCTGATGGGTGTTGACCTGTATGGATGCCATAGACAAATGAAGAGGTCACAATTGGACTTTTCTAGGGTAACTGGTTGTGTAACAAACATTTTTGAAACGCCTAGCACAAGCATTTTGTAATTGTCAACACACAACATGTGTAAAACATACATGGAGATAAGTACAGGGACATAAGTGCTCACTTGTGGAATCATCTGCTGACTATCCACAAACCTAGTCATGGCCTACAATCACTAAGTAAGCCCACTGACATATTGTAGCCCAGGGCAGGCAACGTGTACTGTGATGTGAGCTATTAGGAAACACAACACACCATTGTGACCTTCGGAAGGTTAAACTACTTGTGCATGACTGTAGAGACACCTTTACATCCTGGCACATTGACTAGCTGCATATGGTCCATACAGGCAACTACCATGGTAAAGACTACATTGTAAGACTTAGGTGAGAATGAAAGGGCTGGCATGGGTATCACTGGAAGCTTCTTCTCTGTGAATATGTGAAAATATGGTCGACATAATGGAATCTTATCCCAATTCTCAGTGGGTGTGTCCGGTATGTACAGGTATCACAGGAAACATCTCTTACCATATGTGACACTCCTACAGAGATGACATTCAACACACCAAGTTATGTTTGGTCTGATTGGTTGCATGTAACAAAGCTAGTAATTTACATGGCATGATCTCCCCTGCATCAACCCACTATCTGCACTGTGGGTTTTTAACTTGTGCAATAAGCCTGCATTGTACAAACGTGACTTCTGGTAAGGTGACAACATAAGTGTGGGAGTAAGGGGTCTGTCATTAGGCAATGAGGGTCAATGAAATAACTACCAGGTCAGATAGTTACTTCAGTCCCCATTCCTAATGTAGTCAATGTAAAATCATGCAGGCCAGATTTTGCTTCAAAAGACTCATGTTGGCCACATCCAAGGATCAGTAGGTCTAAAAGGAGTGGGTCCAGTGACTCAGTTGCATAGTCACAGTTACTGGGCACCAATCTGGGTGATGTCCCACATTGTGAAAACGCTTTCATCAGCCTTGCTCTCTGCAGTCTGAGCATACTGAACCTACATGAACAGCACATTACCATCACCTCCGTGCATGACAGTTCATCCTGTGGCCATCCTATATTTGAGTACAGGGTTGTGTGGCACTCAGAAGGGCTCAGTGAGTTTTACATGGGTCTCATGCCACAGTTTCCCAAGGCCTGATTTGGGCTGAGTGATTAGTGGGACTTTACACTTTGCTAACAACTGACTCAAACAGTATACATGCACACCTCATGTTGTAATGCAAATACATGTACTGTGGTACCATCATCAGATCATCAGACAAATCATTGTTTGGCTGTAAAGGTTACATGCAGAGATATTTGAATGCAGTAGAAGGAGGATCTAGGGCTTATCACACATCACATGGTCATTTGGAGCCCCACAATCCACAACCTGAACGCCCTATGTATGGACTACAGATTGTGCCAAGAGGCACCCAAATGGCTCTCTGGGACTCAGAGGCACATTGTAGCCTATGAGGACAGAAAGAATAGTTTTGAATATAGTCAAATATGTATGTGAGATAGTTACCTGTTCCTCTGGTGAGCCATAGAGGTGACTATACAGGGAAAGGACCTCTTCAACAAGTTTCTCCAGCTGCTCTCTGGAGAGAAGGCAGAGGTCCTTTCAACTGCTTAGCCTGGCATGATTGCTCCCAGAGGCATCACCCAGCAGCTGCAGTGGTGGAGGTGTTGATGGCAGCAGTGTCAGGAGGCAAGTGAGTTATTTTCCAAAACGGGGCATCACCGTCGATGGGCACAGCTATTGGGCCACGCCCATCACAGTCAAGTACGTTAGCCTATGGCTGTGCCCCGTGCGGTTGGAACAGCCCACTGCACGGTTGACTTCCGCCTGTAGCGGAGGTTCCTAAAGTCCAATGAATGAGGTCAGCCATCTGCCATTTTGGCAGTTGAAATACAGTTTTGTTGAAATGCATCACAACATCTTTTAATGTGTAGTAACATCTAAACAGATGTAAAGCTCCCTTGATATGTAGAATCTCCTACACAGTGTAGTGCGTTGCTGGTCACAGATGCCACCGGTAATGGTAATTTTGGTGGTCAGAACAAACTTCACAATATCAAGGGGCACAAGAGGAGCAGAGAGGTGTGTTATGTGCACATATATGTAGTAGTCACATGTCTAGACAACCATGCAGGTAATAGCTGGACCTTGAGTAGTAGACAGTTTTGATGTGTAATGGGTGTAATGTATTTTAAGTCAGTACCATTTTGTCACATGACTTTGGTCTTAATCATCAGATATATGTTGGTCTGAACACAGTAACTAATGCTGCAACTCATTTAATTCAACAAATATGTACCCTGAGAGAGGAAGGGTGTGACAACCTCCAGTCTACTGTCCATTTCCAGACCACAAGATCATGGAAGAACGTGACATAATAAAGCAGTTCAGTCTGAATAGGCAAACAATCCACGATCTATGTCATCATTTGGAGCCAGGACTCATGCCTCAAAACACTGAGCCAACATGTATACCACCCATTGTGAGACTCATGGCAATATTACACTTCCTGGCCACAGGGTCATTTCAAAATACAGTGGCTATTTCTGGTGGTATGTCACAACCTACTAGGTCTCTACTCACCATCAAAAAAGACCACCTAGCTCCTCGCTAAGGTATTAAGGTGACTCTGGCTCCAAAATCCACTCTCTGTATTAATTGAAAAACAAAAACGCCTTGACCAGACCCAAAAAGAGAAGCTAATTGAAAATGGCACACAAACTAGCATCTGGTTCACGTCCACTATCATCAGACAACTATTCATAATGAAAAAGCAAGTTTCTTCAGTGTTTTTCAGCGGCAGCTTTCCTAATTTGTTTGACGAACGTTTTGTAAAATGTACAACTTTGTAGGGTGTGAGAAGTGAGGTGGGAGATGTGGCGTTTAGAGGGCTCTCCACCCTAAGTTACTTTGGCGCTGTACCAGGTAGAGCCTGTAAGGGACCAGCATTTCTATTAAAAGTAAATGAAATGGAGGAGCTGAACACGGAAGGTATTCATCTAAACACAACTTTAGAACCAAGTGGTTATCTTACAGATGCTAATTAGGAGTGTGAACATCTAGTGAAGCAGCCCTACATCAGCAGGTGACCAGCCTCACAGCCTTTAATGTAGTACAGCCATTCTGGCATTTGCTTTCCCACTTCCAAAAACAGACCATATTGAGAGTAGTATAAAATCTTGGCCTTCCTCTCTTGGTGGTTATTAAGAAGCCAGTTCCCTTATTGGAAGCTCATAACTATCATGCATTTGAATACACAATGTCTCAATGGTAAAAAACTAGAGAGAAATGAAAGGAGGTAGGCTTACATATACATGTCCCAAACATGGATTGTCAAAACAAACACGGATTGTCAAACCATATTAATAAGTTTTTAGATATCCTTCTCCTGCCATTCCTAAACACTGCCAGGAGCATAATCTAGTGCGCTCTAGCTCGTGTGGCATGGTGGAGGGGCACCAAAGTCAGGGACCACTCTATTGAGTAAGCTGTGAAATATGGCCAGTATGCCCAGCAGGGAATTTATTTTTGTTTTACTGCTGTAAATAACAGATGTTAATATTACTCATTTTATGATATTCAATATATCGACCCTTCGAAATATGGATAGCTGATCCTGCTTTGCTAGGATTTGAACTCAATAACTTCATATCATTGATTATGCCATCAGCAAGCATTCTAGTCACTGCGCTATTGTGTCAACTACGAATAGTAAGTATATCCTGAAAGTACCCCTGTAGCAAGTCAGGGAGAAGATAATACCACTCTGTGTGTGTGATGAACCACCAGCAGGAAAAACAAGAGGTTAGGCTTTATCGTGAACACCACTTCAATACACACCTGTCAGCTTCGCTCTGCAGTCCAATTGGATCTTACCAGAGAACACGTCATGACATTCCCAACTTAGAACATACACACCGACATACACACATACACAGACATACATATGGAGGTAGGCACGACGAGGACGAGTTCCGTCAACAACGTAGGGCAGAAGGTGGACAACATACAGAATAGCGCATAAACAAGATGATGGAATGAATACAACATTCTTACCTTAATCAAATTAAACAAAACCATATTATTAAGAAAAGGAACAAAGGTCAACCACCCTAAAATGTACAAATAGTTTAAGAACGGTAGAGGGCCTAAAGAAAAACGATATACAAGATTAGATGTACTCAAGGAAGTTATATACACGGTGAGGTGTATTTTTAAGGTGTTTATCACGAGGTGTCTTTCTGGACCTGTAACACAGACCTTGAAATATCTTAATATATTTTGAAGTCTGTAAATCAGAATTTGTTTTTATCTGTTTACACTACTCCTTTTTCTATCCCAGATGCTCGAGAAGCACCTGGAGATTCAAAGACTCGGTTTGAGCATTGGTCTCACTGACAGTCACACGCTCCACAACTTGCTATTTTTGGAACGTACCTTCTCAAGCGAAATCATCAATTATGAAGAAGAGTGTGACCTTATATGCTTTGAGCACGAACTTTCTGCACCATCTTGATATTCATGCTGCCGACACTGAGCCTAACGATAACTGATCCAGCGCTTCCTACTTCTTGGGAATAGAGAATTTCAAAAGCCTTTTAAAGACATGCCTAGCGTTTTTTTTTTTTTGGTTTTGCATTTCTTTATTGAGGTTTTGGAAGAGTGAAACAAGGCACACAAAGGGCGTGGATTCAAGAAAATAGTTGCATCCTGATGCTATTAGCATTTTCATGCTGGGGAAAAGGGTGGGAAATGGGGAGCGCAAGAGATAGGTGGGAGCGCTGCTGCTTTGTGAGGTGGCGTGCGGAGTAGTCTGCAATTGGTCAATAAGTCAGGGTACCACGTTAAAGCTCCCGTATAGAGCCGTCCTTCAGTTACAAGAAGAGTGAGGGCCGGTGCTGCTGGAAGGGGTATGGACGTGGAAGGAGAGGCATGTCATGGCGGTGGTGTGGGGGTCAGTGATCACAGGGTCCGTAGGAATCTTGAGAAAGGGCTTCCACATCTGTAGGAATATCGCAGTGCGGTCTTGGAGATCATGAATTATGCGCTTGTGGGAAGTAGCCAAAGACATTGCTGACAGCCATTTATCATGGGTGGGCGGTGTTGGGGAGCGCCAACGATATAGTATGCAAACTTCTGCCATGGCAAGGGCTGTCTGTGTGCAACAGGCAGCGCTGGGGATGGGAGAACTCTGCGTTGTCTCCTGTGTTGTGCAGGAGGATCAGTGTACAGGAAAATGGGGTCCGAAGCAGTAGGGACTCAGCGAATGGGGACCCCACAGCAACCCAGAAGGATCGGATCGATGGACAGTCGCATATGATGTGTAGCATGTCACACCTATGTGCGGGGCAGTGCCAGCAGTTTGCTTGGGTCAAGAGGCCCACACATGCAGTTTCACAGGTGTCCAGTGCCAGTCAAACAGCAGCTTGTATAGGCAGAACTTCAAGCGCACCTCCCTCACGCCACAATCTAACACATCCAAGACCTCAGCCTAGTCCTCGGGCTTGTAGTCTTCATGGAATCTTGCCTTGTATTTGATGCAGAGGTTGCTGAGGAGAGGGGAAGAGGAAAAGTGGATTCAATAGGCTATAGAAGCCGGACATCACTCCATGGAAATGACGCCACGACCTGAGGTATGCTACTACCGGCGAGGAATGTAAAGTTCAGGGAGGTGGACCCAGGTGACCACTGAGGAAGTGTTGTAATTGGTAATATCTCCACAGCTGGTGTGGCGGAAGGACAAAAGTCTCGCGCAGCTGCACAAAGGGCACCCCCATTAAATGCCTAGTTATTTTTAAACTTCAACCCAATTCCCTTTAACAATGGTGATATCTTTCACAGATATGGGGTTTCAAACTAAAGTTTACTTTTCTGTTTTTCTAAGCAACAATTAGCTTTCACCCTCCTGTACAAGTTATAATCAGTTTTATATAATACACTCTGTAACAACCATATAAATCAAAGATCGAAATGAGGAATGTAGTCCTTTACATTTCAAAAGGTGAAACTCCTGTAGCAGAATGTGGATATGATGGTACTGTATACCGTTATTGCTTTCTGATTTAAAATTATGACATTCAAACGATTGATATTGGATGAATACAAAAAGTGCATTTATGAACGATCCCGACACGTTTCAAGAACCCTAACATTTTCAGAGAACTAAACAGTACACCATTGTCCGAGATGACCGTGAAGGGGAAACCTTTTCTAAAATAAAACCTTCTTTTTTAAATTCAAACACATCCTGGCTCCTTGATGTGCATTCACTTTTCTATGTTAATTCTTAAATAATTTAATCAAATACTTACATTTTGCTACAGAATGTGACATGATCCTACATATCCATAGTTAAATGTTGTCAAGGGGCTCCCTGGAAATGCAAAGAGTTTAAAATGGGGATCTTTGCACCGTTAAAGACTTGACAGAAGCCTTAAATTCTGTGTAGCATTTTTCATAAATATAGATAATTCCGTCAATGTAGTGCCTCCAATGAGGTGATCTGACTAAACTGTTCATGTCTGTCTCACTTAATCGATTCGTAAAGTGATTTTTAAAAATAGACATTCTGGGGAAATAATCTTGTCTCATCTCAACAAAGTGTTACATTCATATGCAAGCTCATATTTAACTTTGTAAAAATGTGGATAATATTAAACAGAGATCTTTGTCTAGTTCAAAATACATTTTCTAATTTCTTTGATAGTTCTGCTTATAATCATGGCATGTAACCACACTCTTTTAGTAACAGTGTACCTAAACAACTCTCAGTATCAAAAACAGAAGTAACTACGGGTTATTCATTACAAAAAGACAATGCACTATTTTGATCACAAATAAGAAATCGGTATATGGAATCTGATCTGCAATTTAGCTTCCAAGAATATGGTTCACACTGAAATTGAACTCAAGCAGTTTAGGCAAGATTCCTACCAATCTGGAGGTAGCCGTCTCTGTTGTATTCCCCTTTAACAGGAGAATTAAAGTTTTGTGATCGGTCCTGCAACTGAACTGCTTCTCCCATAGGTATGTTATGAAATGCTCAACAGAGCCACATACAACCTAAGGTTTTTACTCTATTGTAAAATATATTTGCTCTACTACTGCTAATGTTATGAGGGCAAGCACAATGGTACAGTTATTCAACACATTTTGGAGAAAGTACAGCTCCATCACCAATGCTGCTGGCATTAACAGTATCTATACTATCAGGACTCTAAGCAAATAGAGTTAAAGCTGGATTTTCCACTTGTTTTGTTCAAAGTCATCAGACACTAACGCAGATACTTCTGGACCTGGAACTGAATCTCTGTCAGAAGAACTGGTGTGCTGCTCAAGGGACTCAACTGGACTGCTTTTCTGGAAGGACTGCTTTTATGCTTGTTGCCCTGCTGCCAGCTGCTCTCTGACCCTGCTGGAAGGACTCTGCCTTCCCACCAGAGTGCTCTCCAAGGGCTTGTTGGCTTGCTCCCTGTTCTCCTTCAGCCTCAGGGACACCACAAACTGCCCACAACTCTCCTGATGCTGCTGAACTCTGCCTTATGCGAGGCTCATCCTTGCCTGAGGTGCCTCCTCCAAGCTCTGGGCCTGAGAAGTGGGTTCTGTAACTGAGTTCCACAAAAATCGAGGCGTTGTCCTGAGTGTAACGGAAAAGATGGCGCATTGCATCTCTGATGATGACGCAGGGGCTCCCAGATGGCAGCAGAGTTATGGCCTGCGCAGAGCTCTGCTTGGCCTGATGACGACGCATCACATTTACCTGCATTGATGGAAAATATCAATGCATCGTGCCCTCAGCTTCGCTGCTTCATCCCACAGAAGGTTCTGTTTTAGTGGGCCCTGCGTAGGTTTTGTAGCCAGCCTACCCTCCATCACGATCAGCCTGGATTTTAGATTTGCACCGGCCCTTCGTGACCCCAAACCACCTTTTGTCCGCTAGTGACTTCTAAGCACTGTTTTTACATTTAATCTTTCAAAATTCATATCTCATCTTCCACTGGATGGATTTTTGTCATTTTGGTCTTGTTTAACTTAGATAAATATTCTTCTAAACTAATATGGAGTCTTTTGTGGTGTATTCACTGTGTTACTGAATGAGTTATTGCCCAAATACTTTATGCATTTCCCTCTAAGTTAAGCCTGCCTGCTCTGTGCAAGCTACCAGTAGGTGAATGCAGGATAATTAAGTTTGTGTAACGTCTCCTGACTAGGATTGTGGTCCCTACTTGGACAGGGTGCATACCTCTGCCAACTAGAGATTATTTCTAAAACAATGGACATCCACCTGATTTTCCATATTCAAAGATCTTACGTCCCTGCATAATCTAAAACTCCCTGTTTTCTTTCTAACTAATAAGTCAAATCAAAATATATTTATGCGATTTTTACAAAAAATCATAAAAAAACAGATCAAACAAGAAAACATAAGCTGGGGCTTGCAAAAATACCCAAGTGGGACTGAAACAATAGTACTAGACATCATTTCTGAGTGCCATTTGCCATGCAAAATCGATGTTAGTACTGAGGAAGACATAAAGTTTATAACAACACAATCACCAACACTTTTCTCATTTACTTGACCAGGCCCTACCCAACCCACCCGCCGGACTAACAAAATCTCCTCTGCTAATGCTAAAGGAAAGCCTTTATTACATGCCAACCAAAGTAATACTTTTTTCCGGAGCTCAACATATGTCTCTGCTTGATTTTCTTTTGAAGGGAGGACATTCATAGTACCACCACATATGGACATGCTGCAAAAGGTAAATTCAGAGTAGGCAATTTAGGGGATAAATTTAATGCCTGATTATGGGGGGTTTGAGGCAGCGGAGGAGTATGGCAACCCTGGGGCTGATGAGTATGATACACCACCCCAGAGTGAACGGACCCCTGAGTTACTAGCACAGCTGCATCAGTATGCTCTGTTCCTGGGCAGTTATAGGACACTGTGTTAGAATGGCTCTGGAGGAGTAACTTTAGCTGCAGCACCATAGTGCACAGGTGAGCCAGCACTGGAGCAAAAGCCTCCTGTCATGAAGATTTAAATGAAACAATGCTATCAGAGTCACCCACCTCAATCTGACAAGAAATTGATGCAAGCACTTCTTTTGATCGAAGTAGTAAAGGAGAATCCGAGGAATATTCAGTTTGGGTTGCAACAGTACTGACCCCCATAGTTCGCTCGAGCATTCTATCTGTTGAAGAACACTTTGGCAGGGGGTAGGAGTCAGGCCTGCACTAGATGCTTTTCTCTTCCTGCCAAGAAGTTAAATTAAAAGAAAAACAAGCTAGAGGGGACTAACCCCAACAAAAATAAAAGGGTAGTCCCAGCTCAGCCTTATCTGGTCTGGGCCGGATGCAGAAGGGCATGGTCTTGGCCCGGCACGTGCCTGCACGCCTCCAGCACTGTGGGGTTTGTAATTACACTTTATAGCACATGTAGATCAGTGAAAAGATCAGTCCCTTCTCCTGGCTGTAGGGCACACTGGAGCTCGTAGTCCCCCAGGTATGGCAAAACAAAGCTGAACAGTCTAGTACCATGGGGTTTGTCATAGCACTTTATAGCGCATGAAGAGCAGTGAAAAGAGTGGCCTCTCCTCCTGGCTGCAGGGCACACTGTAGTTCGTAGTCCCCCAGACATGGAAAAACACAGCCAACTAATACAATCATGGGCATCTATTCTGAGGACTCAGTTATCTGGATAATTCATTTGGTGCATATTCTTGCAGTCTAACAAACAATTCTTTCCAAACACTCAAAATAACATTCATAAGATTAGGTGTCTCAGGACTAATTCCATCTTTTAGTTTGATTTGATGGATAAACCCTTTTACAAATCCAAGTTATTTTCTAAATATACACTTTTCCAGAAACTGTACAATATTTTCATGCAATGAAGAAATCGCAATGCAATATATAGGAACACCAGTTCCAGGCTTCAAAGTCATACCAGATTACCTTTATAATCCAACTGTTAAAATTACTGTACATTTTACTGAAGAAATAAAAACTTCTACCATATTGATGGTGTAACAGCCATATAAGATCATCCTACCATCATGCTCCCCTAGAAATGTGTTACACCAGTCGACTTTGAATAACAAATCCGAAATAATGGTGCATGGAGAGCATGAATTAGCCACGATGTTTTCCTTAATTTCATTATTAACAATAGTAAAGGAAAGTGGAACAACAGGATCTTCATCAATGCTTAGAGGTGCTGGAAGTAGCGGTGCTGGGGGAGATGCAGCATCCCCAAACTCACCATGCAGGAGTTCAGAAGGTGAAGGAACAAAATAGATGCCTTTATGATTTTACTATCTTGTCGGATTTGCTATGAGTTCAAATACAGAGATCAAATATGAGACTATGGCCCTCATTATGACTTTGGCAGTCTTTTCCGAAGACCACCATGGTGACGGCTGCCAACAGACCGCAACAGAGGTGGGAATCTGCCAGCCATATTATGACTCCCAAACACAAAACCAGCAGAAAGCAACCAAATCAGCAATTCAGCAATTCCCCCAGACCAAACAACGTGCAAAACAGTCAGTCCCACCACCCTCCCCGCCCTGCCTGCAACACACCGCCCTCCAAATAATGACCCATGAATCACCACAGCGGTCACTCAACGGTGGTTACCCATTGGTCGATTTGGCCACTCCACAACAACAGAAGCCAAAATTGGCCAAATTGAAAAACCCACACCTGACACATATACACACAACGTACACACACACACCAACAACACTATAAAACACATCCCCACACAACCCACAAGTCTTTGCAAACATGAAAACCTAATGACACGTTGACAGCCCAAATATTTACAGAACTGCACACACAAACCACAATCACCTATACACCCGTCACCCATCACACATCACACACCATACCTCAACACTTAACACAGAACAACACTGGACACAATCACTACTCCACAGCATCCCAAATACACACGCCCTGCATCCCGACAAAACATTCCACCCTCCGCACAACACACACACTACACCCACTACACAAAAAGCATGTCCCCACAAAAGAACCCCAGATTCACTGATGAGGGGTTGCGGGTCGTGGTAGATGAAATCGTAAGGGTAGAGTCACAGCTGTTCGGTGTACACGTCCAGCAGATATCCATTGCCAGGAGGATGGAGTTATGGCAGAGGATAGTGGACAAGGTGAACTCCGTAGAAACCTATCCATGCACAACAGACAACATAAGAAAGAGATGTAACAACCTATGGGGGAAGGTCCATGCAATGGCATCCAGGCACCACATTGCAGTCATGAAGACTGGCGGTGGACCCCCACCTCCTCCCCCACAGTTGACAACATGAGAGGAGAAAGTCTTGGCTATCTTGCATCCAGAGGGTCTCACTGGAATCATTGGAGGGCTGAGCACTGGTAAGTCAACATTACTACCTCACTACCACCCACACCTGCATGCCCTGCCACCCAGTCACCCTGACTTCCTCACCTAACTACATCTCAAACACAGAACCACCCCATAACCACCCGCAACTGTATACCCCAGCATGCCCTACTCACTGCAAGCACACCACTCCAAGCTCAGCATGCAGACACATCAGTAATGCAAGGGCATCATGTAGCGCTTCCAATCCCACAATCCATCACCATACACAAACCAAAGGTGGAAGAACAATACCCATCCCATATGGAAAGCCAGAAATGCTGAATATGTAACTGTCAATGATTGTAACAAATCTCATACATGTCCACAGGTACCCCAACCAATGTCAGGGGCCAGCATGTGCCATGTCAACCCAGTCCTCCATCAGAAGAAGGCTCCAGTGATGATAGCAACTCTGGATGTCTGGATCTGGACGATCTCCCTGGCCCACCTGGGACCACTGGTCAGTCGGACACCATAGCTAACACCCAGTCCACCACAGGGCACCCCGCATTGGACTCCAATGCCACAGCAGCCACCCAATGTCTCCAAACCTCTGTCCCCAGGACGCGTCAATCAACAGTGCGCCCACCTGTACAGGGACCTGAGTTGACACCACACAGGCAAGATGATGAAGGTCTTGGTGTCAGTGGGAGTGGGCACACATTTCAGGGGACACAGGCACGGGGGTCAGGGCCAGTGGGAGGACAGCTGTACGCCAAGGGGTGACCCAACCCAGGGAACCGACTGCCCAGGAGGTACTTACACATGTCCTGGGATCATAACAGAAATCCCAGGACAGGATGAGCCAGGTACTTACCATCTTGCAGGAGAACCAGAGGTTGCAGCGGGAACACCACCAGGAGATCATGCAGCAGTTGCAGGCCTTAAATGCCAACATGGCCACCATTGCAGGGTGCTGAGTGACATGGATACCATCATGTGTGAGTACACAACACACCTGCAGGCTCCTTCCACTAGCCAATATACAGACCAGCCCTCCACATCTACTGCAGCCAGTGGACAGGAGGACCTTCCACAGGACTCACAGGCCACCATCACCCCTCCCTCTGCAGCAGAAGAACCACCCAGTAAACTTTCCCTGCAACCCAGACAGACACCAGAGACTGTAGCTAAGACCAAAATCACTGCCAGGAAGTGCCCCTCCTAAATGTCTCCTTTATGCCCCACTGAGACAGCTTGTTTACTTTGGACTGACATTGCACCTTTCACTATGGCCCCAGGGATACTGGACCTGTACTACAAACCAACTTGGCCACTACACTGAAGTGTTTGTCCGCCATCACCCCGCTCTATTGCACTATCCCTTCCTTTTTGTCAATTCAATAAACACACTTTAACACAGCTGAAGGTTTTGTGCTTTAATTACAACAGTGCAATGTCTTGACCTGTATTATACTGTGCATATGTAACCTAAAGTATGAATCCATCCAATGTACAGTTAGACAGTCAGTTTGGGGTACACAGAACCAGTGTGAGAGCATACCACAGGGCACCATCCACTAAACTGTGTAAAAGCAGTCTGTAGTCATAAAATGAGTTCACAGTAGTGCCTACACCAACATCTCCAAAAAGGAAAACCATTAGTGACCATTAGTGACATTGAAATGAGAAGGAAGTAGAGCAACATAAGCTTCTGTAACATAACAGCCTAAATTCAGTTGGTCGCTTCAACTTAGAATTTGCACACCAGTTGACTCCAAATACCATAAGTGAGTTGAAACAACTCATCTCAGACCCTCACACAAGATACCACAGTATTAGTTATATCATGTAGTCAGTCTGCCAATCCTCCCTCTGGACCACCTAGTCTGGGCCACACTGTCAGGGACAATGAAGCCTCAGAGCGGTTGTGTAGGCACATTGTAATTCACATAACATTCCCAGCAACAAATGCTAAGTACTGTATGGAATTAAGACACAGTTTGCAGTGGGCATGCATTCGAAGATGCTAAACTACTGATACATTGCATGGGCTGAATAAGGTTATTCACTAACACCATGACGCTGACACGGCTGACCACAGATGGAACAGTGTCAGGTCAAATAATGCCCACATTTGTGCTTGCCACACAGCACTATGTTGTACTGGAGGAATGAACAAAAGTACAGTCTTACCTGAGTGTCATGGGAAGTACTGATATATCAGATGTGTCATGTTGTCCACATCCTCCTCCTCCTCATCCTCATCACTGTCTTGAGTGTCTTCTGCTGCCACAGGGTAATGATCCACCAGAAATATGAAAGCACCTGAACCTGGCTCTCTGCAGGCCAAACGTCCTTTCGATTACTCTTCTGGTCTGACCATGCGCTTCATTGTAACGATTCTTTGGCCCTGTCCTCAGATTCCTCACTGGTGTCAACAGCCAAGATAGGTTTGGGTAGTCTGAGTCACCTAGAAGTAGTGAGAGACACACATTACTCAAGTACAATAGCACAGAGGTCATCTCCAGGTGGCATACAGTGACATACATTGGGTGAAAATTCAAGCTCACCTATGAGCCACACTGTCTCTCTGTGTAGTTGTTTCATCATCTGTGGGACGCTGCTCTTCCTCAATACCTGGAAACTTGGCAGTCACGTGGGAAATGTACTGATCAGCAAAGCACACCATTTGAACAATTATTGAATGGTAATTCTTCTGATTTTTGAAGACCTGTTCATTTGTTCTGGGAGGGACCAAGGCAATATGGTTCCCATCAATGGCCCCAATCACATGTTGTATGTATCCCATGGTGTAGAACGCAGCCTTCACAGTGGGCAAATCATCACTGTGGGGAATGAGATATAGATGCTCATGTGTTTCAGAAAGGCAGCCAAAACTCTACTCAGCACATTTGAAAACATTGGCTGTGATATACCTGCAGCTAAGCCCACAGTCATCTGGAAAGAATCACTGGCCAGGAAGTGGAGCACTGACAGTACCTGTACTGCAGGGGGTATTGCTGTAGTGCTACGAATGGCAGGAATTAGATCTGGCGCCAATTGTTGACACAGTTCAGTGATTGTGGCCCTGTCTAGATGATAGGTGAGTATAATGTGGCATTCCTCCAGTGCAGCCAAGTCGACTAGGGGTCTGTACATGGGTACTTGCCTCCTCGTCCACAGTGGTTGGTATCTAAATAAACCAAACATCAGATGTGTGTGTCAACAGGAAGGATGGACACACAATATCACAGTACACAGAGCAGTCACATCCACTTCACACAAACAATGATTGTAATTTGCACCGGTGTCCTCTATATGCAAATGGACTACTTTATTGATACATACTATTCAATTGCCATTGTAGTTAGAGTTGTGTGTTGTGATTTGTAACATCTCTTTGGAAATGTTCTGTCAAATACTCATCTGAAATCAGAGCACTGGTATGAGATCTAATCTGAGTGCCAGAGTCTACAACCAAACCAAAGTATGTAGCAGATTTGAATTGCCTGGGTGTGTACCATCGGTACCCATGACACACATTGAATTGACCTCCATGGGTACCAGCATCAGGAAATTGTAACCGTCTGTCCTGCATGCAGGGACAGGTAGAAGGGACCTCCCTCTGCCGGCGTTTGGCTTCATGGCAGGGGGTGGTATGCACCGACTTGCAACTCCTAATTGGTTACCATAGAAGTCTATGGAGCACAGGGGCCAATGATGATCACCGCTGGCGGTGAGGGTGTTCACTGGTGAAGACATGACCGTCATTTTCTGTATCCCATTTCACTTGATTCCTGACTCTCACCATAACAACAACTCCACTTTGTGTGCTGCTGTGTCCTGGGACTGGAACCCACAATGGCCCGTGCTACAGGAGATAGGGCCCCTGCCTTCACATCTGAAGAACTTGAGAAGCTTTTGGATGGGGCCCTACCCTTTTATGGACAGTTGTATGGGCCTCCAGATCAACAGGTGATTACCTTTTGGGTACTTTGGATGCAACATGGCTGTATGTAGATGTATGTGTGTGCAGGCAGTATGTCATTTGGGGAGTGTATTTATGTTACATGCAATGTGTACACAGAGGTACGAGTAATGTGTAAGGTTAATGTGGGAGTTATGCAGAATGTAAGCCTTTGCTGTAACAGAATGTAGTGTGGAGTTCATGGTGTCCTTCTTTCTGTGTTCCCTAAGTAGGTCAGCGCCCATCAGAAGAAAGGGTTATGGCATGCCATCGCCAAGGACGTGCGGACCCTGGGGGTACATATCCTGTGGAGCAACCACTGCAGAAAGTGGTGGGAGGACCTGCAACTCTGGGCCCGGAAGACTGCTGAGGCCCAGCTGGGACATTCTCCCAATGAGGGAGGGGTGCCCATTGGACCCTGACCCCCCTAGTTCCCCGCATACTGGCGGTGGCCAATGCAGAGTTGGATGGGCACTTGAATGCAGCACAGCAGCCACAAGGGGGTGAGTACACACTGTGTTGAATTTTTTCCTGCTGCCTGCCATGGTGTTTGAGTGCAAGGTTGCAGTCAGTGTATTGCCCTAAATGACCATGTAGCTAATCTTGTAGAGTCATGCTTAGCAATGGTGAGTGGTATATACATTTGGAATTGGCAAATAAGTGGTATTCCTTCTTCATCTGAGACCTACATCCTGACTCACTGGTGTTGTTGTGATGCTCTGATGTCCACTGCATAGGTGGTGTGACCTGGCAATTGCAAGTTGTGCAGAGACTTGGTCGGAATTGAGCAGCTGTGCCTTTGTCAACAGGCAGACATTGCTTAGTGAGTCTATTTAAGCTGTTGTTCCCAGGCAATGGTTGGGTATTGTGGTTGTTACTGCACAATGTTAGTTCCAATGAGTCATTGTGATGTGTATGCCATAAGTGTTGTTATTGCTGCTATTAACCCTGTGCTCCCTTTATTTCTCCCCCACCCTCTCTCCTTTTCTTCTCCTGTCCTTGTGTGCATTAGCATCATCTGGCGAAGGAGCAGGGGCACTGGCGAGTGGGGGAGCTGAAGCCCACGGGACCCAGGAGGCAGTGTCAACCGATGCCAAGGGGACCAGTGGGTTGGAGGCTGACGCAGATATCTCCTCTGATGGAAGCTCCCTGGTGGACCCATCTGGGACCACCCCAGCTACATCATCTTCCGCCACACCCGTACCACAACCGCCCTCCCAATAGCCCCCCATCCAGATGCCTGTGCTCACTCACTCAGGAGGGTGGGCATTTCCTTTGACGCAGGCACCTGAGCCCATGCCCCAGTCAGCCATGCTGCCCTCACTGAGGAGCCATCTCTTTAGGGCAGTCAACCATAGTGAATGCCATCCAGGGGCTGGCATCCTAGATGCAGCAATGCAGTGCCTACCTGGAGGGCATTCACGGTGGCTTGGCTGCCCTACAGAGATCGTTTCAGGCTCTGGCCTCCTCTTTGATGGCAGTAAGTGTCCCTGGTTCTTCCGTCCCCCCTACAACTACTTGTTCCCAGTCCCAGAGACCTCTCCCCCCACCCATCCCAAGCACACATTCAGACCAGCATGCACCCAGGACAACAGACCGGACTCGCAAAGACAAGGTCAAGCACCACAGATCACACCACAAGCATGCACACAGCCAACACACAGAAGCACACACAACATCAGCCACTACCTCCACTGTCTCCCCCTCCACCTCTCCTCCCTCACAGCCACATCAGTACTCACACCTGCAAGCACTGCAACTTCAGTCCCAGATCCTGCCACCTGTACAGCCTTGCCCACAGTCACCACAACAGCAGACATGCAGACTAGGACCCAATTCACCACGTGTGCAGTCACCACCATCGCAACCACATGCAGCACACCCACCTCACTTGCAGACACCACCACAACATACATGCATACAACCTGTTTGTCCTCTCCCACCCTGTCTGCCCCCTCCAAAGAAAAATAAATGCTCCCCCACAGACACTCAACAGCCATCCACCTCACACACACACACACACACTGTACATGCACCTACAACCCAGTCCAGCACACCTACTCCTCCTGCAACCACTCCCTCTACCTCCACTCCCAAACCTCCTCCCACACTCTGCCCCATTGTACCTAAGAAACCTTTCCTTTCCCGCCTTGACCTCTTCCCTGCTCATGACCCACCCGATCTTGTCCGGAAAAGGAAGGTCCCCCAGCCCTGTACCTCCAGCTCCCAATCCCCTCATGGCCCCCCGGGTGTTACACATGTCCCTCCCCTCTCTAAGACACCTCCCACTACGGGCCACAGGACAGCCACTCTGACCCCCCACACCAAGCACACTCCTCTGGCCCCTAAACAGAGGAGAAAAGGCCCACCCCCTCCCAAACTGAAATCCAAGGACCCCCTCACCCCCTGCCCCCTGAGGTGCCTGCCTTCCACGTCGATGTCCCTGCCCAGTGGAGTCACTTGGCCTATCAGAAGTCAAGTTGGGCCTCTCACATTGCCATGTGTAGTGGCATGAACACTGTTGGACTGGCCAATGGCCCTTTGTGTATATAGTTTGATATGGTTATTGTGATTGCTATTCCCACTGGATTACAATGGTTGGACCAAAGGTATTTGTCCTGGCATCTCTTTTTACTTCTGGCTTCTATTGTTGTTGGACTTTTCAGTGGATTGTTCTCCATGTGTGGTATGCGTGTGTGTTGTGTGTGTGTTTCACTCTCCCCTCCCTCGCTTGTGTGCTAGGCAGCTGTACTCACTGTTGTCGTCTTCATCGGCGTTGCTGCTCTTGACTTCCCATCACGTAGTACAACATCAGCAGTGCTTCCACTTCAGGTTCCATGGTGGCCGCTGACTCCTGTATCCCTGGATGTGAGTGTCTCCTTTTATATCGGTCATTACCACCAGGCTTTTCGTGGCGGTGGTCCCAACCCAGAAATGGTGCTAAATGGTGTTCAGCCAGCCTGTAGGTGGCAACCACTGTGGTTGGTGGCCACGCCACACTGGCGGTTCAGGCGGTGATTGGCTTTATAAGGGAGGGATCATCGCAGTGGTCATAATATGTCAGTCTTCACCGCCAGCCTGGTGGTGGTACTACCGCCATCACCGGCGTGGCGGTCAGCTGACCACCAAGGTCATAATGAGGGCCTATGTCTTCAATAAAATTGCTGCATATTCTTTTAACATGAGATTGGACTGCAAAAGTTAGAGGATTCAAAGTTCTGACTGCAAAGTTAAAGGAGTCAAAGTGAGAGTAGTTTGAAAGGTGTACCATCTTACAATCTTTTGGGGCTACAAGGAGTGTGAAAGGAAAGGCTGAAGGATGTCAGTTCTTTCTAACATACAACAGCATTTTAATACCCAGAAAAACTTTACAAATATTTCAAAATATATCAGCAGTTAGAAAAACACAAGTACTTTTTTTTCACAATTCTGAATTGTGATAGAAACAATTACAATAGAATCAAAACAAATCAAGATACTTTACTTGGTGATGTGCAAATGATAAATATTTACTGAAACCAATTTCAAGACATTATTATTGTGCTATATCATCTTATCAGTAAAACTTCATGCCAGTGCGAATTGTGAGGCTATTTAAATGAAAAACTAGCTATCTGTAAATAACAGTGTGCTTCCACACCATGATTTAGTAATACATTTGTGATAGTGTGCATTGAAATACAGTGGCTACATACCACACCCTTAATATTTTCCTGCTGAACGTTTGTAGTTCATTTGCTTCACTTGTTGTTTGTGTGATGGTTGGATTTTCCATAATCCCTAGGACTTCAGTGATGTAACACTGATGACACTACCCCACACTCATAACGTTCTAACCAGTACACTGTGAAGCCATGTGATATCTGCTTATTAATTTGCACACCATCCTGTATTTGATGCCCTACACTGAGAAGCATATTCATTCTTGCATCAGATTTGTCTGTCGTTCGTCTTGAACCACAGGTAACTTTCTGGTATTAACTATATTAAATTTGTTAAACACATTAGCAAAATGCATTTAAAGCATGCTTTGCATATGTCAGGACAATTTTTACAATTCATTGAATTATTCCTAGAACCACAATTAAATCATTTAGGTTGGACTGCAAAGTTCTTTGGAGTTTTGCCTTTACTCATGGTTCTTTCTTCATTTTTTATCAATAGGCACATTTCTTGGTATAGAACTAACATCACCAACTAATTATTTAGCATCAGTTATTTGTTTTATAAATTGTCTAAAAACCTCCACACTCTTTACGGTGTCAATGGTTTCTTTGAGAGATGGGTGTCTAGGTTTCAAAAGCTGTTCTTGAATTGTTTTGTTGAAAAACGTACAAATATCTGGCGGCATAGTTAAGAGCTCTAGCAACAAAGTAGCGCCATTTTTCGTGATGCTCTGGTGGCGCAATGCCCTGCTCCATATTTACAAGGTGGCATTAAGCTACTTTTTGTGGATTAATGCCACCTTGTAAATATGGTCCCTTCACAGGAAGCATTTTGTGTGGAAGGGACATGCAATGGGTGTTGTTGTGGGTGTGCCACCAGAACATCCATTACATTTTGAAGCTGCCTCAGATTTACGAGTTTTCATAAACCTGAGGCAGCGTCAAAATCTAACACCACCCTAATGGTGGTGTTAGCATGGCACAATGAGGAGAAATGCTCTCATTTCTCCACGTTTTTTGCTCTATGTGTGCTGCATTCTGCTTCCCTGAGTTTTGAAAATGACAGTGCGTTATAGCAGGACTGCGCACCATAGGTTTCTGTTAATTCTGGGCCTATGTCTCTGATGTACAAGGCAAATGTTCCATCACATTTTCATTTCAAAACTAGCACCCTGAAGGCTCCACATAGGGAGATTTGATAGCAATACTCTAGCATTGAAAACATGTATATAATTTGTTCCTTTCATTGGGTTGTGTGGATCATCTTGAAATGAAGTTTGAGGCACTCAATTGTTTTAACGCAATCATCCTAGTCACCTGCTGAAGTGCGGAGGTTCTTGAAACTATCTATCTCACAGCCCTGTAAATTTAAGAACAAATCTGATTTACCCTGCACACTCAATGATTTTCCATCTATTGTAATTAAGTGCTTGTAGAATAAATTAAACCAAGTCACCCATTTCATACTTGGGACTACTGAAGTTTCTAGAAAAATAGAAACAGTGCCTTGGAAGATGTCTGTTCACAAACGTGATTTAACACCCTTATAACAATTTTCAAAGTCTAAAAGGAGCTGGGAACACAGCTTGCGGAAACTCAGCATAGTAAGAAACAACATCTGATGCTGAAGACTTATCCTTTGTGTAGCAGTATGCCCACCAAACAGGACCAGGATGTAGGCACAGCCTCTATTTCAGATTGCCCCGTTGGGTAAATAAGTAACGCAGTACCAGTACGTCATTGCTGGGATGTCAATCATTGCTAAACTTTAAATGAGCAAGAGGTTTATAAACAAGAGGTACGGTTTTATTTTCAACAGCACCCTAACACACATTTAGCAGCTTCACTCTACAGACCATATGTCATTTTTTAAAAGAACACGGTATGACATTCTAAACTTAAAAAATAGGGACAGGTGTACATACGCGAAAATGTTCAAAATACACGGAGACAACCCAAGATGGGGAACACAATAGCACATAAACAAGATAATGCTATAAAGGTAACATTGAGCAAAACTATAAATTATCATTAAAAAAGTGATATTTATAGCAAATGTAAAGATGACTTTTACAATTTTAAATTATTACATGAATTTACATCTCAGTGGTATGACCAAAATTGTATATTTACTGTTTAAACAAAATATATTAAGTTTTATTCATAGCAATAGATAAAATATCCAGTGTCTATATGCACATGGATCATGCATTTTTCCAAAATATATAGTCAATCCAGTGACATAGACCCTTCGGTCTCCCCAAAGGCCTTAGATTCCTTGGAAGGCCCACGTTTAGCTGTAATACCTCAGTTCAGCCTAGAAGAGGTAGTGGAAGCCATAAACATAAGTAAAACGGGAAAAGCGCCGGACCCCGACGGAGTTGCAATAGATTTATATAAAGCAAATACGAATCTATGGGGCCCTTTAATGACGCAGATACTGAGGGCCTTCTGCATATAAGACCCTCCATCGACGTGGCGGGACTCTATTATTATCCCCATATACAAAAAAGGTGATCGCCACAATCCAGCCTGTTACAGGCCAATATCCCTGCTCGATACATCAGCTAAATTAGCGGGGAGAATAATCTTAAACAGACTACAAACGTGGGCGGAGGGAAATGACAGCCTATCCCCAGTACAGTAAGGCTTCCGCACAGGAATAGGTACAGTGGAACAGGGCCTGAACTTAAGTATTTTAGTGGGGAAGTATACAAAGATTAGAGAGGGTAACCTGTACCTGGCATTTATAGACCTATCCTCAGCATTTGACTGCGTATTACATGAGAAGCTATGGAACATTTTAATAAGTATGGGGGTCGAACCAACAATAGTTCATTTTATAAGGGATCTGTATATAGGGTGTAGAGCAAGAGTAAGGTATGGGATAATAGGGGAATGCACCAGGCCTTTTGGCATATATATAGGGGTGTGCCAAGGCTGCGTCCTAGCTCCACTCTTGTTCTCACTATACATAAGTAATCTAGAACGTGTATTGACAAGCAAATGCAAAGATCTTCCCCAAATAGGTAATTGTGCTGTCCCTGTACTGCTTTACGCAGATGATGCAGTACTTATGGCTAGGACACGTTAGCCCTCCAAAAACTTTTAACTACCTGTATAATTTTTATGACAGATCTGGGACTTACAGTCAATCGCTCCAAAACTTTTATAATGAATTGTGGTAAGAAAACGGGTAAGACCTGCAATATTACCATCCATGAGGACAAAGTGGAGACAGCCCGTACTTTTTCTTATTTGGACATAATGTTTGACAACCAGGGCTCATGGGCACACTGCGTAAAAACAAAAAAAGAACAGATCATTAAAACAACTGCGGCCCTGAAGATCTTTTAAAAAAAGTTAGGGGGGATTACCCCTCCAAATATGGTAAAAATCTACAAAGCTAAATGTATTCCGGCTGCATTGTACGGAGCGGGTATTTCGGGGCACACTAATTGTAACTTGATTCAGACAGTGGAGAATGACTTCCTCAGATACTTACTAATGGTACCAAACGGCACATCATCACATATTAGCCACGTGGAATTAGGGGTTTCTTTTGTAGCTGATCTGATAAAGATACAGCCATTATTATTATGGCATAAAGTGTGGACCTCTGAGCACACTGGATTAAACAAGACCATTTTATCAGATTGCATGAGGCTAACATATTCAAAAAGAGTTCCCTGGTTGAGATACATTATGACCTTCTTTGGCAATATGGGCTGTAAAGACTGTTATATAAACCCAGAATCACTGGAAAAAATATCCAGGAAAGAACTGAGGGCTCTGACACTGAAGCATCTGGAAGAACAGTGATGGGAAGTTGAATAAAAAAAAACTAGTGTCATGTCTAATCAACTAATTTTGTCCAAGGAAGCCATGCAGCCTTACTTAGCAAACGTGACAAACCCTGACAACGTTTCATCCTTACAAGACTACGTTTAGATACTTTCCATCGTTTAGTAACCTTCCCGATCATGAATGACTGGAGTACACCCCTAAGACTTTGTCCTTGTGATGCGAAGGCAGCCCAATCCACGATGCACGTGGTCCTCTTCTGTAAATTTTATGACAAACATAGAAAATGCCTATTAGTGCCTCTTTTAAGATTGATTAATTTGCGTCAGTGTGGTGATGCGTATTTTAGTCTACAGGCTTTATCCTCTTTTGAAATGTGTGGAATCCTGGCAAACATTCTATGTTCAGTATTGACTGTAAGGAAGTTTATGGGCATGAGAGAGCGTAGTTTAAACATTACCTATTTTAGATGTGAAATGCTTATATTAACAACGCTAATATTATTCATTGAAACGTATTTTAAACGTGGAGAATTTTTTCACATGCGTAAACTAATGTTGACTGTAAGGAATAATTGCTTGAATTATGACTAATTGAATATATTAATACGTACGATAATTGCATTCTATTAGAATCCATAAGCCTTAAATTAGCGTGAGTCGAAAACTAGCTGTGTAGCTCTCATATTAAAGCATATTTTTCTGTTTCTCCAGTGTGCTGACTTGCAAAAGGCCATGACCCATCATTTGTTCTTTTTCTTCGCTTATTGTATCATTGACTGTTATATTCTCATCCGCATGATAGTTGCTTTAGGATAAAGTTGCACGCTTTGCAACAAATATGGACACTTTCAAGGATACTGAACCACGGAAAAGAGAACTCTTGACCCGAAGAACGTGCCAGAAAATGAAGTAACCCCGGATATGCCACCTACGAAAGACGTCAATTATGAAGACCAATCAGAAGAATGTAAATTATTGTAGAATGACAAATGCATTACTTAATGTATAATTTGATAGGTTACAGATAGTGGGGTGTAGTGACTATCCAATAGAATTTTGGGGGAATGCATTACGAAAAAGGGATAAAAACTCATGACACAAGAGACTAGAGAGCATTAGGTAGGGAATGATATTGATTGCATCCAGAAACTCTGTCACTCTATTTGGTGATTTGAGACTTAGACAAAACCATCCTCACCCATAGACTGCCCCATTACACTTTCTTCCTTATGAGGGAAGTGTCCCCTGCCATTCGACTAGATAGATTGACAGCGATCTAACTGATGCCCTGAAGACGAAGACTGATCCTGTATGCTGACCTATTCCGAGGAGGGTAAATTATGTTGTTGCTATTGAAATTCATTTATTGCCTTTTCTTTCTAGGTACCAACTGCTGTGTATTTTTGATTAGAGACCTTAGTTAGATGTTTTCCAAATTGATGTTCTAAATTGTTTTGCATGAAGTCCAACATGCTGATGCTAATTGTGGTTAGATGAGGCATTTCATCTTGACTGACGTGACTGACGTGACTGACGTGGTGCTATGATGAACTAAACATGTATGAGGTTTTAGGCATCTAGATTTGTTCATCTTCATATTACTATCTTATGTCTGTGAGCTTTGCATTATTACCATATTGTGACTATGCTCTTTTGCTTCTTGGTTTTGAGATTAATACATTTGCTATTAGATTGTACAACTCACAAAACTTCAGTAAGGTGTGATTATTCATGACTGAAAGGTCATGGTTGCGCCGAAGGTTTACTAATGTCTAAAGTGAAATATATTGTGGTGATATATGTTGACAATATTATTGATATATTGATTGATATATTGATCAGTTATCTCGTCTTACGGTGTCTCACCACTGGGTCCAAAGATTCATCGGCCTAAAACGAGTCCCGATGTGTATAAATTAACATAGAAGGACGCGTTATCAGTTCTGGTAGCAGAGCGACGGTTTGGCCCTTGGGGGCCCTAGGACGGAGTTTCATTGTTCAATTTGTTTTTCTGTGATAATGCAATTTGGAGAGATGATGGGTTGCTAAGTTCGCCATGGCTTTCCCGGGATCTCGGAGCCTGCCTAAATGAGTTGGGAATGTTCTCGGCGCCATAGTGTGTGTGGTTAGGGTCTTTGCGCTTACTTAAGCTTATGCATCTTGCAGGTGGTTGTGAAAATTTTGTGTGTATTTAGGCCAAATTAAGTGTTGTTTAGCCGGAGTAGGCGTACTCCACAGTATGAGAGTAGGGAAGTTGGCATACTTCATGTGAATGTAGCGCTTGTTGCTCAAAATTATCCACATGGTTGACTATCGTGTACGGACCTGTTGAGGTCTAAGACTCCGGAGTATGATGATAAATGTGGTTATGTTGTAATTTGTGCGGTTTAATAGGTCAATCAGGCGTGGTTGACAAGTCGAGTTTGAGTTATGATGTATGTATGAAACCTTCGATGGAGATCTGACAAATTCTAAAGTACACTAGAAGGAGTCATTGACAAGTCAAGAGTAGGATTTGCAGGTCGAATTCTGCTTGCGTATGTGGGAACTGAGAAGGAGAGAGTAGTGGCCGAGGCTTCAAGTGAAATCTCTGTAAAGTTCTGAAGCGAATGTGTTACCCTCCCTGTAGTAAACCGACAGATTTGTGTTGTCATTTTAAGGTGCTCGCAATAATTCGCATTAGTTTGTTCGAGTTGTAGGGGTCAGTGAAGAGTGGACGAGCCACGAGACTTTGTCAGCTGCAGTGTGTGTGAGTGTGACGTCAGTGGTGCCGCGCTGAGATAGGTCAGATGCCGAGAGGGGTCACGCACGGATTGGCTGCCGTCCGTGAGAGGCAATAGGTTGAGAAAGGGCAGGTGAAGAGTGTCCTGGGAACTTAGCCATTTCTGATTAAATACGAAATAAAGAATTGCAAAAATGAATTTTGTCAAGGCATTCAAAAGCGCTCTAAAAGGAGATGTATATATTGTAGCAACTGATGGTGAACCTACACCACTTGAGGGTACTCCGGCTTACATAGTGATGGAAGAAAAAGGTGTTGCACCTTGTTTATGGATGAAACAGTGGCGCAAATTAACAGAAAAAGAAGGGTGTTTAGCATTTCCAGAGCATGGGACATTTAATCCAAAGGTATTCGGAAACCTGAGGTGGATGTTAAGTACACAGAAGCCACCCCCGAGACCGGCACAATATGAGGCTTTAGCGATTTGGGACTTAATGGCTCTTAGACACAGACAAGAAAGGTTTCAGAGAAGGCTGAGAAGGGCAGAAAAATTATATGCAGAAACTAGGTGGGACAACGAGAACAAAATGTGGAGAAGGGGAATCGTAGATGGGTTGAAGTTATTTCCGGCAATAACCCAGGGAGAAGAGACACAGGGAAAGAAAGCCTCTTGTAAAACTGACAAAGATTCTGGCAAAACTAAAGAAAATAAGAGGTCCTGGGAAGAGGAAGATGATTCAGATGATGAGGAATTTATGGATAGATTGTTACATGATCGTCCGCCACCGTATGCGGTGAGCGACAGCGCTCCAAGCACTAGCTTGGATCCTGGGAACCAGACGCAGGAGAAGGGAGTTACTGATACGGTACAGACTATCGATACAGCTTTGATACAGAATGGTGTCAGTGTACCCACTGCACCAGACTTGCCGATACAGTTGCAACCTCCACCGCAGATAAAAATAATTTACCCTGATGTTCCAGTGCTTGAGACTACTACGAACTTGATAGTGCCGCCAGACCAGATATACACAAAGCCAAAGTTAATACAGATTGAATCGACCCCGAAGCTAGTGTCTCAACCGCCACAGCTGATACCTGAGTATAACCCTGTAGCAGGACCACCGTTAGTACCTGTACCGGGTACACTGGAGCAGACCTATGGTGTTGCAGCTCCAAGAAGTCTGAGTTCAGGTCAGACACCTGCCGCTATATCGTTACCTATTACTGAGGGTCCCCCAGTGCCATTATATGCGCAAGATAAAACAGGGACGTGTGATCAGGGAGTTATGACTCAGGAAGCGATAAGAGGAGGGCCTATGAGAACTCCACAGATAATGGCCCCGGGAGAGCAAGTTAATGAGTCACTAAGACCCTTGATGGACCTTAGTCCAGTAGTGGCACCTCTCGAAGCAATGCGTCAAGCAGGGTTGGGAGTTTTAACTCCCCAAACCATGAGTACAAATACTTCACACTCTCCAATGATACATGCAGGGAACATTTCACTGCAGGGTTTTACAGTACAACAGTTAAATGAATGGTTAGAGAAAACTTGTGCCTCACAAAAGACTACAGTAACCACACTTGAACCTGAAAAAGAAAAACAAGACGAATACTTGAATATTGTACGATTAGGGACAGAAGCTGCCGAGTTAGTGGAAGGAACAATGGGAGTAAATAGGTTGGAATCATACACTGAGGCAGAATTGAGATACTTATGTCCCAAAATTACCAAAGAGGTAGGCAAAGTACATCAGAGATTAGCAAATCTGGCAGATAAATACAACATCGATATCGGAAATACTAAACATTTGAAAAGAAGTTACAGATTAGATTTTGGCTCAAAAGATTTTGAACACATGAGATCTGCAGGCATGAAGGCACACCTGAGAGAACTGTTGCAAAGTGCACAGATTTGGGGTGCATTGGAGAAATGGGAAGGCCGATGGGCAAAGAAAAGAGATAAGGGAAAGGGAGATAGTGCAGGGTCCAATGAAGTTAGGACCACACCTAATCTAGATTCAGTAAAAATCTTACCTATGAGAGAGACAGCTGGTGGTGTTTTAGTGCATGTGCCATGGACTAGAGGAGACATTTTATCCTTTACGAATGATTATCCTAGGCTAAGAGAGAAGCCGATCGAGTGGTATCAACAGACGGACAGGTTCGTGAAGCTTGCAAAGTGTCTCTGGGAAGACTTGAATACTTTGTTTGAGATTATTGTTCCGCCGGATTTGTGGCTCGAATGCAAGAGAGGGGTAGATTGGCCCACAAAGGAGCCGGCAAGAGATAAGGTGACTGGGCACCTTCAGAAGAGGTGATTAAATATTATCATAAAGTAATTGAGTTCTTGAAACAAAAGATGTCGCCGAAGGTGACCGATTGGCAGAAAATCGACCGGACCTCTCAAGAGGTTAAGGAGTCAATACATGCGTACTACGAGAGATTATTAAAAGCGTTCAAACATTACAGTGGTACTGAGACTATCGAACCGAAGGACATGAATCACCTTGTGTTTAGATTCGTCAAAGGGCTAAGACCGGAGGTCAGCCAGATGATTAAGAATCATTCGATTTGTTGGCAAGCTAAACTGATTGATGAAGTGTTGCAGTATGCGAAATACTGTAGTGATGAGATTGAGTTGAAGCAGAAAAAGTTGAAGGAGAAAGTGATGGTGATGCAGATAAGGGCTGCACAAGCTGGAATACAGGGAAATGGAGTTCAGCAAATGATACAGCAACAACCGCAAATGAATGGGGTGTTTCAGGCACAGCCGAGAGGCAGAGGTCGAGGGCTTGTGAACCGTGGTCCGGACATGAATAATGTTGTTATTCAAAACGACGGTCAAGGAGTGAAAAAGATGTCACCATGTCACGCGTGCGGGGGCGTGGGGCATTGGAAACGGGATTGTCCGAATATGGTGCAGGATGGTGCAGTTCAGCAAAGCATTTTGTACATTACAAAATCCACGAGGTCCAAAAATGAGACATCAAAACCCGAATTTTCAGAATAATTTGGTACAAATGCCAGCGGTACAGCCCATGCAGCAGATGCAAATGCCGCGTTTTCAGTCAGTATCAATGCAACCAGTGCAGCAGCAGATTCCTATGGTGCCTAGACAGCAAATGCAATTACCCATGGCTCCGATGGGACAGCAACAGGTGATGCTTCATCAGCAGGTCACAGGCCAGGTAACCAATCAAAATAACACTGTGCAACAATTCCCATTACGGGGTGAAAGTGGCATGAATAAGGATTGGTCAGATGACAGCTCAGACAGTGAAGAGTGCAGGCTTGCAGCATCTTTAGAGGTGGATCAAAGAGGCCCATATGTAGAAGGAAAAGTAATGGGCTATAAGGTTTCATTTGTGGTCGACACAGGAGCTACACGCTCTACAGTTCGAAGTGCAGAAGTCCCGAGATTACCTCTCTCAGGGCGTACTATACGAGTGGTTGGTGTGGCAAACCAGTACCTGACTGATCCGATTACTGATCCGGTGCAGGTTGAAATTGGTAATTTCCAAGGCCTGCATAGATTTGTTGTATGCGATTCAAGCCCAGTATCCTTACTAGGAAGGGACTTACTATGTAAGACAAAATGTTCGATTACCTGTTCCAACGATGGAATAGAAGTACAAACAAACAGCGACGATGAGGGAGATGAGAGTCAATTCATAGAGGAAGGAGGAGAGACAAATGAAGACTACCCTTTGATTACTTTATTCCCAATGCATACTTTGATCGACCTACCTGTTGATTTACAAGGGACCGTAACAGAGAAAGTGAGGGATTTGACTGGGAAAGAAGTAGGGTTGATAAAAGGAGTAGAACCAGTCAAGGTTCAGATAAAGCCGAATGCAGTGTTCCCACAAGTACCGCAATACCACATGACCCAGGATGTCCTCATTGAGGTGTTACAAATAATTGCAGATTTTCTCAGACAGGGAGTCCTGAAAGAAGTTTTGAGCAGTCCGTGCAACTCTCCCATTATGGGTTTGAAGAAGCCCTGTGGGAAAGTTCGAATTGTGCAGGATTTGAGAAAAATAAACGAAATTGTGATAAAATGCTGCCCTGTGGTACCTAACCCAGCAGTAATAATGTTCCAGGTTCCTTGTGATGCTGAATGGTTTACTGTGGTAGACCTATCACAAGCATTCTTCTTGATACCTCTCCATGAAGACAGCCAATTTTTGTTCAGTTTCAAATTCCTGGATAAGGTGTACAGTTGGTGCAGAATTCCTCAGGGTTTTTCTGAGTCACCATCCATCTTCAATCAGATATTGAAGAAGGACTTAGAACCTCTTGTGCTGCCTTTTAATTCGACTCTTGTGCAATACATTGATGATTTGCTGATTTCATCCAAAACCAGAGACAGTTGTAAATATGATACCATTGCATTGTTGAATCATCTGGGAAAGAATGGACACAAGGTGTCACCCAGAAAGTTGCAATACTGTCAAAAAGAAGTGAAATACTTGGGACATTTGATTGAGAAAGGGTCCCGAAGAATATCAAAGGAAAGAATAACAGCTGTTTTGCAGATGAATCCCCCAATAACAAAAAGAGACGTCAGGATGTTTTTGGGAATGGTGGGCTACTGTCGCCAGTGGATACCCAACTTCTCGATCATCTCAAAATCTTTAATAAAATTGACAGGAAAAGAAGTCAAGGACGAGCCATACACAATAACTTTGACAAAAGGGGAGCTTGAATCATTTCTAGAATTGAAGGAATGCATGTGCAGGGCACCAGCATTAGGAATGCCTGATTATGAAAAACCTTTTCTGTTGTTCTATCATGAACGTGATGCTTGTTCTTTGTTTGTTTTAACACAGGTCCACGGAGATGCAAATCGCCCTGTAGCATATTTTTCAGCTACCGTGGACCCTGTCGCAGCAGCCTTACCGGGTTGTTTGCGGGCAGTTGCAGCAGTTGGTCAAAGCCTTTCACAATGTGAAGGCATAGTCATGGGATACCCTCTGACAGTAATGGTTCCACATTCAGTAGAAATTCTGTTGACACGAACTAAGACACAACACATGACAAATGCACGACTCACTAGATATGAGACGATTATACTGGGGTCACCAAATGTCACACTAAAGAGATGCACTGTGCTGAACCCGGCAACCTTACTTCCCAATGAAAATACAGAAATTAAAGATGGGGAAGAATTTGAGCATGATTGTCTTGAGGTGACAGAGCTCTGCACCAAACCTCGCCCAGACATACAGGATACCCAGTTAAAAGAAAACAATTCCATTATGTTTGTTGATGGGTCCTGTCTAAGAGATTCAGCAGGAACATTGAGAGCCGGTTACGCAGTATGTACCATAACTGGCATTGTCGAAGCCTCCTGGCTCGAGAAAGTGTTTTCTGCACAGGTGGCAGAATTAATAGCTCTTACAAAGGCATGCCATGCAGCTGTAAATTTGAAAGTCACTATCTATACTGACAGCAGATATGGATTTGGAATTGTGCATGATTTTGGCCAACTTTGGTCACAAAGGGGTTTCATGACCTCCTCTGGTTCTCCTGTGAAAAATGGCGAACAAATAAGAGATTTGTTACATGAGATTCAGTTACCTCTTGAAATTGCCGTGGTGAAATGCAGTGCTCATACCAGATCACAAGATTTTGTGTCCATGGGAAACAGTTATGCAGATCAGGTCGCAAGATTTTGTGCATTAAATTGTATATCGTTTAAAGAGCAGTGGGAATTGTTACCACAACCTGAAAATGACACAAGTTTAAGTCTAGCATTACGAGTGGTTGATACCTTAGATGAACTGAAAACATTACAAGGTCGTGCTAGCAAGGAAGAAAAACGTTCCTGGCAGAGAATGCAGTGTGTACAAAGGTCAGATGATCTATGGGTTTCAGAAGAGGGAAAACTGGTTCTGCCAAATAGTCTTTTGTCACAGTTTGCCCGGTTATACCATGGGCAGGCCCATCTAGGAAGAGACGCCATGATCAGATCCTTTAAGATTTATTGGTTCAATCCAAAATTCAGACATGCCGCAGAAATAACTTGCCACAGGTGCGTCATCTGTCAACAGATGAATGCTGGAAAAGGAACTGTGGTAACTTTGAGCCACACTGGGGGAGCTGGAGGTCCATTCAACAAAATGCTAATGGATTTTATCGAAATGCCTGTTTGTGGAGGATTGAAGTACGTGTTGGTGATTGTGTGTGTTTTCAGTCATTGGATTGAGGCATATCCCACACGTAGGAATGACAGTCTTACAGTTGCAAAACTACTACTCAGAGAACTGATACCAAGATTCGGGTTTCTGGTTTCTATAGAATCAGATAGGGGGAGACACTTCGACAATGAGGTGATTAAACTTCTGTGTGCCGCACTCAACATTGAACAAAAGTTGCATTGTAGCTATCGCCCTGAAGCATCAGGACTAGTTGAACAGATGAATGGTACCTTAAAATCAAGAATAGCAAAAATGTGTGCTGCAACAAATATGAAATGGCCAGATGCTTTACCTCTAGTACTGATGTCTATGAGAAACACCCCATATAAGAAAACGGGACTGTCCCCCCATGAAATCCTCATGGGCAGAGCAATGAGATTACCAGCGGTACCTGCAAATGCACTAGTAAATATTACAGATGATATGGTGTTGGATTACTGCAAAGGTTTGGCTGACGTGATTAGCTCTTTCTCTCACCAGGTGGAAGCTAACGCGTTGCCACCAATTGGCGAACCTGGTCATTCTCTGCAAGCTGGTGATTGGGTGGTTGTCAAGAAGCATGTAAGAAAATTGTGTCTTGAGCCGCGTTGGAAGGGGCCGTATCAAGTAATATTGACGACCACCACTGCTGTGAAGTGTGCCGGGGTTCCCAACTGGATACATGCCAGTCACACAAAAAGGGTAACATGTCCTGTTGAAGAGGAACTTGAAGTTTCCGGTACAGCAACTTCAGGAAGAGAAATCTCAGAGTCAGAGATCAGTCAAGAAGGAACTGAGACTACTAGAGAGTCCACTGAGAACAGCCTCGTTCCTCAAACTGTCAATGAGTTCGAGAGAGGTGACATAGTGCCTATCTCAGTCGAGGCAGCAGGAGAACTAAGTCAAGGAGAGGTTCTCCCAGAAGTAGACGAGTACGGGTTAGAGTCCGAACTCAGCATAGAACCAGAAGAGGAAAGAGAAGGAGAAATTGTAGATACAAATCGAAACATGTCAGAGTCTCCTGAACCAGTTGCAGGTCCGTCAAGAGAAAACACCATATCACAAGAGGAGGGTGCTGTCCAACGTCCTGAAGGAAAACATCGAACCAAGACACATAGAGGCGATAATTGGCCAGACAAGTCACATCCTAAAATAAGAGAGGTATCGAATGACACAATAATAGAAGAAAGTGATACTTCACAAGCAGATGATCTGAGTGAAGGAGAGCAACAAGGTAAACGAAGGCTAAAAAGAAAAAGAATAGCAAACAGAAGATATACAGGTCCTGAATGGGCATATGCTACAACCTCTGAATGGCAACAAGAATTCTTAGCATTCTGTTTTGTTCGAGAAATGCCAGGCCAGTATTACGGTACCTGAAGATATTCAAAGGGAAGAACTCGACTGAAATTGGATTTGTGAAAGCTGAAAAAAAAAAAAAGACTTTAGAAACTACTGGAAGTGACACTAAAACCGGATTTGACTTTAAAGAAAACTGATTACGACAAGCTGCTAACCGGAATTGACGAAAAAGGGTCCTGGAGTGAGTGAAGACGCTGTAATATATGCAAATATATATATATTTTTTTTCCTTTTTCCTCAAGTTGATTGTTGAACTGCTATTCTGATTCTATACAAACATGGTTTACAGTAGCAAAGGAAGTAAGGTGTGTGGTTGGTTAGGTCTTATAATAGGTGTTGTATGTGCAGTAATGATTGTGGGAGTGATTGTGGGAATGCCATGGAGAGAGAAAGAAACTATTAATGCAACTTTGAAACCTGAAACTACCACTACTAAACTATCACCGTGAGAAAGATTTGAGCAAGACGCAAGACATATGCATGAGGGAACTAATGCAAAAGGGGAACTTTCTACTAATGTCTTCTATCGCTTAATAAATGAGTATGTGGAAACTATGGATGCGAAATATTGTTATGTATGTACTAAAATCCCTTCATCTGTGCAGGAGGGAGTTACTTATCACAGCCTCCCTCTTACTTATGGAATTAGTTGCAGTTTGCTATTAACAAGATTCTATAATCAAGAGCATGTGCAGTACTTTTATTCAAACTTAGATGTTGTGTTTTCTTTTGTGCCTGTGATTGAATTCCTAAATAAATTAGCTAAAGAGCATGATATTAAAATAGTTAGAGGATTCTTTGAGCCAACACTTATATTTGGAACTGCTTATGCACATCGCAATAATTTGACTTGCTTATTATCTCCTGTAGAGAAAAGCTTTTTAGATCACACAGATGATAGACGCAAAGCACTGAAAGAAAGGTTAGAAAAAGGACTAGAAAAACGTACTTATGCAAATGATTATGCTTACACTGTAATCAAAACACAAGGCAAACTAGCTATAGATGCATTGCACATAGGTAGGCTCTGTATATATAGACCAAAATCTGATCAAGACAATTTGTTTGTAGGTACGAGTGAATGTAGGCATGTGTTTTTGTTTGAGAGTAAATGGACCTTTATGTTAAATGGACAAGATCCAGCAATCCCTGGAATCTATTATATTTGTGGACTGAATGCATATTACCGTCTCCCTAAGGGATGGTATGGGACATGTTATTTGGGAATAGTATTTCCAAAGATATACCAGATTGATGACTTGAAACAAATACCTAAAACGTCTGAATTACAACATCCTAGACAAAAACGAGAATCAGTGGCGGCTGTCATTGGTGATATATTTGGAGCCATAATCCCATCAGTGGGGGTTATCTTAAATTCTATGAAAATTCAAAAGTTGTCTACTATTGTGGATAACATGCTGACAAATTATACAGGAGCTATACTCCTGATGGATACTGAACTTGCTGCAGAAAGAGCTATGACTCTTCAAAATCGGCTTGCTTTAGACATTCTTTTAGCAAAGAGTGGAGGTGTTTGCAAAATGCTTAATGAGCGCCATTGTTGCTCATTTATACCAGATAACAGTAAGAAAATTAGAAGCATGTTCACTAACCTTACCAGAGATAGTACAGATTTGAAGGATTTGAAAGAACCTGGTGTTTGGGGGAAATTTGGGAAAGGAATTGCCCGAGTGGGAAGCTGGTTTACCAACATTTGGAATGGGGTACTTGCAAAAATTATGATGGGTTTATTCATTGTTTTAATTTGTCTATTAGGATTATGGGGGGCATGTAAAATCAATGACAAAGTGAAAAGAAATTGGACTAAAAGAACCAGAAGAAATGAAGAAAGTGAAAGAGAGAAAATGTTCAATGAAATATGGGAAAGCTCACATAAGGGGCAAGATGTTGAAATGCGTATTATGCACAAGGTGAAAAATTAAAATCAAAGAGAAAGATTGTGTGATGACGAGCGTCATCAGAGGAGGGACTGAGAGAGCGTAGTTTAAACATTACCTATTTTAGATGTGAAATGCTTATATTAACAACGCTAATATAATTCATTGAAACGTATTTTAAACGTGGAGAATTTTTTCACATGCATAAACTAATGTCGACTGTAAGGAATAATTGCTTGAATTATGACTAATTGAATATATTAATACGTATGATAATTGCATTCTATTAGAATCCATAAGCCTTAAGTTAGCGTGAGTCGAAAACTAGCTGTGTAGCTCTCATATTAAAGCATATTTTTCTGTTTCTCCAGTGTGCTGACTTGCAAAAGGCCATGACCCATCATTTGTTCTTTTTCTTCGCTTATTGTATCATTGACTGTTATATTCTCATCCGCATGATAGTTGCTTTAGGATAAAGTTGCACGCTTTGCAACAAATATGGACACTTTCAAGGATACTGAACCACGGAAAAGAGAACTCTTGACCCGAAGAACGTGCCAGAAAATGAAGTAACCCCGGATATGCCACCTACGAAAGACGTCAATTATGAAGACCAATCAGAAGAATGTAAATTATCGTAGAATGACAAATGCATTACTTAATGTATAATTTGATAGGTTACAGATAGTGGGGTGTAGTGACTATCCAATAGAATCTTGGGGGAATGTATTACGAAAAAGGGATAAAAACTCATGACACAAGAGACTAGAGAGCATTAGGTAGGGAATGATATCAATTGCATCCAGAAACTCTGTCACTCTATTTGGTGATTTGAGACTTAGACAAAACCATCCTCACCCATAGACTGCCACATTACACTTTCTTCCTTATGAGGGAAGTGTCCCCTGCCATTCGGCTAGATAGATTGACGGCGATCTAACTGATGTCCTGAAGACGAAGACTGATCCTGTATGCTGACCTATTCCGAGGAGGGTAAATTATGTTGTTGCTATTGAAATTCATTTATTGCCTTTTCTTTCTAGGTACCAACTGCTGTGTATTTTTGATTAGAGACCTTAGTTAGATGTTTTCCAAATTGATGTTCTAAATTGTTTTGCATGAAGTCCAACATGCTGATGCTAATTGTGGTTAGATGAGGCATTTCATCTTGACTGACGTGACTGACGTGACTGACGTTACTGACGTGACTGACGTGGTGCTATGCTGAACTAAACATGTATGAGGTTTTAGGCATCTAGATTTGTTCATCTTCATATTACTATCTTATGTCTGTGATCTTTGCATTATTACCATATTGTGACTATGCTCTTTTGCTTCTTGGTTTTGAGATTAATACATTTGCTATTAGATTGTAATCAATAGGGAATAAAATTCACAAAACTTCAGTAAGGTGTGGTTATTCATGACTGAAAGGTCATGGTTGCGCCGAAGGTTTACTAATGTCTAAAATGAAATATATTGTGGTGATATATGTTGACAATATTATTGATATATTGACTGATATATTGATCAGTTATCTCGTCTTACGGTGTCTCACCACTGGGTCCAAAGATTCATCGGCCTAAAACGAGTCCCGATGTGTATAAATTAACATAGAAGGATGCGTTATCAGGCACATTGCTTTAATTTTATTGAATTGTGTGGAACTTTTGGTAAATTTTTAGTTTCAGGATTAACCGCAAGGATGCTCATGGGCGTACTGGCTCAAATTCATCAAGGTTTAAATATTTGTATGCGGGTAATCTAAGGACCTGTACTAACATTTTACTATCTATTTTATTATTTTATATATTTTTATTGTGTTTATATATATAGATGTGTTTTACTTGATACTTTATGACTTGTTGAAAGTCAAATAAAGTTTGTCTTGCTGGATATATGCACATTTAAACGAATCGCTTTATGAGTAATGTACAATATATATGAAATTAACTGAAATATTCAAGTGTTACCGCAGCTCCAGGTTTTACTGCCTCTCTTATTACATGAACATTACTGTTAATTTTCAGGTAATCCACGTTTGCCCATCACTGTAGATTATTAAACCAGTTAGCTTTACATATTGAAGGTATGATTTACAAAGACGTCTTATGGGGCAGAATAGTTGGCACAGTAGCGCGAGTGATGCAAGCCTCCTTCAAACACAGGACAAAATGCAAAAATCCACACACTCAACAGTTTGCACAAGGATATCATCATTGTAATTTTCCATCACACACAGAGAGGTGTGTCAGTATTTGGGTTGTTTACATTACCCGGTGCCTGTATTTGTGTTGGTCCTTGTGTGGACAATTGTAAGTGTCTTTTGTTGTCTAAATCTAGTGTGCAGGTGCCCCTCTGTGTGCACGCTCCATACAAAAACCAAATGCATTAATCTGGTCAATGGCTGATGTAAAAGAAAAGGCTGATAGTCCTTCAGGGACATCATACAATCCACGACGACAGCCCTCTTTACCTTTGACATATGCACAACTCTCCTGAAGTGTGACAGGATCAACTGCAGTTTTTCCTGCCCACCAGATCATGCCTGACATTAGACTGGCGTTTCCAGATCCCTACTTGTAAGACAGAGGCACATCTGGCAAATGCATCACTCCGCTCAAGCATTACTGATCTTCGACTTGTTACCGACTTTGTATCATCAGTCATGGCCTTCCAAGGATGGTGTTATGTTATATTATGATTATTTGTGTAGCACACATCTCACTCAGGCAGGGGGATTGTGTAGGTCTGTGTGTGTAGCATGAAGAGTGCTGGGGATGTGCGTGCGTGGTGAAAAAGTCAGTGTAGCCTTGCTGCTGCTTTGTGGATGACTTGGAGCATGGTGAGCTCAGCAGTGATGCTGCAGTCTAGTTAGCTTGTATTGAGAGCACTGAGTGACAGTTCTACGGGTTTTGAGCAGGAGCTGTTTAAAGATTCTCCAGAGGATATTGAGGGTATGGAAGAAGGGCCAGATGGCCATGTTGAATTGGTTGGTTGTCAAGTGTTGGCCGTCCACCACTATCCCTAAGCTCCAGGCTTGATTGTCCAATATGGGTGTTGGGTCGAGTTCAGCTGGCCACCAGGCTGAGGTTCACAGTGAAGTGTCTTTTTTTTTAAGAGTACTACCTACCTCTGTCTTATCTGAGTTGAGATTCAAACAATTGGTGTTCATCCAGCTGGGAACTTTAAAAATGTAGGTGATAAACTTAGTTAAGGTGTTGGGAGTGTCATTAGACAGGATGAGCTGGGTGTAATTGGTGCCAAAGATAGTGCTGATTTAGTGGGTTTATATGACGCTGGCAAGTGGTACCAGGTAGGTATTGAATAGCGTGGGGAAACAGCAGAGGTGTAAGTTGTAAGGTTGACCTATTGGATAAATCCGGTGAGAAAGGAGCTGATCCACTAAGGAGAGGGTCCACGTATTCCAGCTTCATGGAGGCGTTGGATGTGGATGGGGTGGGAGATGGTGTAGAATGCGAGAGGTTGAGCAGAATGGGTCCCTCAGTGCCTCCTCTGTCCAAGATCTTGTGGATGTTGTCGGTGGCAGTGATGAGGGTGGAATCAGTGCTATGGTTGGGCAGATGCTGGTTGTTTTTGTGGTCCTTAGTCAGTCATTTGATGGCCATTTTTCCATGACTTTAGCTGGGTAGGGAAGTAAGGAGATTGGTCAGCAGTTCACCAGTCTTTGGTCTGCTAAAGGATTCTTCTTGAGTAATAGTATGGTGGTGTGTTTGCAGGTAGTATGGTGGTATATTTCCAGGTGTTCCAGAGATGTGTTTGACATGCCACTGATCCTGCTAGTTGTGAGTCTGAAATGAGTCTGACTGTGTTCCAAACCTCGATGCTTTTCAAACATTGTCTGGTATGGGATTGATTCTATCCCAGCCCTACTGACTTCAGAGGTGTAACTGGGATTATTAATCTAGCAATACCAGGCTGTTCGATGAGCGTGTGACTTGTGGCTATATCAGCAACAGCCCTATTGAGATGCACTTTATATGTGGCTCTCGTGTATCTTTCATATTGTGATTTACTCTGTCCCAGCTCGTTGGGCTTATCAGAGTAGCACATTCTCTCTACTATTGCATTGTTAGTGGACTGTGTCAAGATCTTTAAATAATAGTGTGAGAAAGGGCCTCTTTTTAAATGGTAGACTCCCCCTTTTGCCTGGACAATTATGTGGTTTCAAACTGTAGTTGCCATAGAGCCCTGCTAAACAGGTTCTCAGGGCCAGATCTCTTTCCCCAAAACTGTAGTATGTATTGGCACTTCTGCAACCCATGTAAGTCCCTAGTAAGTGGCACCCTTGTACCTAGGCATGGGTACTGAAGAGGGCCCCAGAGCTGCAACACCAATTGTGCCACTGTGAGAGGCCCCACACCAGCCTCATGCAAACTGCCATTGCAAGTGCACAACAAGATGTATGTAAAAGTTGCAAACTCGACATGGCACTCACCAATAGTGCCCTATTCACTATAACTGCATGCCCTATAGATAAGTCACCCCTCTGGCAGGTCTAGCAGCCCTAAGACGAGGAGCACAATAATGCATATGAGGGCATATGTTTGCATGAGCAAATATGCACCTAGTGTTTCTTTACAAAACCATAAGACATAGTAAGTGTACAGGGAAGCCATTGCAAAAACATGTGCTGGACTCTGGTCATTATGAGTTCCCCAGCTACATGATGGACTCTCTGAATACTGGGTTGTTTCAAATCAAACAATTCAGAATAATTAACCCACACTGATGCTAATGTTAGATTTATTACACCATGTACCCAGAGGGCACTTAAGAGGTGACCCCTGCAAAACCTACCAGCCCTTGCATGGTTGCTAACTGGTATTTACCAGCCTGCCACTACCAGACAGAAGTCATGTCTACGGGGGTGAGAGAGAGCCTATGCTTTTAGGAGTCAGAACAAAACGCCTTTCTTGGGTGGAGGTGTTACAAATCCTTCCCCAGGCAGGTACCCTAGCCCAGCAGTCAGCTTCAAAGGCTTTACTGCCTTGGAAATCTGACCTCTGCTGCTAGCAGCACATGGCCCTACGGTTTCCCCCCACATTGTGCTGAAAAACCGGTGGGAAAACATAGGCAGATTAGCCACCCCCAGCCTGCATTTCCCCTCAGGTATGGCAGGCGAGGTGACCACCCCATTTCATTTTCCTCCATCTTGGATGTTAGGACAATAGCAAAATATGGTTAGGCATGTGAAATCTTCCCACACAAAGTGGTCACATAATAGGTGTAGCCACCCTAAGGTAGGTGGCCCATTGGCCACTACCAGGTACTCTCCCCCTAACGTGCACTAAAAGCAGTATTTAGTGGGCATCCCTAGACCTACAGATCATATTCTATGGACACAAGAAGCCCAGTGACAAAGAAAGTCATGTGAACAGAAGTCTTGCTTCAAGAAGAAAAAGTGGCAAACGATGCCTGCTGCACCCAGGACACAACAATCGCCACTGAGGGGTTGACTGGACATTGAGCACTCTAAGACACCCAAGAGGAGCTCCTGCCTTCTGAAAATAACCAAAAACCTCCCACTGAGTGAAGGCATCACTGCCTGCACCCTGCAGGCAAGAAACTAGTAAAGTCCAGTTCACTGACTGGCTGCTGACCAATGAAGCAGACATAGCAACCTTAACAAATTCCACCAGACAGACCTGAAGGACAAACCCTGCCAGTATGCAAAGTTTGATGGCACTGCAACCTCTAGTGGCTGAGATGTGTCATAGCCTAGGGTATTGTCCTCCAATGTCCTACACCCAGAACAAAAGTCCACTCCAGACTATTTGAGGACACACCAGTCGAGGGACGTCAGGGCACTCAAGAACCACCCCTCAGAGTGGCCCTGATTGAGCTGCAATGAATCCTCAAAGTGAACTGAGCCTGGCTCCAAGGACTCCTTGACGCACGTCCCTTGGCTGACCTATCTGCACTGCACTTTGCCTCCCTGGCCCCTGTATCGGAAAACCAGCTGTGCTCTAGGGGTCCTTAATACCTTGCAATCTCTCACTTCAAGATGACCCACTGGACTTATCTTTAAGTCCACTTTTGCAGTGTGTTTCCAAGTGGTCCCCTTCCCTTTTCTACAACAGCTCCAAGAATTTTAGCCGCTGATCCTGCTTGAACAGGAAACTGCCCGAACTATTCTGGCTGGCCCACAGGACATCTTAATGACCTCGACCTAAAAATAGAAGGTGACACTTTTGAGAGAATTGCCTGATTGTATATACATTTTTAAAGTTTTTCCCATTGATTCCTATGATGCATAATTATGAACAAAAAGACTATTTTTGCTAAACGCTGAAAAATCATAACTTAAAAAAGTACTTACCCAATTGTGATGATCTTGTTCTTAAACCTTTTTATAAAAATCTGAAGTATTTTTGTAAATTGGTTCCAAGTTCTTCTTTTGAGTGTGTGTCCACATTTATTGACACTGTGTGTAAAACAAATGCTTAGCACATCTCAAAGATAGGCCTGACTGCTCACCGACACTACCACAAAAAACAGAGCATTAAGTAGGCTGCTTTTTACCTCTGGATACCAAAGTGGGGTTGCTTGCGCTCTCTGCACAGTGCACATCATTTTCGTACATTATACAGAGAGCCAGCCTTCTACAGTGTTACTATTTTTCAAGCAGGGGGCTCCTAAGACATTAAAAAACAGAATTGTCAAATGTTTATTCTACTGAATGATGAAAAATGGTGAGAGCATGTACGGCAGTTTTTCTGGAACCACTATGTTGCCCATTTCACAAAAACTCGCTCAGGACCAAATCAGGAAATACCAGACGTCTATGTTGTCTACAGCAGCCACGTAAAACGTACTCGCACTTGGGCACAGAGAAGGGGAACACTTGGAAATATACCACACACAGGAACTTAAAGGGTAAGACTGCTAGGTCCACTTTGAGGGGGGAAATCACAAGGGCTTGAGGACAACAATAGCATAGCTGGGTGGTGGTGCAGGGGCCTGGGAGGCCGGGTGCAGTGCCCATACGTCAGCCAGGCGTCATACACCTTGGAGTACTTACGGTCAGGGGCAGGAAGTACTGAGGGTTGATTGCAGGTCTGCTGGGCCTCTCAGTGGGTAGATCTCAGGTGTCATGAAGTCCCTTGACAGGTAATTGCTCCTGTGCTTTTGGAAGTCCAGAATGGACTCTGCTTCTGGATGTCTGACATTGGGTGTCTGTCACCTTGGGTACTGGGATGCCACAGCCCTAGAAAGTCCTAGTGCCACAATAATTGGCACAGTGGCAGGCCTTGTCCTCTGGAGTTGTTATACGTTTTTTGGCTGGGCTGCTGGGTCTGGGAGGTTGGTCAGCATCAGGCCAGTAAACCGGACTTCATGGGTTTCTTGTCTGCAGGGTGAAGGAGAGTGATACCTCCACTCTGAGGGAGGTTCTTGGTACTTTTGTGAAGGCTAAATATGTTCTGGGGTTTTGAAGAGTCTTTCAGGTTTCCAGTGACAACTCTGCGATGATGGTCAAGTCTTTGGAGCAGCAGGCAGTGTTTGGCACTTTTTCTTTGTGCAGCAGGACCTCAATTCTCATGTCTTGGATTTCCTATGTCCCTTCTATTTTTTCTACCATCCAAGATAGAGGAAAATGAAATGGAATGGTAGTGTCCAGTGTCCAGCACATGCATTATTGGCTTCCCTGGACACTTAGGCCCTCGTTATGACATTGGCAGGTGGCAGAGGCCGCCCGCCAATGCCATCCCTCCATCAGGCCCCCTGAGCCGCCTGAATCTCGCCGGCCCTATTATGGCTTCCCCGCTGGGCCAGTGGGCAGAAACAGAGTTTCCACCCGCCGGCCAAGCGGGGAACAGGGCCTTAACATTGCAGCCAGCTCCTAATGGAGCCGGCGGCAATGTGGTGGTGCGGCGGGTGCAGCAACACCGGTCGTGCATTCCACTGCCCGTAATTCAGGCAGTGGAATGTGTAATGGGGCTGTACATGGGGGCCCCTGAACCACCCATGCCAAGTGCAAGGGCAGTGCAGGGGACCCCAGGGGCCCCCCAAGCCCCCTATTCCACCAGCCTTTCTATGGCAGTGTTTACCTCCATGGACAGGCTGGCGGATGGGCACTCGTAATCCCCAGGGCAGCGCTGCTTGCAGCGCTGCCCTGGTGGATTACAACCGCCAGGACCGCCAGGCTTCAGACAGCCTGGCGGTGTCTGCGGTTTGACCGTGGCAGCTCTGCCATAGTCATAATGTCACGGCCAGACTGCCCCTTTGGCGGCGGTCCGACTGTGACCGTGACCCTGGCAGTCTAGTGACTGCCAGGGTCATAATGAGCCCCTTATTATGTCTAAGGCTTGGCAAAGACATAGTAGGGGCATATCTGCTTATGCGCATATGCCCTCACAAGCATTACAGTGCATCCTGTTTTAGGGCTGTAAGGCCTGACACAGGGGTGACATACCTATATTGCATGCAGTGTTAGCCATGGCACCCAGGGTAAGTGTCATGTCGAGGTTGCAATTTTGGGGACACCTTGTCATGGAAATTGCAATGACAGTTTGCATGAGGTTGGTGTGTGGCCTTTCAGAGTGGCACAGTTGGTGCTGCAGCTTTGGGCTGCCCTCTTTAGTACCCTTGCCCTAGGTATCAGGGATACAATGAACTAGGGACTTACAGGGCAGGCTGAAGTGCCAATCACAGTACAGCTTTTTGAGGAAAGAGATCTGGCCCTGGCAACCTATTTAGCAGGAGCCCAGGGCATTCAAATTTTGAAACCACATCATGTTCCCCCCCAAAAGTGTGTGGGGGTAATGCAATTAAACCCCAACTCTCTAGAAACACTAAAAAGGAACCTGAAGATAAAATGCAGACATGATGACTATCAGTGCAGCACCTATAAACATCAGGAGATTGGCAGGCCTTCATAAAAGGCAAAACAAAGAAGTAGCAAACTCTCTTTCACATACAATCCGGGCTAAGTACAAATCTCCTTTCGATAAGTGTTAATTATAAGGACAGAACATTGATACAGAAATATCGTATGGACATAATATCATATCAAAAATATTGAGAATGAAAATTTCGAGGCAGTAAGCGCAAATAAGTATAGATTTAATATTCTTAGTGTATATATATTGTCAAGGTACAAGTCTGGGGCTATATATAGTAAAACTTTGTTTACCTTTAGATACTTACCTTTACAATACTTTTTGTTCTCAATGTTATTGATGCAATATTTTGGCTATGATATTTCTGTTTCTGATATTCTGTCTAAATATTTGTGGCTACATGTTTTGGCAGCTCAGAGTTGTGTCTGATTTAAAACCAATGTGTATATAACAGTGATTAAATACAAGCAATCAATATAAATCTATCGACACAATTACCCATATGTTATGTCAAATGTTTGGCAACAGAGGCATTTTAAGGTATCACAGACTTTTACAAAAGATATTGAAACTATCAAGTTGCAAACTAGAGGCCTCGTTTACAAGAAACTAATGCGTCAGATACCTTGTGCCTGCCGCACATACTCTAACGATGCAATGGATGCACTGTATTTACAATATAGACCCCCATGGTGCACGTTGTTACAGATGCATCCGAAATTCTGACACATCTTTTGGTGCTAAAGTAACACATTGCTGGAATTGCACTGTTAAAATGACAATGCGAGGAAAGTCCCGTAGGAAAAAGCCCTGTGGCAATTTTATGCCTGGTCTGAGCAGGCGGTAAATTTTTGACGTATTGAAGTCGTAGAGTGACACAAATGAAAAGTTGGAAATTTCACTGTGTCAGTTTTACTTGGAATTTTTCATGGGAATGCCTACCCTGCACACATTATACCTGGTGCAGGCATAATGTGACGCTGGGATTTAAAACTGGCACATTGGGCCAAATGTGTAAGTTTGCAAATATTGAGCAGTGCTGTGCACTGCTAGTGTCACCGCTGCGTAAAACAAAAATAACACAGAGACGGTGCAAGGGGCTTGTAAATTAGGCCCTCCATATTCAAGGAAGTCTGCATTAATTAATAAACACCTAATATCAGTAGACCACAAAAGCATCTCATTAAGGCTAAAGCCAGAATTCATGCAGACAGAGCTGTTGAGCTGTCAACCCGTGGCCAAGAGCAGCATTACAGTAAATCAGATATTTTGAAGGAGGTCCTAGTACTGCCTAAGGAAGTCTAATGTGGTTTGTATTGTAATTATTGTTTTCCAGAAGAAAGAAATATGCTGTGAAAGTAAACGAGAATTTAGCCTATAATATGAGAAGTTCCAGATAAAGAATATAGATGCCATGTATTGACTTTCAGTTATCAAAAGCAAGGGAATTTTTACATTTCGATATCACACTTGTGTTTCTTTTGACGACAACACAACCCAGTCTGGCGGCTCAACAATGGAATGTGCCCAAAATCTGACCAAGATCTTTACTGTATTCTCCTTACGTGTCTTTTTTCCTCCTACAATAATTCCAAAAAAATGCCCCAGCGGACAACAAAAGCAGTTGCATGATCTCCCTGACCCTTTTCTGGGATTCAAATACTATACTCTCATTCTGGTGGTGCATCATTTTTGTAGATGTTGTTCCTCCTCATCACCCAATATAGTGAGCAGTATCTGGTCTGATACATGAGCCTGGTCCTGCCACCTCAATTCCTTTTCTAACCTCCAAGTGTAACAATTGTCAGGTTAACTCATAAGCCCTGATTCATTAATACACACATACACTCATATATATCTATATATATATATATCTCTCTCTCTCTCTCTCTCTCTCTCTATATATATATATATATATATATATATATATATATATATATATATATATATATAAATATATACGGATATATATATGTTCACTGAAAACACCAAAGGTAAGGCTCACATTTTAAACGTACAAAACCTTAGAAATTCGCTAGTTAGAGTTAGAGTTATCTAAACTAACTATAACTCGTGCCATAAGGTAACTATAACGCGCACCACAGCCATGCACAGTTTTTTCCTTAAACATTTTACTGCAAATATTACATTGATAATATCAATCATGTTATCAAAGATGTCATGAGTGTCATAAGTTGTCAGTAATTAGCAGTGCATTGCAAGGGTATAAATCAAATAATAATTTATTTTTATTACAACACTGAGCTATAGTTTTTTTTTTTACCCCCTTTGTTGGCTATCTGGGACTTCGGGGAAGCCCTTGATGGCTCCCCGGTGGACTCTCCTTATTTATATGAATTTTTTTTGTTTAATTAAAAACCCTTGCAGGCTACCTGGCACCGCAGGGGAAACCTTAAGGCTTCCCTCGCAGTGCCATTGCTTCAGCGAGCACAGAGGTGCTTTGATAGCAGCTCTGTGCTTGCTGAAGCATTTCATCTCTGTCTTCTGCACCTGTGTAGGGGACAGATATGAAAGCTTTGGCTTTTGACAGCGAGACCTGCCTTACAGGTCCCACTACCAAAACTCAAAGTAGACACAACAAACAGCTATGTCCCGGCAGGCACCGCGGGACACAGCAGAAGCCGGCCCTGGTTGGTGGAGGTTTCCAGGGCCATCTGTTGCTCCAAGAGCAGGGCAGTGTGACCCCACTCCAACTTGGACATAACCCCAGCGGATAGTATCCCCCAGGACATGGAGGTCCCAAATGGACCCCCTTACTTATTTTAAATATTTTCCCCGAGGGGTGGTGGTCCCTGGATCAGCGGAGGGTTCATGACCCCCTCGCAAATCAATTGCATTTTGCCCTGGGGTGGTGGTCCCCAGGGCAGTGAGGGGACTGCATGGCCCCTCTGCAAATAAATTGCATTTTGCCCCAGGGAGTGATGGTCCTTTTTTCCTAGGACTTGGCTGAAGTTGAATCCCAAGATAGTTACTAACTGTTCCTTGTTGAAGGGTTGGCAGCCAATCAGAAATCATCACAGGGACAGTTGGATCCGTGGAGGATCCACGTTCCTACACATCTATATTTCCTGGCCTCAAATTACTCTGAAACTACTGATCGGATTCCCACCAAACCACAAAAGCATGATCTGTGCAAATGAATCTAGCTTTGTGACACATTTGATGTAATTCCTTTCAGTAGTTCGGGCTGTAGGCGTGTTACAAAGGTCCTATGGAAAAATGAATGGGGAAAACACGTTTTGGAAACCCCCTTTTCTTGGCGCCCACTGGATGGATCACCCTGAAACTTTCAAGAAAGAGGCTGAACTAAGCAAAGTATATGTTTAGAAATTTTCCTGAAGATTCATCAAATAGCACCAAAGTTATTAGAAAAATTATAAAACATGTTTTCTCTAGACATTAGGTTCTAACTATAACTACCCAGTGGCGACCACCACTACGTAAGATATATATATATATATATATATATATATATATATATATATACTGAAAAAAAGATTAGAGGGACGTTATAGTTAGGCTCACATTTCAAGTGCACAAAACCATAGAAATTCAACAGTTAACTATAACTCGTGCCCTAAGGTACCTATAACTGGCACCACCACCATGCACAGTTTTTTCCTAAAATGTTTACCGTAAAAATTACATTGATATTATCAAGGATGCTATCAAATATGTCATGGGTGCTGTAGTTTGTTGGGGTTATTAGCAGTACATGGTAAGGGCACGAGCTATAGTTACCTTAGGGCACGAGTTATAGTTACTTGAGGCACAGTTGGATTCCTTACTGACATCACAACCACCAAGGACTGTTTGCATATGCGGAGTCTCCTGTTAAGGAATGGGACATAGTTGCAACAATGTCACTCACTTCATGGTTGTTGCGCAAGACATTGCACACACACAAACAGGACAGATGTGACTTACCAACCAGCCAGGCCATCTCTGGGTACAGTTGTGACATCAGCTGGGATAAGGTGCTGTTCTGCATCATGCCGGAATCATGGGCTGAGCCTGGATAAAGGGCACAGGCTTGTGAAATGTAGAGATCCACCAAACAGACAACTTGGACGTTGAGGAAATGGAAGTTCTTTCTGTTCTGGTATACTTGTTCATTGGCCTGCAGTGGGACAAAGCCAACATGTGTGCCATCAATGGCTGCCACCACATGTGGGATCTATGCAAAACCATAAAAGTCCATCTTCCCAAGGGGTCAATCCTCATGTTGGGGAAACTGGATATAGCTGTCAAAGTGTTTCAACATTGCTGAGAGGACGTCTCTTCAACACCAGTCTGAACATAGGTTGGGACATGCCAGCTGATAGGGCCACTGTATGTTAGAAGGACCCTGTGGCTAGGAAGCGCAATACTGACATGACTTGTACAATGGATGGTATGCTGGTTGAATAACTAATAGCTGGCATCATATCTGGCTCCAACTGACAACATAAGTCCACTATTGTTTGCCTATTCAGGCAGTACAGCAGGATAATGTGGCATTCCTCCATGGTCTGAAGGTCTGTCAGTGGATGGTAGACAGGAGGTTGTTGCATCCTCCCTGTACCTACGTACCTATGTATGACAAGACATGATTTGTAACATTAGTCATTATGTCCACAGCAACATAATTGTTAATGATATCTTGTGACAAGGCATTTTTGAATGGATAGACAAGGCAACCAGCAAACATCACAGCTGCAAAGCCCCCCATGGTTTTTCACACATGTGGCCATAGCATGTTTATGGACCAAATTCAAAGATGTGCAATACAATAGCCCCTCAAAATGTGATTGGATATCCCTAACACTAAAATGACAGTTGATGCGGGTGGACTGTGCCCCATTGTTAAATGCCATCTGTGCCCTACAACATACAACAATGGTGTTTGAGTAGTAGGACCTACAAGACAGGATAAGCATGTTGGTGAGGTTAAAAATACATTTTTGCAGGTGTGACAAAGTTTGTATTGCCCAATACAGCATGTCATGTGGCAAAATGACGGCTCCCTGACCTACTTCACTGGACTTTAGGAACTGACCGCGAGCACTGACAGAAGTCATCATGGCGGTAGGCGGTTGCAACTGCAGCGGACACGGGCCAATGGTTTTGCCTGCCGGTGGTGATGACCACGTATGTGGAAGACATGCTCGCCATGTTCTGCAGATTCAACTACTTGACTCCTGGCACTGCTGCTAGCAAGACCTCCACGACCTCAGCTACTGTGTGCCGCCTGTGGGAGCAATCATGCCACGTCCCGCAGGTGATTGGTCCCATGCCTTCTCTCCAGAGGAGCTGGAGAGGCTGTGGACAGCTCTATGGTTCACCAGAGGAGCAGGTAAGTCCCTCAAGTACACAATTTTCTCTGTACTTTATCATACTTACCCTCTTCACAGGCTAGAATGTGCCCACGTGTGCCACTTTGACTACTCATGTGCCTGTTGTTGCAGCCTGTGTGGCATCAATGAGATGTTGTATGTGTAAGTGTTGGTGGCCAGTGCCATGTGGTAAGTTCAGTCACATTGGGGGTCATTCTGAACCCGGCGGGTGGCGGTTGCCGCCCGCCTGGCGGGAACCGCCATTTGGCCGCACCGCGGTCAAAAGACCGCTGGTGCCATTCAAACCTTCCCGCTGGGCCGGCGGGCACTACCCAAGGTAGCACCTGCCGGCCCAGCGGGAAGGAGCCCTGCAACACAGAAGCCGGCTCCGAATGGAGCCGGCGGTGTTGCGGGGGTGCGACGGGTGCAGTTGCACCCGTCGCGCTTTTCACTGTCTGCTAAGCAGACAGTGAAAAGCTTAATGGGGCCCTGTTAGGGGGCCCCTGCACTGCCCATGCCAGTGGCATGGGCAGTGCAGGGGCCCCCAGGGGCCCCAGGACACCCGTTCCCGCCAGCCTCTTCCTGGTGGTGTAAACTGCCAGAAACAGGCTGGCGGGAAGGGGGTCAGAATCCCCTGGGCAGCGCTGCTTGCAGCGCTGCCCTGGCGGATTTGCCCAGCTGGGGGAAATCTGACGGGAAACCGCCGGACCCGGTTTTCTGACTGCAGCTTTACCGCTGCGGTCAGAATGGGCAGGGAAGCACCGCCAGCCTGTTGACGGTGCTTCCTCCATTCGCGGCCCTGGCGGTCACGGAATGACCCCCATTGTGTTGTGTGACTTTTTTGGGTTCCAAGATCCTCCTTGTGTTGGATGCACATAATCAGGAGGAGACATTACTTGCATCCACTGACATCTCTTTCCTCATGATTGTTGTAAATGTCAGACAACATGTACGTGTGTAACAGCATGAGCTGTGTGTGCATGTTGAATAAGTTAGTTGAGAGTCATGTGAGCATAGTGCCACAGAGATTTCAAACCACACCTGCCCTTGCTAAACTGTTTTGCAGACAGTGCCCATTCCGAGGCTGCTGTTGTGCCATGGGAGCCGAGGTAATTCTATAATGCTGTTTTGACGGTCTGACTGGCAATATTGTCATATTATGATGTTTTAACTGGTCACCCCATTGGCTAATTTTAGCGCTAGGGGAAACACTATGGTGCACTATATTTTCGTAAATATGGTGTATCCCTGTGTTTCTGAAGGGACACAGTGCAGTGCTGTCAAATTTGGCACAGTGCTACGCTGCACCAATTTCTTGTAAATGTGGCCCTAAAGATGTCACATTTACTATTCTCACTGCAATCTAAACCGATGTGCAGAAGGTGCTGTACACTACAGTGGTAACATTTACTATTCCCACTCCAATCCTAACCAATTTGGGAAAGGGGTTGGTTTCTAAAGGGGTGACATTTACAAGTCCTACTCCAGTCTAAATCCTTTTTGGGAAAGCTGCTGTACACTAAAGAGGTTACATTTACTATTCACACTTCAAACTAAACCGGTTGAAGAAGATGTTGTACACTTAAGAAGTGACATTTACTATTCTCCCTCCAATCCAAACTGATTTGGAGAAGGTGTTGGACACTAAAGGGGTGACATTTACTATTCTTACTCCAATCCAAAGGATTTGGGAAGGTGTTGGGCACTAAAGGGGCAGAATGTATTATTCCCACTCCAGCCTAAACCAATTTGGAGAAGGTGTTGGATACTAAAAGAGGACATTTAGGGCCTCATTATGAGTTTGGCAGTCTGACTGCCATACCACTACAGTGGCGGCTGCCAAAGGACCACCATGTTGGAAGTCATACAGACCGCCATACTACGAGTTACACAGCCATGACCGACAAAAGACAGTCATTTTCCAGATACCGCCAGGACTCTGGAGGGCTGGAAAGAGGCTGTCCAACCACCAGCAATGTCAGCTAGTCAGCTAATCACAGAACCTCTTACAACTCACAAATCTGAATGGTGGTTCTTCAACAGCGGTTTCCCAAATGCGCTGCAAACCACAGAGGTCACCACAGTAATACACAGCACCACATTGTAGGGATTCAAATTCCACACACCTGACACACATCCACACACCTGATACACCTATGCACTGTACTATAAAACACACCCCTTCACACACCACAATCCTTTGCATCAATAACACTGTTCATAGAAGCCAAAGCCCAAAATCAGAGTCAAAATACTAGGCCTCCCTCCAACTTTCACATAGCACATATCCCACACACTCACAACAGACCCAAAACACAAAATAACTCCTCTACACATCATCTAGTATTCGGCAACCCCTCACCACACAGCACCTAAACCCCAGCATCCTATTTTTGTATTGACTAATGCCACCATGTCACCACAAAAATATTCCTGTTTCACAGACGACGAGTTAAGAGTCATGGTGGATGAAATTATCAGAGTAGAGCTGCACTTATTTGGAGCCTAAGTCCAGCAGACTACAATTGTTAGGAAAATGGAAATGTGGCAAAGAATAGTCGACAGGGTGAATTCTGTAGGCAGGTATCTGCGCACAAGGGATGACATCAGGAAGAGGTGGAACAACCTCAGTGGGAAGGTGTGGTCCATGTCATCCAGTCACCAGCTGGCGGTCCTCAAAACTGGGGTGGTCCCTCACCTCCTCCCCCACAGTTCACATCATGGGAGGAGTAGGTCTTGGCTATTCTGCATCTGGAGGGCTTAGCAGGAATACCTGGGGAAGCTGAGTCAGGTAAGTCACTACACCAATAATGCCACCAAAATGTATTGTCATGAGTGATGACTGATCACCTTTTTCCACCTTAACATTCTAGCCACTCACCACCCCTGTGTCCTACTGAACAAATACCTTTGCCTAATAACAAACATGTGAAGTTAACTCACCAGGGGGCACAGTATCTCTGTATGGTATGGGTAGTACAGGGGATGACAGCACTACAACTCCCAGCAGGCACTGTTCTACTTTTAAGAAAGCCAGACCAGTGTACCAAAATTAAATTAGCTTTGCATGTAAAAACTAAATAATAAAGTATACTCATCTGAGAGGTCCACACTGTATAGTTTGTGGGAATGACAGCAATGCTATGGACATCGGCAAGTTTAATATCACTAACACATAGCTAGAACTCCATTAATACCATCTCCTGTTGCCTATGGAACTGTACTCACCTAGGGGGATGACAATTGTATAGTCTGTTGGCATAGGACACCTATTGACAGGAATGCCAAGAACAGCTACCACTGACATACCCATCACACACAGCTACAACAGTATCCTCTGCTACTCTGTCCCCTCTACCTTCTATTACCTATTGGACCCTACTCACCTGGGGGGATCTCACATATATGCATTGTGCTGTGCTTGGTGTAACCTGTCACACATGGCCAGGTAGAATGGTTACTTCAAATCTGATGGGCAGATCAGTGTGCACCTGATATTGTGCAGCTGTCTGTTAACACAACAATGAAGTATTGCCAAATAGGAGGTACCATGAAACATATTATGCTACACTGCTGCCAAGATATGTTTCAATGAACAGAAATCTAACTGCCAAGATACTCTGACATCCAGCAGCAAGGTGACTTAAGAAGGAAATGTTTGTATCCCAAATTTCAGCTCTTCATAATTCAAAGTAGGTGTCACTGTCATAGAATGGGATCAAGCAAGGCCAATCTGTATACTCCACAAAGCATATTTACCAGTTAAAATTGGTGCTACTTGTCACATTACAACCTGTAGCTGTCTATTTCACATCTTCAACAGGTCTACATGCCACTGTTACCATGGAAATCACTCCTGAGACATTGATGTCTCCCCTGAATGAAGCCAGCAGTGAGAAGCGCACTCCTGGATGTGTGGACGTTAGGACTGGCTTTGGCCCATCTGGGCAACCTGATCAGACGACAACTGTCAGACTCACCCTGCTCACATCGACTCCTCCCAGCCCTATTGCATCTACATCTCAGGCAAACAGTCATCCCCAGTCACCCCCAAACCTGTGTCCAAAGGACAGTAAGAACCATCATGTGCCCCCAGGCCAGGTACCAAAGTCCCAACTCAAAACCCGGAAAAACATGGATCTGGCACCAGTGGCATGAGGGTGCTAGGGATACTTCTGGCCAGGACACCATCTCCCATATCTTGGGAGCCTACCAACAATCCCAAGGCGTTATGGGCCAGGTACTTGCCATGCTGGGGGAGATCAAGCAGCTGCGAGTAACAACCACCAGGAAGTCATGCAACAGTGGGAGGTCCACAATGCCCACATGGTCTCCCTTACAGGGATGCTGAGAGACATCAACACCACCCTGAGAAGGGAACCTCAACAACATCAGACCCCTTACATTGGCCAAGTTACACCATCTGTGGCAGCCAGTGGAATGGGGGCCCTGCCAGTGGAAGGACATGCCTTTGACACCCCTTCCTCTGTAGCTGACAAACCCCCAAGCAAGCGTGGACGTCCATCCAAACAACTAGGAGGTGCAGATGGGAAGACAACAACCACAGCCAGGAAGTAACCTCCAACTTATCAAATCCCTTTTTTGTGCCTCAGGTGCACCCTGTTGACTTTTCTACACCAACTTTTCTATTTTCCAGGATAGTAGAATACTGGACTTGGGACTCCTAATGTTGTGGTTGCTGCTCAAATGCTAACATCCACCATGACTCATCCCTTCACTGTATGAACATTATTTCTTTGCTCACATTCATCCTATTCTCCTGTGCACATGAAAATAAACACAACTAATACACTATCTATATATGATAGTCATTGTTCACCTATGTGAGAAGTAGAAATCGGTACATATTTCAGCTTATGATTAACTCGTAAGAAGGAAATGTGAGGAGGGATATGTCACAGGTAGTGTCATGCAGGGGATCACTTCCAACACAATGACACAAGTGGGCAATCACTAATCTATATTTATTGCAATGTGCAGCACATAGACTGACGAAATGTCAGGACTGTCATAGTCAAGTATGTCTAACCATTTCTTGCTTGTGCCTAGCTGTCAGTAAGTAACATCCTACTGACCACTGAAGTTAGGGACATGTCAGACTGTGTTACTCCGAATAGCCTAAACAATTGATGGAACTTGTCATCAGCTAAACCCTTATCACATACCTAGCCCATCCCTACCAAATCAACATACCCCATAATACAGACAGAGGACAGTCAAACAGTCTCTAGTCAGAGAACCTTCCACTTACAATGGTCAGACATCTGTAGGCATATCACTCACCTATGTCTGTGTTGATACACATGCACAGTGGCCTGCAATGAGGAAATACAATGACAGCTACATACAAGTCAAACAGGATCATTGTCAATACAATGTGAAGGTTGAGTGAATAAATTGCACAGGATGACATGTGTCAAAGACACATGATTACACATGTGACACCATTGACAAACAGGTATATTGTGTGGCACAGAACTCTGCCATCCCACTGTCCTGACAGCCTGGACATGGGGCTCATAAAGCCCACAAATATGTAGCACAGTACCTGGATCAATCCATGTCCACGTCAAATGTCAGAACAGCTACAGCCACCTGCCATTGACACAACCCAGAGATATCCACATGGGGATGGTATGGTGAAGGGACCTGGAAAGAAAAAGTAGTACACAAGGAGTTTTGACAGGTAAGGGCTTATATGAACTAGAGAACTCTGTTCCAAATAGTGTTCTTTATCAGATTGTGCATTTTGCCTGCCCCAAACAAAGGAGAACCTCATGATGGTCACAATTCCAAGTATAAAATTGGCAGACAACCTGAGCTGTATACTGCAAAGCATGAATTGTCCTGTCTGACAGTCACACAGAAACCCTTCTCAACCAATTCTGATCCCTACAGTACCACACTTAGCCAGTGAAATTACAGAACATCACATATTTACACTCAGGTGAAGTACTGATTGATGAGATCTGCCCACATGGCTCCACCTTCATCCTCGTCACTGTCATTCTCACTTGGCATTTCTGCATTCTCACCCAGTGGAACTGCTAGCTCCCGCTCACCTGGAATGTATAAGACCTGTCACCTCAGGGCAAGGTTGTGGCAGCCACAATGATCTGACACACTTAAGCGGGTGAGTAGAGGAGGGCTCCACCAGAATTATCAATGCTGCTAAATCTTCCCTTAAGGATCCCAAAAGCCGACTCCACGACACGCCATGTCCTTCCATGTGCCACGTTGAAGCAGACTTCCCCTGGTGTGGTTGGGTTCCTCAATGGTGTCAACAACCAGGGATGGTTTGGGTTAGCAGAGGCCCGTGTAAGGAATTGTTACATGTGTGCAAACATGAGTCCAGGACATCATCACATCTGGCAACAGACATAAAAGACAAACACACATGACATATGTAACGTACCAACCAGCCAGGTCCTCTCTGGGTACTGTTGTGTCATCAGCTGTGGGATACCACTGTTCCGCATAATGAAGGCATCATGGACTGAACCTGAGTACTGTGCAAATAAATAGGAAATGTAGAGGTCTGCCAAACAAACTACTTGGACATTTATGGAGTGGTAGTTCTTCCTGTTCCAATAGACCTGTTCATTAGCCGTTAGGAGAACCAAGGCTACCTGGGTACGATCAATGTCTCCCACTACATGTGGGATGGGTGCCAAACCATAGAACTCTGCTCTCACATGGGCGAAATCTTCACGTTGTGGAACTCAGATGCAGCTGTCCAGGTTTTTCAACACTGAGAGAGTACATCCTTCAAGACCAGACTGAACATAGACTGGGACATCCCTGCAGTTAGGGCCACTGTATTTTGGAAGGAGCCTGTGGCTAGGAAGTGCCATGACTTGAACAATGAGTGGTATGCTATTTGGATGACTAATGACAGGCATCAGATCTGGCTCCAACTGATGACAGAAATCCTTGATTATCTGCCTATCTGGGAAGTAAGTTTGTATAACATGTACATTCTCCATGGTCTGCAAGTCTGCTAGTAGACAGTACACTGGAGGTTGTTTGGCCCTCCTCATTCCAGGGTAACTATAAGTGAGAAAATAAGAAGGTATGTCTATTACTCATTGTGTCCCTTGTAAGTGACATGACATACGTCACATAAAAACTGTGACATGTCTTTTGTTCCAGTGAACACATGATACACAGCACATATCAATGGTAAAAGTGGCACATTAGTTACGCGCCTCAATTAAGATATGTATATATGAACTGATACGTCAGCGAGGCTATGTGATACTAACATCAAACAATGTCTATGATTGAAAGGCCAAAAAACAAATTTGCACATGGCTGAGAGGGTGGTGACTGTGCCGCCAATCATTTCTGAAACTTAGCAGGACAACATGACAAAACGATTCTTCAATCAGGGTAAATATACATCCTCAGACAATGCCAGCAGTGAAGATTATGCAGTTTCCCACATTGTTATGCATCAAAAAAGGACTTTTCCAACCATTGAAAGGTTTTAAAATGGCAACTGCCTCATCTACAACACTAGACAATAGAAAACGACCGCCAGTGGACGTCGTCATGGCGGTAGGCGGATGCTACTGTGGTGTATATTGCCATTGGATAACACTGCTGCCCGTGGCTGTCTTGGGCAAATGGCAGTGTCTGCCGGTGGTGACGGTCGCGTACGTGGCAGATGTGACCACCATCTCCTCCATCACCTCCTTCTTCTCGCACTTGACTCCTGACACTGTTGCCAGCATGACCTCCACAACCTGAGCTGCTGTGTACTGCCTCTGGAAGTAAGCATGCCATGGCCTAAAAGTTGTGTGTGGATTTACATTCACTTAGTAGTAACATACTAATTGATTGTTATCCTTTACTTCACATTCAGGAAATGATAGGTAAAATAGGAAAAGCTAAATACTTCTCAACTATTGATCTCCATTCTGCTTACCATTGAATTCCTTTAACCACAGATAGTCATGATCGCACCACATTTATAATGCCTTTTGGGACTGACAAGTACCTACTACTCCCATTTGGTCTTGCCTCTGAGGCAAGTGTTTTTCAGAAGATTGTGGATTCTTTATTTAAAAATATTTAAAATGTACAAGTCTTACAAGTCTTGTTTTCACCAACACAACAGAAGAGCATTTAAAAGTGCTTGATCAGACATCAGAGGCTCTAAGGCAGTGGTTCCCAACCTGTGGTCTGGGGACCCCTGGGGGTCCGCAAAGCCTTCTCAGGGGGTCCGCGAGAGCCTAGAAAATTCAAAAATATTAACAAATATTGACAAAATAGGTCCCCAGCTTCCAGTAATGATTCAGGCGGGGGTCCCCGGATTCCCATGATGATTCAGTGGGGGTCCCTGGGTTCCATTAATGTTAAAGTGGGGGTCCACAGAAATCAAAATGTTGGGAACCACTGCTCTAAGGGACACAGCATGACAGTTAGGCCTGAAAAGTACAAATATTTGATTCAGCAAGTTGACTACCTGGGTCATACTATATCTGTTGGAGGCATTAAACCAATATTTTGCACTTTGGAGGCCACTGTCAAGGCACCCGCTCCCACAGGAGAAGATGGCCAAGATCCCTCCTAGGTCTTTGTGAATACTACACCTGGTTTGTACCAGGTTTACGCCTTAACGGTACAACCTTTATGAACGTTGCTCAAGAAAGGCACTTAGTTTGAGTGGAATGCTGCACTTGATGACATTTTCTCTAACATCTAAAATTTTGTGGTTCACGGTAAAGAAATTGCCCTTGTCTTTGCTTCCAGAACACTGCAAGAGGCAGAATCTAATCCATTGAGAGCAAAGCCTTACCCTGTGTGTGGGCAGCCTAGACATTTAAAAATTACCTATGGGGGACATGCTTTGATGTAAATACTGATCACAAACCCCTAGTTCACCTTTTCAGTGGAAGGCCTCTGCCCACCTGGTACGGCTACTTTCCAAACTTCAAGAAGACAATTTCTGCATTAAGTATGTCCAAGGAGAGAAACATTTCAGGGCATACTGTTTTTCTCATTTGCCTTTACCTTACACTATGTACAGTAAGGAAGATGAGCGTGCTTGTGTGGCGGTTACTGTTGATGCAATATGTCTCTTGAAGGGATCTATTACTGAATCTGAATGGCTTGAAGCTACTTCACAAGATATTGTTTTACAAGAAATTTGTAAATATGTGAGGAGGGGTTGGCCACCATTTGCAACTTACCTCATTCATTAAAACCCTTTGCTCAGATTGCATCCAAATTAGCTTGTGAAACTAATGTGTGTCTTAGAAGTGGACATTTTGTTCCACCCATGACATTAAGGGAATGCCTCAACTTGTTAGCTGATGACGGACAACAAGGCATTGAGGCTACCTGTAATAAGATAATAGAACATTACTGGTGGCCCTCCATGAATGATCAGGATTCCTTTTTAGTCACTCATTGCCCCCAATATTCAATCTCTGATAAACATTTGAAGACAGTTGAGAAAACTCTTCATCCTGTTCTGTTGCCTGGAGGACCTTGACACAAAGTCACTCTACATTTGTTCCTGTCCTTTTCAGTTATTACCTTCTTGCAACAGATTTTTAATGGTCTTAATAGACTATTTCTCAAAATGTATATACTTTTCTTTTGTGGAATCAGTCTTCCACATAAGTTGTCTTACAATTTCTGGAGGATGGCTTTCACCTTGAAAGAGTTCAGAAAGAAATAGTGACCAACAATGGTACTCATTTTTTATCAAATGAGATGAAAAGAAACTTTTATCCAAACATAGCATCACACATCTCCAAGTCGCCTTGTATAGTCCTTCAGCCAAGGGCCTGGTGGAAAAGGCAATTTATTTTTCAAAGAAGTCATCCAAACTGCATTTGCCTTGAAATTACATGTAAAACTGTTTCTTAATAATAAAATCAATGCTTATTACTCTACATCATATTCTACTGTTAGTGCGCCTGGTCCTTAATAAATAAACTTAAAAGGGGACATGTATACGTCGATGAACCTTTTGGATCGCATGGGGTATCCCAGTTATACAGTAGACTATTGAACCATCAACATCACTATAATCAATATCAAACATTAATAGAAACTTATCTAATAAGAAATACCATCACCCTTGAAAGGTTAATCGTTTTTATTCCCTATTAGTTACAATTCTAATCAAAACTTTTATTCAACATTATTGTTAATCAAGCTTTATTAACCATCACAAAAAGCCATACTCGTCTCCAGGTCATCAGTCATCAGCAAGTATCAGGCTCACAGAAGGTAAGCCCAATTATCAGTACTTCGGACAGCGTCTCCTGACGGCATCAACTTTCTCCTCTCCGCTCCTAATTGGTAATTGGTCAACCTTATCAGAAGTTACGACTTTAATCTATAGTTTTTGTTTACCGCAAATACACATCTATTCAGGATTCAAGTTCCATTAGTTTGATTGGTTCTTCTGTCGATGAGAACATCATCCGGCTCTTCAGGTAACAAAATTGTTGCACATAGGCTTTTAGTCAGTGCTTCCATTGTTCAAGTCCTGGGAAAGTGTGTTTAGCCTATACGACACATAATTATATCAAATTGTCTTCATCATCTCCTGTCTACGGGTACATTTGCAGAATGTTCTAGCAGAACCTTCTGAACTCTGCACAGTTCAAGGTCCTTCTCTCCAGTTCCAGTCCTCAGAAGCCTTGTCGCGTCTCCACATTATAGCACGCCAGGCCCAGCGAAAACAAGGCCCTCAGCATGGCTAAGTTAAGAATGCAAGTTAACACAAAATATAGATTATACATACAAATATGACATATTAATACGTTTTTCATGAATATTTTCCATTATTTAGCATCTTGTTTTTACACATGATGACCACTCCCCGTGTGCTCACACATGTTATTTTCAAATGTAAGTTTCTTTATCGAATTTTTCTCATTAGTAAACACACACAAATCATTAAAATGTATCATATTAGCATATCTGGTCCAACAGTCCCTCCTCTGATATAATATAATATGTCATCACACCTTTCCTTTGTCAACATTTTACAAATTGTTTTCAGCTACACTTTGATTTCTCCTTCTTGTATTTTCTCTATAAATTCTTCTCCTGGGTTGTTCTTCCCTCCTCTGATTATTTTTGCCCCTTTTTAGTTTTGTTTTCTTCTATATTTTACATGCCCTCCATAAGCCCAATATAACAGTAATCAAAATTAGTATTCCTTGGACAATGTTCCACAATATCCCACCCCAAATGTGGCTAAACGAATTTCCCACAGCAGCAAATCCATTTCCAACTTTTTCCCAAACTGCTGGTTCTTTTAATTCTTTCAAATTCTTACTTGTATCAGTTAAATTAGTAAGCAAATCTCTAATCTCCTTTTCATTCTCAGGTATGTAAGAACAACAATGCCTTGCATTAATCATTTTACCGACTCCTCCATCCTTTGCTAATATTATGTCTAAAGCAAGCTTATTTTGAACCGTCATAGCTCTATTCGCAGCTAATTCAGTATTTAGCAAAAGTATGGTTCCAGTAAAGTTAGTTAGCATATTATCCACAATAGTAGACAATTTTCGTATCTTGTTTGTATTCAGTATAACTCCTACAGAAGGAATTAGTGCCGCAAAAATATCCCCTACGATTGCAGAGGCTGTTTCTCTCTTTTGTCTCATCTGATGTAATTCAGTCACTTTCGGTATCTTCTTAAGATCATCTATCTGATAGATCTTAGGAAAAACTATTCCCAAGTAATATGTCCCATACCATCCTCTAGGAAGACGGTAATAAGCATGAAGTCCACAAATAAAATACATTCCAGGAATCACAGGGTCTGCACCATTCAACCTAAATGTCCATTTACTCTGAAACAAACACACATGCCTACATTCACTTGTTCCCACAAATAAAGTGTCAGTGCGTGATTTTGGCCTATATATACAAAGCTTCCCTACATGTAGTGCATCTAAAGATAGCCTTCCTTGTGTTTTAATAGCAGTATAAGCATAATCATTTTCGTAAGTCCTTTTCTCTAATCCTTTTTCTAGTTTCTCTTTCAATGCCTTCCTCCTATCGTCAATATGTGTTAATAAGCAAGTTAGATTATTACGATGAGCATAAGCTGAGCTAAAAGTCAATGTTGGCTCAAAGAATCCTCTAACTAATTCTATACCATGATCCTTAGCTATCTTACTCAAGTATCTAATAATCGGAACAAAAGAAAACACCAAGTCGTGGTTAGAGTAAAAATACTGTATATACTCCTGATTATAAAATCGTAAAATCGGGTTAGTAGCAAACTACAAGTTATGCCATAAGTCAAGGGCAAACTATGATAAGTAACCCCTTCTTCCACAGAGGAAGGGATTTGCATACACACAAGACAATCCTTTGCATCCATTGTCTCCACATAGTCACTCAACAACCGATAAAAGACGTTAGAATACAGCTCTCCTTTTGCGTTAGTATAATCATGCAAATATTGTTTTTCTAGCTTAAACCTCTCTGAACCTGTTAGCATGGTAGTCTCATGAACAGATATAGCATTGACTTCTTTCATCTCATGAATAGACATTCCCACAATCATTATCATGAACATTATTCCACATACAATTGCCATTCTCACACTCAGATACCTACAATAAATAATATTTCTAGTGCTATTATTTAACTCAGCCATGATTTGTAAAGAATCAGAAAGCAGAATTAGCTCTTAAATAAAGTGCAACAAGGGAAATAAAAAATAAAAAATATACTTCTTCTTCGCGCTTCAGATTCTCACAAAAAGACTCTTTTTCCTCCTTTTTCAAAATTGGTGAGCAGCTTGTCACATTCAGATTTTCAGATGTCATATCAGGTTATCAGTGTCTCTTCCGGTTAAATTCGACAGTTTTCTCAATTGATCTTTTGCTTAGTTCAACAACTCAGTCTATTGATTCTTTTCCGGTTGCATCAAAATACTGATTCAGAACTTCTCTGTCAAAGCAAAAGGACATGAACTCATTTTGCCAGTCACTTGTCGCGGCGTACGCCCACTCAGGCCCTGCGTATCTTCGACTTGCTACTCTCTTTCTTTTCAACCTTCCTTCTCCTGCTAACTCTCCATCACTTAGTTCGTCTTTCCTTGTGGTGTCTATTTCTTCCTCTATTGTCTCATTTATAACCAAGTCCTTCTTCCTGCCTATTTGAGATTCAGGCCAGTTGTCTCCCTTTCTTGCTCCTTCTGTCAGCAATCTTTTTAAGATCTCCCTTGCCTTGTCTGTGGTGCCTTCTCTTGATGGACCTGCAAAGGGTTCAGGAGGAGTCAGATCACTTTGACTTCGATCTGCCTCAACTCTTTCCCCCTCAGGCTCTGGCACGTGGTCTCCTTGTGCTTTGTCACAATTTGCTTCTGAGAGAACCTTCCCTGTGCTTGGTTCTCCAGTCACTTCCATCGGATTAGTTTCTTGTTTCTGCTTCCTGTGCTTCTGCACCCTCGTCTCTCAGTGGGGTAATTGATCCGTCTTCCACCAGCTCTGGATCCACTTTAGGCTCAGCCTGCTCTGGCTCTGGTTCAGGAAGAACTACTTGCTTCACTGCTGTGGTGCTCTCAACAACACTTCTTCATGGTCCTGAGGACTCACCACTGTCTTGGTATGGCTTGCATGTATCCAGTTAGGCAGTCCTGCACATCTCACAGCTGTTGTTGTTAACACCACTTGGTATGGACCTCTCCAACGTGGCTCTAGGCAGGTCTTTCACACATACTTTTTGATCATGACCCAGTCTCCGGCTCTCAGGTTGTGACCTGGGTCATGGATGGGTGGCAGGGTAATGGCTTGTACCTGCTGAGAGAAAGATCGAACCACATCAGCCAGACCTTTGCAGTAGTCCAAAACCATATCATCTGTAATATTGACAAGAGCATTGGCTGGTATTGCTGGCAACCTCATTGCTCTACCCATGAGAATCTCATGTGGGGGCAGTCCTGTTTTCCTGTCAGGTATATTTCGCATTGACATCAACACCAAAGGCAATGCATCTGGCCATTTCAGATTTATTGCAGCACACATTTTGGCAATTCTCGATTTCAGAGCATCTGCTCTACAAGTCCTGATGCTTCTGGACAGTAGCTGCAGTGAAGCTTTTGTTCAATGTTCAATGCTGCACATAAGAGCTTAATCAGAGCTTAATCACTTCGTTATTGAAGTGAGTTCCCCTATCTGATTCTAAAGAGATCAGAAATCCAAACCGTGGTATTAACTCTCTAAGCAACAGCTTTGTAACTGTGAGACTATCATTTCTACATGTGGGGTATGCTTCAATCCAGTGACTAAACACACACACAATCACCAACACATACCTCAATCCACCACATGCAGGCATCTCAATGAAATCTAATTGCATTCTGCTGAGTGGTCCTCCTGCTCTTCCAATGTGGCTCAAATTCACCACTGTCCCTGTTCCCACATTTAACTGATCACACATCTAAGGCATACTGCTTCTGCTGCTTGCCTGAATTTTGGGTTAAACCAATCGACTTTGAACAACCTGACCATTGCATCTCTTCCAATGTGTGCCTGACCATGGTAATTCCAAGCCATCTGAGTCAACAGACTATTCAGCAATACCATCTGGCCATCCTCAGATACCCAAATTTCATCTGGTCTTTGTATACATTTCAATTTCGACCACAGCTTTTTCTCTTCCTTGTCTATGTTCTCTTGCAATGTTTTTAACTCGTCTAATGTATCTGTTATTTTCAAAGCAAAACTTGCACAATTTGTCTCTTCTTCTGGCATCAATTCCCACTTATCTTTGAACAATATACAGTCCAATGCGCAAAACCTTGAGACTTGATCTGCATACCCATTTCCCAAGGAGATGTAATCTTGCATCTTTTAATGTGCACTGCATTTCACTACAGCAATTTCTTCAGGTGACTGGATTGCATACAGTAATTCTTTTATCCGGTCACCATTTCTTACTGGTGTTCCACTGGAGGTCATAAAATCTCTCTGCGACCACAGTTGACCAAAATCATGAACAATTCCAAATCCGTATTGACTATGAATGTATACTGTCACTCACAGCCTGGTAGAAACATAAGAAGCTCTAGTAAGAGCCACCAGCTCTGCCACCTGCGTAGAATACACTCCGGGAAGCCATGAAGCTTCAAAAGTTCCTGTAATTGTACATTCACAATATCCTGCTCTCAAGGTGCCAGTCCCATCTCTGAGACATGAACCATCGACAAAGACAATTTGATTGTTTTCTTCTAACCAAGTATCTCTAATATAAGGCCTCGGTTTTGTGCACAATTCAGTCACCTCAAGACAATCATGTTCTATATCCTCCTCCGTTTCAATTTCAATAGTACCACTTGGTAGTAATGTTGCTGGATTCAACACTGTACATCTTTTCAAAGTTACATTCGGAGCTCCCAAGATGCTCGTCTCATACCTTGTCAGTCTGGCCCTCGTCAAATGTTGCGTTTTTGTCCTTGTCAGTAAAATCTCAACAGAATGTGGTACCTTTACAGTCACTGGGTATCCCATGACTACCCCTTCACATTGGGAAAGTCTTTGACCAATTGCGGCTACTGCTCGCAGGCAACCTGGTAAAGCTGCTGCAACCGGGTCCGAGGTAGCTGAAAAAAAAGTTACTGGGCGATAAGCACCTCCATGGACCTGTGTCAAGACAGACAAAGAACAAGCATCACGTTCATGGCAAAACAATGTGAAAGGCAATCAGGCATTCCCAACGCTGGGGCTCTGCACAAACTCTCTCTAAATTCAATGAATGCCCTCATCTGGTCCTCATCTAGAATAATGGGATCCACTGTCTACAATACCCTACCATTTCCAGAAACATGCATACATCCTTCTGGGAAGTTGGGGGACTTCTCTGCAAAATCATTATTATCCTTTCTTTGGAGATTCTTCTCAATCCTTTCTCAATCTGATGTCCCAAATATTTGACAGATTTCTGACAATACAGCAACTTCACAGGTGACACCTTGTGTCTAAATTCTCATAAATGATTCAACAGGGTAATCGAGTCATGCTTACACTCGTCCCTTGTTTTGGATGCGATCAATAGATCATCAATGTACTGTACAACAGTTGATTGGCAAGGTAATTCCAATGACTCCAGATTCTTCTTCAGGATCTGATTGAACAGGGATGGTGACTCTGTATACCCTTGTGGAAGCCTACACCAGCTATAGACCTTATCTAGAAATTTGAAACTGAAAAGAAACTGGCTATCCTTGTGAAGTGGTACTGAAAGAAAGCTTGTGACAAATCGACTACCGTGAACCACTCTGATTCGCACGGAATCTGAAACAGTATCACTGCTGGATTGGGTACAATTGGACAACACTTAACCACCATGTAATTCATTTTTCGCAAGTCCTGCACAACTCGTACCTTTCCACATGGCTTTTTCAACACCATTATTGGTGAATTACATGGGCTGCTCAACACTGCCTTTAGAACTCCTTGTTTTAGAAAGTCTCCAATTATCTGCGCCACTTTCATCAACACATCCTGCGCCATGTTATTCTAAGGAAGCTTTGGGAATTCAACATTTGGCTTCAAAGTAATTTTAATAGGTTCCACTCCTTTACTCAATCCCATGTATTTTCCTGTCAAATCCCAAACTTCCTCCCTTACAGTTCCCTGTAAATCTGCATGCAACTCCTTCATAGTGAACATCGGGAAAAATTCAATCAATGAGTAATCTCCATAAGCGTCATTAAACACCATAGCTGACACCTGTTCCTCCTCGTCATCACTATTTGTTTGGACTTCTATCCCTGCATCTGTACAATTTATAGAGCAACTGGTCTTGCACAACAAATCTCTACCCAGCAAGGACACAGGGCTTGAATCACACACCACAAATCTATGCAGTCCAAAATAATTTCCAGTTTCAACTTGCACTGGTTCTGTGATAGGGTTTGTCAATTGTCTATTCTCCACTACCACAACCTGAACTGTCCTGTCGGAAAGAGGTACATTCAATACTTCTATACTCCTCACTGTAGTGCGCATAGCTCCAGTATCAACTATGAATGAAACGTTGTGACCCATTACCTTTCCTTTCACAAAAGGCCCTCTCTGATCTACCTCTAGGGAGGCAGCAAGAATACAGGCTCCCTCATCTGAACTGTCACTCATCCATCCATCGTTTATTTAATCCTCACTGTGAAATGGGAACTGGTGTACTGTATTATTACTATTGTCCTGTCTCTGACCTGTGACCTGTTGAGTAAGCATAACCTGTTGCTGTTCCATCGGTGCTTGGGGTATTTGCGTTTGCTGTCTAGGTACCATAGAAACCTGCTGCTGTACTGGCGATAATGGAGCAAATTGTGCTTGAGGCACCTGCAACTATTGTATAGGCAAGAAATTCTGCCCTCGATTCTAAGCATTTGGAACTATGCCCTTAATTTTCAGGATTTTTATAGTTTGAATTGTACTGACATCGCCTTGCTGAACCCCACTCCTTCCTGCACCATCAATGGGCACTCCCATTTTCAGTGTCCCACGTTTCCACACAAATGGCATGGTAACATCCTTTTCATACCCTGCATGTCATTCTGTACGACCACAGTTCCTAAATCCGGACCATGCATCATATCAATTCCACGCCCTCTGCCCCTCACTTGAGGTTGAAACATGACAGCTCTCTGTTGCGGTGGCATCGGCGGCACTAAAGCTTGCGCTCCTGTTTGGGCTGCCTTAATCTGCATCACCATTGCCTTTTCTTTTAAGTTTTTTTGTTTCAATTCATTCTCATCACTACAGAATTTAGCATACTGCAACACCTCATCAATTGGTTTTGCCTGCCAGCAAATCAAATGACTCTTAATCATCAGTCCTACTTCTGGTCTCAAACCTTCAACAAATCTGAACACAAAATGCAACGTCTTTTGGTTTGATTGCCTCCTTGCCACTGTACTCCTTAAAAACCTTCAACAACCTCTCATAGTAAGTATGTATTGACTCTTTAGACTCCTGGACTGTTCTGTCAATCAGCTGCCAATCAATGTTTTTAGGAGAAATCCTAGTCTTCAGGAACTCAATCACCTTATAATAATTCTTCATTACCTCAGGTGATGGCGCACCTGTAACCTTGTCTCTCTCGGGTTCACTTGTTCACCAGTCTACTGCCCTCTTACACTGAACCCATAAGAACAACTATCTCCAATAGTGTCCAGATCTTCCCACAAACATTTAGAAAGCTTCACAAATCTCTCAGTCTGTTGATACCATTGAACTGGCTTCTCTCTCAACTTGGGATAATCATTCGTAAAAGACAGTATGTCACTTCTGTGCCATGGGACATGAACAAACTGATCCCCTGGAATTTCCTTCATCAGAAGCATTTTAACTGATTCCCCTTTATCGACTCCTTCTGCCCCTTCTTGGGAATCTCGTTTTCATTTCTTCTTTTTCTCCGTCTAGCTGCCTTCCCACTTCTCTAATGCTCCCCAAATCTGTGCACTCCACAATACTTCACTCAAATGTGCTTTCATCCCAGCTGATCTCATGTGTTCAAAATCTAATCTGTAACTTTGCCTCAGATGCTTCATCATTTTAAGATCAATGTCATGTTTCTCTGCCAATTCCGCTAACTTCTGATGTATTTTCCCCACATCCTTTGTAATCCTTGGATATAAATACCTCAGCTCTTCCTCGGTAATGGATTCTAACCTATTCAATCCCATTGTTCCCTCAACTAACTCATTTGCTTCACTGTTCAACCCCACCCAATTCAGCTGATCTTCTCCTTTTGATGCGCTCTGTGAAGAATTTAGACTATCCAGACAATTATTCAACTGCTGAGCTGTCAACCCTTGCAGTGAAATATTACTTGCATTCGGGACTGAGAGCTGCTATGCCACTGTGCCCAAAGCTTGCGGTGTCAGACGTCTCAGGCTCTGACTTGCATTCGAGACATTTGCTGCATCTGGCAATGCTACAAGAGGACTAAGACCCATAGAAGTTCTAGGCTTATTAAAAGCCTGTCCTGTGGACGATGTCAATAGTGCAGAATCTCCCACTCCCATTCTTACAAGACTCTGTGACATGTCATTTTCTTCTCCTATCTCCGTTTTCTTCTGTGCATATAAAGATACCGCTGGACCAACAGTAATCAGTAGCGATATTGCATCTGGGGCTGCCCTAGCACCTGCACCTTGTGCGAGTGGTAATCCCATACTGTGTACTCTATACTACCCCTGGTAACTGTCCTTCTTCTGCTTGTACAGCTCCCACAGCTCCCTGGGATTGTCCAGGACTAGCGGGAGGGGCTGTAGCATTAGTACCCGGACCCCTTGCATAGGTTGTCATAGGTGGAGGTCTGTCTCTCAACAACTGTGTAATGAGATCCTCAAGATCAGAGTCATCATCGTCTAATTAAGACTTTTTCCTTTTCTTCTTTCCCTCACTCTCTTCTTCCTTGGCACTATCCCCTTTCTCTGACTCATCTCCCTCAGTAATTGCTGGGAACATTTTAATCTCTTTCATTGTTGCCATCCTCCATCTCTTTTGCTCCCAATGCCATCTAGCTTCTGCTAGTGACTTTTCCACTTTCTTCACCCTTCTATTGAATTTCAGCTGTTGCTGCTGTCTGGCCACTAGCTCCCAGACTGCTAAAGCCTCGAACTGTGCTGGACTCGGTAATGGCTTCATATCAAGTAGTGACATTCGTAATTGATCCAAAATTCTCAAATTAAATGTTCTGTGTTCCAGAAAAGCTAAAGTCCCTTGATTCTTCGTCAATTTACTCCATTGCTTTAACCAAAGACACAAAGCTACACCTCTCTCTGCCATCACAAAATACGCCGGAGAATCCTCTGGGGGGTTGGCTCCCCCACTGATGCCTTAATGTAAGAATCACCCCTCATCGTACTCTTGAATGCCTTGAAAAACTTCATTTTGCCTGGTTTTTTTTTGTACTATTAATTCAATAAATGAAATGACTTTTACTCTTGAGATTCCCTTCAACCGTTTACTCAACCAGTTTCCTCTCATGGATGGCTGCCAATCTGGTCACGGCTCTTCTTACCAACCAACCTATACCAGTGTGGCACACTCTGACGTCACACTGACACACAGCGGCTGACAAAGTCTTGTGGCTTGTCTTCCTTAACTCGATTTCACTCAACTAATGCTGTTTTATTGCGAGCGCCTTTACCAACCAATAACTAAAACAAACCTGCTGGTTTACTACAGGAAGGGTCACAATCGCTTCAGGGACCTTACGGGTTTTCACTAATGGCTCTTTCTGTCTCTTTAGCTATTCCTCTTTCTCAGTCCCCCATGTTCGCAAGCAAAATTTGACCCACAAATTTTACTCTCAACTGATCAATGGGTCAGCCCTGGTGCACGTAGGACTCGCCAAATCTCATTTGAAACTTCTTTACTCAACTACCACGCACATTGACTTGTTGACCATGCCCGATCAACCTACTAAACCAGACAGATTACAACATATAACCAAGTGTCTCCTACACTTGTCAATATACTCCGGAGTCTTAGACCACGCAGGGTACGTACATCACCAAAAACCACGTGGACAATTTTTGAGCACAAAGCGCCACACACATATGAAGTTTGACGACTTCCCTGCTCTCACACTGTGGAGTACGCACACTCCTACTAACCTCAGTTGGAGTACACAGACTCCCTACTATACCTCACACACATCACAATTCACCTGCGATCTGCTTAAGCCTTGCAAGTGCAACCTACTACTTTCATACTATTTCAGGATTACACAGAGAACATATCCAACCTTACCAACGGGTTCCAGGAACTAGGAAAGTCATTTCCGGATTTAAGGGGACATCATCGTTGCTACAATTGCCATTTCAGAAAACAAATTCAAACCTCATAAAATATAAACAACTGTACCTAACGTAAACTACAACCATAACCAATAGTCACCACCTAACTAGTTCCCCAAGGAAACTAACCATCAAGCTGCTACCAAAAACTGTTATTCGATTGGTGTAGAATGGGTTGGATTGGACTGAGGATGAGTGGGGGACTAGGTGGAGTGGGGTGGATAGGAGTGGGTGGACTGGATGAGGTGGATAGGAGTGGGGTGGATTGAAATGGGATGCGGGGATTGGATTGGGGGATTGGATTGGGGTGGATTGGAGTCAGGTGAATTGGAGTGGGGTAGGTGTACTGGGATGGGTGGACTGAATTGAATCAAAGTGATAGGACCATGTGGGGTGGTTTGGGGTGTTGGATTGGATTGGAATGGGATTGTTTGGAGTGATGTGCATTGGAGAGGGGTGACTTAGACTGGACTAGAGTGGGGTGGAATGGATTGGACAGGAGCAGCTTGGATTGGAGTGGGTGGATTGGGGTGGGGTGGGGTGGATTGGAGTCATTGGATTGTAGTTGGATGGATTGGACTACAGTGGGGTGGATTAACGTGGGGTGGATTGAATTGGAGTGGATTGGAGTGAGTGGGCTGGATGGATTGGAGTGGGGTGGGGTGGATTTGAATGGCGGTGGGGTGGATTGGATTGGAGTAGAGTGGGGTGGACTGGAGTGAAGTTGAGTAGAGTGGGGTAGACTGGGTGGTGGGATAAGATTGGAGTGAGGGAATTGGATTGAGTGGAATGGCCTGGAGTGGGGTAGATTGGAGTAGAATCAATTTGTATTGCAGTGTGGTGGATTAGATTGGAGTGCGGTGGATTGGATTGAATTGGATGGAATGGATTGAGTAGGAATGCATTGGGGTAGATTAGATTTGGGTGGGTGGATTGGGCTGGGGTGGATTGGAGTGGCATGCATTAAAGTGGTGTGTATTGAAGTGGCATGGATTGGAGAGGGGTGGATTATAAGGGTAGGGTGGGCTGGACTGAAATGGATTGGAGTGGGTTGGACTGGAGTGGGGTGGATCGGAATGGGGCTCAGTTAACTAGATTTGAGTGGACTGGATTTGAGTTGGGGAATTGTGGTGAATTGGGCTAGAGGGGAGTGGGGTAGATTGGCATTGGGGAATTGGATTGGTGTGGTGTGGATTGGATTGAATTGGAGTGGGGTGGATTTTTGGAGTGGGAGGTATTAAAGTGGGGTGGGGTGACCTGGAGTGGGGTGAATTGGATTGGTGTGGGGTGGATTGGATTGGAGTGAGGTCATTAGGGTGGAATGGGGTGGATTAAGGTGGTTTGGAGTGGGGTAGATTGGATTTGTGTGATGTGGATTAAGGTAGATTGGGTTGGATTGGAGTAGATGGATTGGAGTGCGGTGGGTGGATTGGAGTGGGGTGGATTGGGTTGCGGTGGGTTGGATTAGAGTTGGGTGGATTGGATTGGAATGAAGTGGAATGGATTTGAGTGGGTGGATTTGATTAGACTGGTCTTGTTACGACTCTGTCGTCCCATTTCCAAGGGGCGCTGTAAGGGGACTGTCAGAAGCCTGGGAATCACCTTGAACACCTATCTAGAGTCCCTTGCTGACTCCTGTTTGTTTCACTTTTTACCATGGTACACTTGTATAGTATTACATTTGCTTCTTGGGACTGCAAATCCCATAATGCACAGCTTGGTAGTCAGGAAAACCCGGATTCTGTTTCCCATTGTTTTCAATGGGAGAAGTCCAGTTGCTCCTTTTCACTGGATCCTCTCCTCCAGGACTTGCAAGTGTCCGAAACCACACACACCTGAAACCTCTCCTGTGCAGCCCAGCTTGGAACTGCTTATAAGCAGCCATTTCCTCAAGCTCCCCGTCGTGCATCGGACTTCAATTCCTTTGTGTTACAGACCCCTTGTCGGATGGTGTTCCAGTTTTGTTCTTGTTCTGTTCCAGCCTGATCCTGTTTCCTGTTTCTCTGCCCTGCTCCTGATTGTTCCAGCCAGAGTCTGCTCCCTATCTCTTAGCCTTGTACCTGTTAGTTTCTTCCAGAGCCTGCTCCCTGTTTCTCTGCCCTGCTCCTGGCTTGTTTCAGCCTGAACCTTCTCTCTGTTTCCCAGTCCTGTTTACTGCTATTTTCCTACTCCCTGTATTCCAGCCCTGTCCTTGCCTGTTCCAGCCAGAGCCTGCTCTCAGTTTCCCAGTCCTGTCTCTGTTTGTCCCAGCCAGAATTTGTGCCCTGTTTTCAAGTCCTAGTCCCGCCTGTGCTTCAGCCTGAGCCTGTTCCTAGCTCTTGCCTCTGCCTCTTTGTTTGTTCCCTTCTGTTTCTGTTTCTTCTTGGTTCTTTGTGTCTGGTAAGTGTTCTATCAGTCTTCACCAGTGTATACGTGTCCTCCTGTGTACTGGGGTTGGCTCCTGGTTTCCAGGAGGCAATTCCAGCCCCATCCTTGTCCAGTGTTATACGTTGTATTTCGTGCCTAACAGTGACAGTGTGCTATTGCTGTTTTCTCAGGAATCGCCACTGTGTTTCAAGCTGGACCCACAAGAGCGTGTCCTGTGTATGTAAGTACTATCCTTGTTTGTGCTCTAGGGTCCAGAGACAGAATCACTTCTGCTGCCTCCTTTCTATGGGGCTGGCAGGGTGACTATCTGTAAGAGCAAACTGCACAGAGGCATTGAGATTCCCTGTCACTGTGGGAGGTTCTGCGCCTTACTCTGTGTACAACCCCAGCGTGTTTGTCCACTGGTAATCCGTTTCCTGTTTGTTCACACAAGGGTTGCTCTGCTTTTACTTTCCTGTGCCTGTTCATAGCTGTCCTTTCCGTGTATGCCTTTAGCTGCTCTTCTGCCCCAGTACACTACCTCTTTAGGATATTCAGTGACCTCAAGGGGTGTCCCAACCAAAGTCCTGATCAGACCCGCCCGAAACCGTGACAGGTCTGGAGTGGGATGGATGGGTGTGGGGTCGATTGGAATGGAGTGGAGTGGATTGTGATGGATTGGATTGGAGTAGGGTGGATTAGGGTGGGGTGGGGTATATTGGATTGGTGTGACGTGGATTGGATTGGAATGCGGTAGATTGGATTGTGCCATGTTGGATTGTGTGGGATGGATTGTATTGGTTATGAGTGGGTGAAATGGGATGGATTGGGGTGGATTGGAGTAGGGCAGAGTGGAGTGTGGCAACTTGGAGTCGGGCAGATTGTTTTGGATTGCAGTAGGGCAGATTGGAGTGGGGTAGATTTGTATGGATTGGAGTGAGGCAGATGGGAGTAGGGCAGACTGGGATTGACATGGGGCAGATAGGTGTTGGGCAGATTCTTTTGGATTAGAGTGGGGCAGGTTGTTTTGGTTTGGAGTAGGGCAGATTGCAGTGGGGCAGATTGTTTTGGATTGGAGTGGTTCAGATTGTTTTGGATTGGAGTGGGCAGATTGTTTTGGATTGTTGTGGGGTAGATTGTTTGAGATTGGAGTGGCAGATTTGAGAGGGCAGGTTGTTTTGGATTGGAGTAGGACAGATTGGAGGGGGAAGATTGGAGTGGGGCAGATTGGAGTGGGGCAGATTGTTTTGAAATGGAGTGGGGCAGACTGTTTGGGATTGGATTGGGGCAGATTGTTTTAGATCAGAGTGGTGCAGATTGTTTCAGATTGGAGTGGTACAGATCAGAGAAGGGCAGGTTGTTTTAGATTGGAGTGGGGCAAATTGCTTTGGATTGGCATGGGAAAGTTGGGAGTGCTGCAGATTGTTTGGGATTGGAGGGGGCAGATTGTTTTCGGTTGGAGTGAGGCAGATTGAAGTGAGCAGATCTGACAGACTGGAGGGGGGTGAGTTGGGAGGATTCGAGTGTGGTGTATTGGAGTGGAGCGGAAACAGGGCTTCAAAGGGAAAACGCTCACCTCTACACACCCCACGAGGAATCAGGACGCCATGGAACAGGAGCTCCAGATCCTGCCAGCCCTTATCTTCTTGCTCCTCTACCAGGAGCACGAATGCCGGCGGAGAAGACCACGGTGAGTACTGCACCTACGACACAGGGGAGGGGGAGGGAAAAAACAGGGACACACACATGCAATACGCAACACCCCCACCCTCACCCACGACAACACACACACTAATACAGCATGATACATTATAGTTACACCCCGCAACCCCCCCCGGAAGAATGCAAAGACCAAAGAAAATGAGTGTAACCGTTGTAATATATTAAAATCCAGCATATACACCAAGAATAGTAGTCCAGGTAGTGCTCCATTGAAGTTCGTGGAACACTGGGCACACACGGTATGGGCGAGGCCCACACTCAATCCCCGAACATGACGGAGAGAACACTGCAGGGGCATCAGATAGCAATAAAACAGGCACCTCAGGGGGAAGGGAAAGGGGGGGCACCTCAGCCGGTTGAGTGCACAACACCAAATTCATGAGGGGGCCACATGCCCACTGTTCCATCCTGGGGAGTGCAAACCCACAGTCTCTCAAGTCTCTACAGTGGGTGGGTTGCCCACTGTTCCATCCTGGGGAGTGCAAAGCCACAGTCTCTCACGTTTCTACAGTGGGTGGGTTACCCACTGTTCCATCCTGGGGAGTGCAAAGCCACAGTCTCTCAAGTCTCTACAGTGGGTGGGTTGCCCACTGTTCCATCCTGGGGAGTGCAAAGCCACAGTCTCTCAAGTGGATGCCTTTCTCCACTGGTTCTGGAGCGGGCTTTGTGCCCAGAGTGTTTCATCCTGCCAAGGACAAAGGTAGTGGATGTAAATCTCCACTGGTTCTGGAGGGGGCTTTGTGCCCAGAGTGCTTCATCCTGCCAAGGACAGAGGTAGTGGATGCCTTTCTCCACTGGTTCTGGAGGGGGCTTTGTGCCCAGAGTGCTTCATCCTGCCAAGGACTGAGGTAGTGAATGCCTTTCTCCACTGGTTCTGGAGGGGGCTTTGTGCCTAGAGTGCTTCATCCTGCCAAGGACAGAGGTAGTGGATGCCTTTCTCCACTGGTTCTGAAGGGGGCTTTGTGCCCAGAGTGCTTCATCCTGCCAACGACAGAGGTAGTGGATGCCATTCTCCACTGGTTCTGGAGGGGGCTTTGTGCCCAGAGTGCTTCATCCTGCCATGGACAGAGGTAGTGGATGCCTTTCTCCACTGGTTTTGGAGGGGGCTTTGTGCCCAGAGTGCTTCATACTGCCAAGGATTGAGGTAGTGGATGCCTTTCTCCACTGGTTCTGGAGAGGGCTTTGTGCCCAGAGTGCTTCATCCTGCCAAGGACAGAGGTAGTGGATTCCTTACTCCACTGGTTCTGGAGGGGGCTTTGTGCCCAGAGTGCTTCATCCTGCTCGTGACAGACTCAGTAGGGTCAGTGTCCTTGGCACTCATGGGCCAGCGGTGCTTGTTGCGGTGGTGCCCTGTTCAGCGGTGCTTGTGGCGGCGGTGCCCTGTTCAGAGGTGCTTGTGGCGGCAGTGCCCTGTTCAGCGGTGCTTGTGGAGGCGGGGTCCTCAGCTGCTGGCAGTCCTGTCTGGCCCAGTGGGGCTGGAGCTGGCGGTCCTGTCTGGCCCAGCGGGGCTGGTGCTGGTGGAGGCCTCCTGGGCAGCTGGGCTGATAGCAGTGGCCTCCTTGGCAGCAGGGCTGGTGGCGGTGGCCTCCTGGGCAGCGGGGATGATGGCGGTCACTTCCTGGGCAGCTGGGCTGGTGGCGGTGGCCTCGTGGGCAGCAGGGCTGGTGGCGGTGGCCTCCTGGGCAGCGGGAATGATGGCGGTCTTCTCCGCTGTGCTGCTCTTCCCAGACTTGCTGACTTTCTTTTGGCCCTTCCCCACCTTGGAAGGTGTCGCAGCTGACTCCACACTCCCACCCATAGTCCTGGGAGCGGCTTTGGTGGCTGGAGTCTTCCCCCTCTCCCGCCGGGCACTGATCAACTTTTGATGCTTGACAGGTGGGGGACTGTCCGTGCTGTGGCTTCATGCCACACTGGCTGCCCTGGTGGCCAGTGCACTCCAGATTCCAGAGACTACAGGCACCACTGGTCCCGGAGATGTTGTGGCTGAGGTGCTAGGTTGGGGCCTGGAGAGTCGGGCCCTAGGAGAGGGACAGGGTGGGGGAGGTGAGGGAAAGAGGTCAAGGTTGGACAGGAAAAGTTTTTTGGGAACACTGGGACGGGTAGCTGGAGGGGGTTTGGGAGTGGAGGAAGAGGTTGTGGTTGTAGGAGGTGTTCGTTTGGTGACTTTGGGTGAAGGTGCATGCGCTGGAGGATGTCGTGAGGTGGATGGCTGTTGGGTGGGTGTGTGCCTGAGTTTGTGTATCTTGGGAGGTAGCGTCAAAGACACACTGGGAGAGGACACAGGGGACATGTGAATGGCAGTGGGGTTGGTGACTCAACGTGAGCGGGGTGTGGTGGTGGGTGTGCTGGTGATGGAAGTAGTGGCTGTAGGTGTCTTGCATGCTGGTGTGAGTGTAGACAAGACTGGGAGGGAGGAGGGAGACGAGGAGGAGGGGGACACAGTGGAGGCAGTGGATGTTGGTGTGTCTGCATGTGTGTGATGCTTGCGTGAGTGCCTGTGGGATGTGTGGTGCTTATGTGTGCTAGAGCTTCCCTTGTCTGTTGAGGTGTGTGCATGCTGATCTGAAGGTGTGCTTGGGATAGGCTGAGGTACAGGGGATTGGGTCTGGGTGGAGGAAGTTGGAGGGGGGAGGCTAGAGACAGGGACAATGGCTGCCATCAGTGCTGAGGCCAGAGTTTGAAAAGCTCGCTGAAGGGCCGCCTGACCAGAATGAATGCCCTCCAGGAATGCATTTGTTTGTTGCAACTGCCTTTCTACACCCTGGATGGCATTCAAAATGGTAGACTACCCAACAGTGAGGGACCTGAGGAGGTCAATGGCCTCCTCACTGAGGGCAGCATGGGTGACTGGGGCTGAAGTGCCTGGGGTGAAGGTGATGCCCACCCTCCTGGGTGAGCGGGCACGGGGCAAAGGCTGAGGGGCTGCTGGGAGGGTGGTGCCGGTGGGGGGGTGGCGGCTGTACCTGTAGATGCGCGGGGCACAGATGTTGCCGCCACCATAAGAGAGCTCCCATCAGAGGACAAGTTTGTGTCACTGGTGTCAGCTCCTGTCTCCGCCGTGGAGCTCCCCTCGCCCTCCGTCCCACTGGTGAACTCCGAGTCCGTTTTCTCGCCCTCCAGGGCCATGTGGGATGCAGCTCCCTCCTGCTCCTGTGCCAATGCTCCTCCGCCTGATGATGCTAATGCACACAAGAACAGGGAGACCACAAAAAGGTGGGGGGGGGGGACAGAAGAAAGACATGTTGAGTGCATGCATTATCGCTACCCTTGGCGGACACGACAGACACAGAAGCCTCCTGCACTACACCGCGCACTTGGGCTCCACTGTTCAATCCCTGGGACATGGCCTACAAGGCTATGGACGACATCTGCACACATGGATGACACAGGACCCTGACTAGGTTTACTTGGCACTGTACAAAGGTGGGGTGGGGTGCCACAGGGTCTGCCAGAACAAGGGGACCTAACTAGCACACTCGCCTTGGCCTAGGGAAACCCACAGGCCACCTCCCCCACCCAGTCACCTCCACTGCGTGCTAAATCAGCAGAATGAGAGTGTACTTACCCCCTTGTGGCTGCTGTGATGCCCTCAAGCACCCATCCTACTCCGGGTACGCCACTGCCAGGATCCTGAACATCCAGGAGGTCATGGTGCGACAGGCACCCCTCCCACGTTGGGATGCCATCCCCAGCTGGGCCTCCGCCGTCTTGTTGCTCCAGTGGCGAATGTCCTCCCATCTCTTACGGCAGTGGGTGCTCCGTCTGTGGTAGAACCCCAGGGTCCGGACGTCCTTGGCGATGGCACGCCAAATATCTTTTTTCTGGTGGGTGCTGAACTACATGAATTGTACAGGGGGAAAAGAAAAGTTATTACCAAATGCACCGTCACAGTCATTGGCCCCTATCCCTACCCTTGCCATGTGGCACATGCACTCACCGTCGTTTCATGCACGCCTCAATCTCCCCCACTCCACACAGGCATAGCCCATACAGCATGCTCCCAGTGTACTTACCTGTTTGTCTGGAGGACCGTAGAGTAGCGTGTACTGGGGGAGGACCCCATCCACGAGTTTCTCTAACTCCTCCGATGTGAAGGCAGGGGCCCTTTCCCCAGACGCACGAGCCATTGTCTCTTCCAGACCGAGGTCACAGCAGCACTTGCAGTGTAGGTCCTCTCCTGTCGAAGATCAGGTATCGAGTGATTGAACAGATAGAAAATGGCGGTCACGTCCGCTACGGTGCGCACCGTCACCGCAAGAGTACATCGTCATTGGCTCCTGGGACCCATAGGGTCCAATGATAACCAATGCACAATTGTGGCGCGGTCTTCGACCGCCTACCGTGACGGTGTACAACGCCAGCGCAGTTACCTCACATCCCGTTGTCCCACTTTACAGGTCAGGCAGCCGCCATTTCAGGGGCCCACATGGATTAATTTTTCACTGTGTCACACATACCTAGGCCTTGCCTCAGCACTCATACAGGCCAAATTTCGGGTTATGATTAGTGTTCTGTGTAAGCTGTGGATACGTATCTCTGAGTTGGTTGACTCTGTGCTCGCTGTTGTCCTTCATAGGCACCATCCGCTGGGACATCTGAGGAGATGGCGGCATCCTCCGGTGTACAGACCGCTGGTGGACCTATCGACAATGGAGGAAAGACATGTGATATCACCTACAGGCTTGACCGTGCTACAATCCTGGAACTGTGTGGCCAGTTGGAGCCAGACCTGATGTCAGCTATCCACCATCCCACAGGAATCCCCCCTCAAGTGCAGGTGCTGTCAGTACTCCATTTCCTTGCAAGTGGGTCATTTCAAACAACAGTGGCCATAGCATCAGGGATGTCCCAGCCTATGTTTTCCAACGTGTTGACCCGAGTGTTGTCTGCCCTGCTGAAACACATGCATAGCTACATCGTTTTCGCTCAGGTGGAGGATTTGCCTACAGTGAAAGGAGACGTCTATGCCCTGGGACATATCCCCAACATCATAGGTGCCATTCATGGGACACATGTGGCTTTGGTACCCCCCCTACAGAAGTGAACAGGTGTACAGAAACTGGAAGAGTTATCATTCCATGAATGTGCAGATGGTGTGTTTGGCAGACCAGTACATCTCCCATGTTAATGCAGAAATTCCCTGGCTCAGTGCATGACGCTTACATCCTGTGGAATAGCAGCATCCCTTATGTGATGGGGCAACTCCAGAGGCACTGTGTGTGGCTATTAGGTGAGCACCTGGAAGCAGGTCAGTGGGAATGGTTGTCTGGGGATATCCCTACAGGTTAGTGTGTGTCTAACAGTTGTCCCTCGCCATTTGCAGGTGACTCTGGTTACCCAAACCTGTCACGGCTACCGACCCCAGTGAGGAATCCCAGGACAAGGGCAGAGGAACGCTACAATGAGGCCCATGGGCGAACTCGCCGGATAATAGAGCGGACCTTCGGCCTCCTGAAGGCCAGGCTCAGGTGCCTCCATGTGACAGGTGGATCCCTATTCTACTCACCAAAGAAGGTGTGCCAGATCATCGTTGCCTGCTGTATGATTCAGAACTTAGCTTTGCGGCGACAGGTGCCTTTTCTGCAGGAGGATGGTCCAGATGGCGGTGTTGTTGCAGCTGTGGTCCCTGTGGACGGTGAAGATGAGGAAGCAGAACAAAAGGACATCGACAAAAGGAACTCGGTGATGCTGCAATATTTCCAGTGAGACACAGGTAAGAATGCAAACCTGCCTACTACATGTACTTTAACACTACTACCTCTCTACTATCTGTCGTTTTCACCCAGTGTATGGTCACTGAGTTGTCACTTTCCCTTACGATTTCACAGATGTGTGTCCCACAGTGTGACATCTGCTTTGTTTCCTCATGGACTAGAGCTGTGAGACATAGGTATGTTGATATTACATTTGATATAGCATTTTGCCACTGTAATTGCTAATACACTATTTCAAAATCACAGACTGACTCCAGATTGTTTTGTGCTTCAATGGTGTTTATTTAAGTGCTCAATATTGGAGGGGGTTGTAAAATGGTGAGGGGTGATAGTGGAGGAATGTCCATGGCAGAGTCCAATCTATTAGTCTCACAGGTGCATTGTTCAAATGGGCATAGGAAGTGGAGCTGGGGCAGTTTGAGGATGGACAAGATGGCAAAGTGGGACAGAAGGATGACAATCAGGGTGATCTCATTTCTTGGCGGGGGTCTTGGCATCGTTCTCTGTCTTTGTCCTGGATCTCAGGGACCGCTTGCAGGGTGGTTCTCCCTCTGCAGGGGGTGGGGTGCTGGTGTCGTGGTCCTGTGGCGGTGCCTCCTGTCCACTAGCGCCAACAGAGGTGGTGGGCAGTTCATCGTCCAGGCTAGTGTCAGGGGCCCCTTGTTGTGCCACAGTGTCCCTCCTGGTGTTGAGTACTTCATTCAGCACCCCTACGATGGTGCCCAGGGTGGAATTGATGGATCTGAGTTCCTCCCTTAAGCCCAACTACTGTTCCTCCTGCAGGCGCTGGGTCTCCTGAAACTTGGCAAGTACCGTTGCCATTGTCTCCTGGGAGTGGTGGTAGGCTCCCATGATGTTGGAGAGGGCCTCGTGGAGAGTGGGTTCCCTTGGCCTGTCCTCCCCCTGTCGCACAGCAGCTCTCCCAGTTCCCCTGTGTTCCTGGGCCTCTGTCCCCTGGACCGTGTGCCCACTACCACTGCAGGTCCCTGTTGTTGTTCGGGTGGTGGGTTATCCTGGGTTCCCTGTAGTGGTGGACACACTGCTGATTGACGTGTCCTGGGGACAGAGGTATGGGCCCGCAGGGTGGGTGCTGTGCTGGTGTTTCCAGAGGGGGGAAGCTCTGTAGTGGCCTGTGACTGTGTCAGGGGAACCGACTGTCCCAAGGTCCCCGATGGGCCGGTCCGGTCATCGGGATCCAGTTGGACAGAGCTGCTGTCATCACTGTGGGCCTCTTCTGTTGGTGGTGTGGACATGTGTGGACCCTCCTGTCTGGTGACGTTGGGTAGGGGTCCTGCAGGGGTATAAAAGGATGTTTATTACATCTATGTGTGGCATGGTGTGCAATAGGTGAGTGACTGTGTACCCCAGTGCTTGCATTCCTGTGTGGGACCATGTATGATGGTGGTTTGGGGGGTGTATGGGTATGTGCAGTGGCCATGCTTTGGTGATGGGTGTCCATGCTTTGTTGTTGCATGCAGGGCTTGATGTTCGGCTGTGTGGTTTGTGATATTGGGACATTTGTGAGGAGTTGGAGTGATGGGGTGAGGGTGAGGGTGGAGGTATGTGATGGCATGCAGGTAGGGTGGGGGATGTAATAGTTAAGATTTGACTTACAAGAGTCCATTCCTCCATCTACTCCTGCGGGGCCCTCAGGATGCAGAATCGCCAAGACCTGCTCCTCCCATGTTATTAGTTGTGGGGGAGGAGGTCGGGGTCTGCCGCCAGTCCGCTGAACCGCCAGGTGGTGTTTTGAGACCACGGAACGCACCTTCCCCCATAGGTCATTCCACCTCTTCCTGATGTCATCCTGATTTCTTGGGTGCTGTCCCACTGCCTTAACCCTGTCTACTATTCTGCGCCATAGCTCCATCTTCCTGGCTATGGAGGTGTGCTGCACCTGTGATCCGAATAGCTCTGGCTCTACCTGGATGATTTCCTCCACCATGACCCTGAGCTCCTCCTCAGAGAACCTGGGGTGTCTTTGCCGTGCCATGGGGTGGTGTGGGTGATGTGTGGGGTGGTGTGTGTAGTGATAAGTGGGGTGATATTTGTTGGTGTGTTGTATGAGGTGCATGGAAGTTATGTGGGTGATGGTATTGTGTGCCTGTGGATGCTTGGTATTGTTTGTGGTGTCTCTCCCTGGCCTTCTCTCGGTAATTGTGGTCGTAGGAGTTTGTGGGTGATGTGGGTGTGTGTTTTATATTGTAATGGGTGTGTGGGAGTGGTGTATGTATGTGTATAAGGTGTGTGTATTTTGAATTGTCCAATGTGGCTGTGTTTTGTAAATTTGTGTGTATTTTGAGCGCAGCGGTGTGTACCGCCAATGGAATACCGCGCTTGAAAGACCGCCGCGTGGATTCGTGTGTTGTGATAGTGTGGGTGTATTTATGTTGGCGTGACGGTGGAGGTTTTGTTTTTGCCAGTTTATCACTGACCTTTGGTGTGGCGGACTTGTGTGGGTGTCTTAATTTTGGCAGATTCCGAGCTGTGGGTCATAATAGCTGTGGCGGATTTCCGCTGCTGCGGCGGTGTGTTGGCGGTCTTCTGCATGGTGGTAAGCGGCTTTTACCGCCAATGTTGTAATGAGGGCCAATGTGTCTTTGCAAAATTTAGGACAAGATAACAATCATCTTTTTTTTGTTTTGGATTGAAGAGGTGCAGATTGGAAATGGGCAGACTGGAGTGGGGCAGGCTGTTTGGGATTGGCGTGGGGCAGATTAGAGGGACAGATTATTTTGGATTGGAGTGGGGCAGGTTGGAGTGAAACAGATTGTTTGGATTAGAGTGGGGCAGATTGTGTTCATTGGACTGGGGCGAATTGCTTTGGATTTTAGTGAGGCAGATTGGAGTGGGCAGTTGGGACAGATTTGACTGGGGTGGGTTGAGAGCATTGGTGTGTGGTTAATTGGAGTGGATTTGGGTAAGTGGTTTGGTTTGGAGTGTTATGACTGGATTGGTCTGGGGTCAATAGGATTTTTTGGGGTGGATTGTTGTGGGGTGGGTTGAAGTGGGGTGGATTACACATAAGAAAGAAACAATGCTGCTTTGCAATATTTAGAGCAAGAAATCATCATATTTTGAGAACAACACCCATGAGTAAAACCAAAGCAAAACATGAGGGTAAAGTGAGAAAAGAAGACTTAGCAAAATAAAAGAACAGTTAGCTATACAAAATAAAACTTTGTAATTTTGTTTGTCTGGCTGGGCACGATTTTGCCAGTCACATGCTTTCTGTCTGCAGGGCCCTTGAAGTTAAACAGAGGTACTCAATCACGTCGGGACCAGCAGATGGGCACTGATAAAGATGAATCAATTAGTGTTTGGTACCTGCTCCACAGACAGGAATAGAAATGATGCGTGGCCTGCAGTGACAAATTACAAGACTTAATGCCACACAAGCTAAAAAATGGTAAACAACAGGCAGGCTCCAACCCCTTTTTAGCTAACAGCAGAGTCTTGCAAGCGAGATGCATACGCTAATGCATGCTCTCACAGGCTTAACTAAAAACGCTTTTAGATTTTGTAAACCTGCTTTGTAACATCACAAAATGTAATAATATACTCTGCCTTCGCAGCTTTTTTCAAACAGTCATTAAGGAAAGAACAACGTACTTCCTTTATGAACTTGTTATTTTAGTCACTTTTATTCTTATCAACATTTGTTTGATCTTTACAATGTTTTTATTTATTTATTTTATGCTTACATTTATGATTTGTTTCACAGTTTCACCTGTCATTTACAACAAACATGCACATATATATTAATTTAAAAAAGTAGATGCAGGATAGCACTAAAGAAACTAAGGGGACAGTATAAGAAAAACACAACCCCGCCACCCAGACTTCCCAGCAGTTAAAGAATAGGCTTCAGTTGTTGCCCGGTTCTTCTAGAGCCTCTACAATAAACTGGAAATGTAACACTTAAATACATTTGCTGTTTTTGTGTTTTATCCATGAGGGGGCTTAAACAGGGTTTTATTATATGGTTGCCAAAATGAAAACCATTAGTGTAGTTTATACTAAACCCTGTTACTTACAGCATCACAAAGTTGCAGGATTAGCAAGAATTAGTATATAAAAAATTCTTGTTGGTCTCTCTCTGCTGCTTCTCTATATGGCCAATTCAAGATTTTTTTAAAAGACAGGCAGATAGTGTATTCACAAAGGTACCTTTGCCCTCAAACATACATTTGAGATTTAAAAAACAAATATATATAATTGATTGTGGGCCTTTTCAAACTCCAGTCTGCCATCCTCCTCACCGATGATCGAGACATAGATTTCCTCATTGTAGTAACTACCCTTACAGGATAGGAATGGAAACAATTACTTCTAGATTTTTTGGGGAAAGTGATTTCTCCATGGCGGAGAAAAAAAGAGCAGTGGTATGGGGTATCTCAATTCCCCTTGTGTAGAATTCTATGCTGTTAGACCTGGCATCCTTTGTGTGGTTTTCCCCCTAACATTTTCCCTTCAGACCCCCTGTTTTGCTGACTTCTTTTTTACTTGCGTTAAGACTCTGACTACTTTAGCACTTCTAACCAGTGCTAAAGTGCTTGTACTGTCTCCTTAAAACACGGTAATATTGGCTTATATACACTTGGCATAATTCATTTACTTGTAAGTTCCTCGTAAGCTGGCATTTCCACTGCCAGGGATTGTAAATTAAATATTACAACTGGGCCTGCAGCACTGAATGTGCCAACCACCTTAGTAACATGTTAAATATAAGTCACCACTAAGGTAGGCCTTAGACGGCCTGGAGGATAGGGTGGAATGTTTTTAAAAAGTGGGACATAAACCTTTAAGTGTTACTTGACCTGGTAGTGAGAAACTCTCAAATTCATTTTTTACCACTGCAAGGACTCCCTCTCCCATAGGATAACATTGGAGTTAGATTATTACATTTAATAAGCTGTATTTCAATAGGGAGCAGGTAACTACTTCATGTTTGGTGTCTTTGGAATTGTAATGAAAATTCTTCTTTCAAGGTAAAGTTGGATTTTAAATTACACTTTTCAAAATGCCTTTTTTAGAAAGTTGACATTTTTTCTACCTTAGCCATTAGGAGTCTGCAGTCTGTCTCTGTCTCTGGGTCACATGACTGGGTGTTGTTAGCAGTTAGGCTTTGTGTATTTATCCTATACAGCCACACACAATAGGGAGTTTAAGTGTGCCTAAATGGGCCATCACTGGCAGGATGGAAGGGAGTAGCTGTGAACAGCCCTACTTACACTTGGATAGGCTGTGTCCAGCCGCCAGAAAACGGGCTGCATAACCCTGTACATAGCCTGGAGGCAGGGTAAGGAAGGCAGAGCACCTCTGCACTTCAAAAGATGGCTCAAGAACCTTCTCCCCACTTCAAATGGACATCTAGGTATAACTACTGGACTTCAGACACCAACTCTTCAGTACACTTCTGGATCAGTCGATACTCCGCAGGAAGAAGGGCTGCTGTGTTGCTGAAAAGACTGTCACTCTGCTGGACTACTACTCTGTTGCACTCCTGCACTGAAGGACTGCTGCCCAGCTGTGCTGACCTGCTGCATGAATGAGAAGGACTTTATTGTCAAAGATGAACTCAGGACCCCAGCATGACTCCAAGGGCTACTTGACTGGCATCCTGATCAGAAACCTTAGAGACATAACAGATCACAACAACATTGAGTCCAGCACCTGGACTCTGACATCTGGGAGTCTTGCCCTCACAAGCAGAGGCACGTAGCCTTGGACCTTTGGAAGTGGGCCTGAAGGTGCTCTGCCAAAGTCAGCTGTGGTTCCTATCGGAACCGTCATGAAACAATGCAGAGAGATGCAAAGCCTCACTGTACAGCTGCCAGCTCTACCTTAACCGACTCCAAGCACCGCAAAGCCCCAGCAAGCTTCACCAGACAACTCACCAGAACTGATGCAAACGTGCAGAAGCAAAGTGACACCAAACCTTGCAAAGCCTCGCCGCACAGCTTCTCCAGAACTGATACTGGATGACACAAAGCCTTGCAAAGCAAAGTTGTGCAGACTACACACAAGGATTTAAGGTACATTGTTCAGCAGACCTTACGTGATCCCTGTAGCTGGCCATCACAGTTGGTCTGAACTTGTGACTTTATACCAGCCCGACACAACCAGATAATAAAAGTTGCTGCTTTATGCATGTTGGTGCTATTTTCATCAACCTAGAATCCAATTCGTTTACATATGCTCTATAGAACTCTGCACCACTAGAAAAGGAGCCCTCAGGAATGGTCAAATGACTTTCACAATCGACTGACTAGCACAGGATTACAGGCATCCTACCTGGCATGTTAGTGAATCACCAAAAAAAAAACATAAACATATATCCAGGGGAAGATCTGAAACATCACCCATATTTTTACGCTTTCAGTTGGTAAACAGGTGTCATGCAATTTATCCATTAGCCCATATAGGGGCTATCATTTTCCATGGGTACAGGTTTATTGGCCTTTTATATAATACATTTATTTTGATACTATTGGTTGAAATTGCATTCTCATAAATTGTTGCATCAGGTGTAACATACCAAAAGGTTCAGTTGAAATATATTTCTTCTCATAAACAAAAAGACACATTGACCAGTGGAAAAAACTTAACAAGGTCTGAGATTGATTATAACATAAGTGATCACTGCCAAGGGTATGGTTATCTCTCTACGTGTGTATATAGTATGATTTTATCTTTCCTGTTGCTCATTCCGGGAGGTATATGAGGAGTAATATCGGAAATAATCTAGATCAGATGAGCCTATCTTTTAAGACTTGCCTGTCTGCCTCCATTTCCTCGATCCTCTGAGTATGGAGTAAGGTCTCGTTCTAATATCTGGATAGGGGCAAGCAGAGACCCTCAGCACTACAGTGTATTAGAATTATTGAAGATATAAGAAAGGCCCTCAGGTATCATCAAATATGTGCAATTTGTCTTGGTGCTAATAAATGTATCTTTCATAGGTGGCCAATTGCTACAACTCAATGAACCACCCTTATTGTGTGGGCACTAGTGAGAATCGCCAGTGTCGTGAGATGCATATCTTGGCCACCATGAGGGCTGATGATATCCGTCTATGCCAGTGGGAAGTAGTGTCATCAATGTCAGTCAAGTCACTTAAAAAGGCCAATTTGGTGGAGTCTCTGTAGGCATAGAGCTAGTGTTGTAGAGTGTTCTCCATATTGAACACCAGTAGGATGTCTGGGTGTGGCCCGACCATACTAATTGGTAGCAGTCACAACCATTATTATTACACCAACAGCAGGAGTCAGTTGAGATTAAGTGGACCCCACACAATTCATAAGGGGATCAGTTCCAATTATGCATTATCTTAATATAGGATTTTAGTGTATTATTTCAACTGTGCTTCTTGGAGCGAGCGGTCATGATCTTCCATGATCTCCTTCCAGTCTCCATCTGAGTATGCTATCCTCAACCTGTCCAGCCAGTAAGTGTTAGAGTTCACCAGCGTGCTAAAGGAATATGCGTTGTCAATGAGGATCTAGTATAGGTTTCAGACAGTACCACTACAAAGTTCCCACTTTCTAATATATTCGATAATATGTCATTCAGGGAGGTGTGTGGGATCCTGCCCTAGTCTACCCCGCAGGCAGAATCTCATTTGCCAAAACCACCACTTTGTGACAGGGGTTGTGTGATACCCTAAACATATTGTAAAATGGACTGATCTTAGAACCTTTCTGAGAGAGCTAGAAAATGTTCAAGCACCATCATCTAGAAACTCAACAATCACTTCTAAATGGTACTAAGGGCCAGATGTAGCAAAGGGTTTTTCCCATTCTGTGTCAATGGGAAAATGTGTTCGTACATATGGCCCTAAGTGAACAAGGAGGAAAAAGGGTGTCTGCACTACTTTGTTAGTACTGGCAATTGTAGTTACTACATTATGTTAAAAGGCAGGCTGATATCATTGCACTAATACATTGATTACCAATAGGAGGCATTTCAGAATGACAATGTAAGACTCCTAATCAAAAAATGTAATTTGAAAATATATATTTTGGGATGGATTCACTAAAACATCTGTAAACTATCATACATATAATATTTGAATCCGCATGGAAAACTGTGACTGATGCAGCTTTCCATGCCGATTCCTAGGTGAATCACTTGTAATTATAATTGTATTTACAACTGGGAATGCATTTCATAAGACATAGAACTCCGCACAGAAGAAATCGACATGCCTGTGCAATGCACATTTTTTCTCTATACAGAAACCCTTTTCCATGCACCCCACCAAATCTGGTGGGTAATTCATCTCCATCTCTCTGTCCACTAAAGCACTTGTCAATGGGTGTTCATAAACTTCCAAGGCTAACTATGCTGCGGAACAGCCAGGAATTTCTCAATCCCACTCTTTGAGACAGTTTTACGGATGCAAAATCTGTGAAACTCTGAAAACTAAACTGTAAACTTTGTACTTGTATAGCGCACTACTCACCCATTAGGGTCTCAAGGCGCTGTACGCATACCGCTGTGGAACCCCTCCTGGCTTTCCCCTGTGAGGTGCCCACTCCTGGACAACCTCCAAGGTGAAGCCAGGCATCCCAGCGCTGTTGGGGCCGTTGTGGAGATTAAGCAAGCTATTGCCCAGAATTACAGAGTGGGACCCATGAATTAGATTAGGCACCAATGCGAGAAAAGGCTTATACCTAGCAGTAATCATCTTCTAAATTTGTGACAGACTTAACTGACTTACATTGTGCCATATACTGCGATTTACGTTTTTTGCCAAATTTAGTGTGGAAATTACACATATGGCTAAATGTTAGCTGCATAGAAGCGAGCGGTGTGGAGTGGACTGGCATAACGCGGTGTGGGGTAGAGTGTGTAAGAATATTGGGGAGTGGAGTGGTGTAGATTAGAGTGGAGTGGTATAAAGTAAAGTTTTCTGAAATAGATTGGCGTGTCGATGAGCAGAGCGGTGCAGAGTAGAGTACAATGGAGTGGTGTGGAGTAGAATTAAATAGAGTCAAGTGGTGTAGAGTGGCATGGAACATACACTCTCATTTTCACTCTGGTGGTAAAAACCGCCTTCCGCCGCGGAGACAGCCGCCCAGAGACCGTCGCCGCGGCTACCAGCCGTCTGCCATTTTATGATCACAGCCGGATTCCAACCACAAGAAGGGTGGAAATCTGGCTGTGGCCATGCTGGCAGATGGCAGATGCTGCTACCACCTTCAGGGGAGTAGCACAGGGATCCACCTGTCAGATGGAGGCATCTGAACCTGGCCTTCAGGAGGCCAAAGGTATGTTCTATGATTTGCCTGGTCCACCTATGTGCATAATTATACTGATTCTCAGCCCATATCCTGGCATTCCTCACAGGGGTCAGGAGCCACAACAGGTTTGGATAGCCAGAATCACCTGCAAGAATTGAGGGACAAACATTAGCCTTACACAATGGTATGGGGATGACTCCAGAAGGCATACTCTGACATATCTTGGGTGGGGACTCAGGCTCACCTATCAGCCACACCCTGTGCCTAAGTAATTGTGCCATCACATCTGGGAAGCTGCTTTTCCTCAGACAGTCATACACCGACCCAGGATACTTGGCAGTGATGTGGGAGATGTACTGGTCCGCCAGGCACACCATTTGCACATTGAGGTAGTGGAAACTCTTCCGATTCCTGAACACCTGTTCATTGTGGCAGGAGTGACAAATGCAATTTGTGTTTCGTCAATCGCCCCAATAATATTAGGAATATGTCCCATTGCATAGAATCCAGCCTTCACAGTGGCCAAATCTTCCACTTGGGGGAAAGCAATGTAGCTGCACATGTGTTTGAACAAGGCAGATAAAACCCTTGCCAGCACTACTGAGAACATTGGCTGTGCCATTGCTGCTGCCAAGCCCACAGTTGCTTGGAAAGAACCAGTTGCCAGGAAATGGAGCACTTATAGAACTTGCAGAAGAGGGGGATCTCGGATGACGGATCTGGTGACGGATAACTCTGTGATTTTGGCCCTGTGCAGTCCATAGGTCAGTATTAAATGCCTCTCCTCCAGTGTAGCCAAGTCCACAAGGGGTCTGTACACTGGGACTTGCCTCCTATTTGTATTCCTCTGCAGTGGTAGGTATCTAAGGAACACAAGAATGAGAAGTGTGTCATAAACTGAACAATGGAACCACCACCCCAGTGCAACTGGACATGTATGTAATTGGACAATGTGAATGGCAATGTATGTACAATTCACTGCAATGACGCAGTTTCCAATTTCTGATTGTTGTCCACCACCATGAAATGGCGACCGCCTGTCCTCTAAGTATGGGCAGGTGGAAGTGATGTAACTCCGCCGGCGATGGGCGTTATGGCAGAAGGCGGTCTTGCACCGACGTGCTATTCCTCATTGGCTAACATGGGGCTGTATGGAGTACAGCATCCAACGAGGATCACCGGTGCCGGTGACGGTGTACACCGCTGCAGATGTGACCGCAATTCTTTATCTATAACCTCTCTTGATTCCTCACTTGCTACAGGACAACACCTACACTGCGTGTGCTGCTGTGACCTGTGTTTGGATCCTGCCGTGGCCTATGTGACAGGGGAAAGGGCCCCTGCTTCCACTTCGGAGGAGTCAGACGCCTGGTGGATGGGGTCCTACCCCTATATGGACAGTTATATGGACCTCCACCCCAACAGGTGAGTACACCATGGTGAAAATGCATGCAACAAGGTGTAGAGTATGTCTGGTGGTAGTGTGGGCCATATGAATGACAGGCAGGATTGTATGTTTAATGGTGTCCTCCTGTCTGTGTTACCTCTGAAGGTGAGCGCCATCAGAAGAAGGGTTTGTGGTGTGCCATCACCAAGTACATGCAGTCCCTGGGGGTCTATAGCAGGTGGAGCACCCATTGCAAGAAAAGGTGGAAGGACCTGAGACGTTGGGCCCGGAAGACCGCAGAGGCCCAGCTGGGGATGACCTCCCAACGAGGATGGGTTGCCTGCCGAAACCTGACCCCCCTGGTAGCCCGCATACTGGCGGTGGCCTACTCAGAGCTAGGTAGGCACTTGAGGGCAGCACAGCAGCCACAAGGGTATGAATACAGTGAGCGTAATAACCATTTTTGTTGGCTGGCATGGGATCTTGGTGGTGGGTTGCAGTTAGTGGGTACCCCTTAATGCCAGCTCAGACATTGCTGCATGGTCCAGCACAAGGTAAATGGGTGCATAGCAAAATCTTGTATTCCATCTAGGTGGCATTCCAGGTCAGACAGGGCTTAGTTGGTCCCAGGAGGGGTGCAGTTGGGGGTGCTTGGCTCTCATCTTGCTGTGGTACCTAGCCAATGGAATGCCAGTGTGATGCATAGTGCCAAATCCTGATCCCTGTGTGTGATGGTTTCTTCTGTCATCCTGTCCATGTGTGCATTAGCATAATCTGGTGGAGGAGCAGGGGCACCGTTGACTGAGGGAGCTGCATCCCACAAGACCCAGGAGGCAGAGTCCACTGACGCTGAGGGGCCCAATGGGCGGACGGGGAGGGGTGCACCACGGCAGACACAGGAGGTGACAACGCTGACTCTGATTACTCCTCCAATGGGAGCTCCCTGGTGGTGGCGGACACCTCTGGAACCACCCCAGCTACAGGTACAGCTGCCACTCTCGTACCAGCACGCTCTCCCAGTAGCCCCCCACTGAGTTGCCCGTGCCCACTCACCCAGGAGAGTGGGCATCTCCTTCGCCACAGGCACCTCAGGCCCTGCCCCAGTGAGCCCTGCAACCCTCAGTGAGAAGGCTATTGACCTCCTGAGATCCATCTCTGTAGGGCAGTCAACCATAGTGAATGCCATCCAGGGGCTGTCATCACAGATGCAGCAATGCAATGCATACCTGGAGGGCATCGAAGGTGGCTTGGAGGCACTCCAGAGATCGTTTCAGGCTCTGGCCTCCTCTCTGATGGCAGCGAGTGTCCCTGTTCCTACTGTCCCCCCTCCAACTAACACTTCCCAGTCCCAGTCTCCTCAACCCCAACCCATCCCATCCACACATACAGACAAGCATGCACACAAAACATCAGACAAGAGTAGCACAGTCAAACACAGGCAGCACACTTCAGGTCACAAGCACTCACACAAACAATAGACAGTTGCACACACAACAACATCCACTGCCTCCACTGTCTCCCCCCCACAGTCACATCCGCACTCGCACCTACATGCACTGCATCAACAGCCGCTACGACCACCATCACCACATCATGCAGCACACACACCTCACTTGCAGACACCTCCACAACATCCATCCACACGTCCCCTTTGTCCTCTCTTACCCTGTCTGCCCCCTCCTAAGAGACACAAACGCATGCACTCAGACTGCCAACAGCCATCCACCTCACACATGCACACTGTCCATGCACTTGCACCCAAGTCCAGCAGACATACACCACTGACAACCACTCCCTCTACTTCCACTCTCATCCCTCTTCCCACACCCTGCTCCAACATCCCCAAAAAGCTTTTCCTTGCCCATCTTGACATCTGCCCGTAAGAGCTGGGTCCAACAACCCAGCACAGCACCTCAGCCAAACAACCTGCCACTGCTCCCATCAAATCTTCAGCTGCTGGCACAAAGGGGCCCAAGAGTGTGACGGCTGCCACTCCTATTGTGAGCACATCTCTGCCTCAGAAAGGGAGGACTAGGGTTGTGAAAACCAAGGGACAGGAGACGGGGACAGCGGAGGCACTTCCTAATCCTGGAGGCAAGAAAGGGAAGGTTCCCACTCCACCACCCAAGGAAGGGAAGGATCCCACTACACCACCCAAGAAAGGGAAGGTTCCCACTCCACCACCCAAGAAAGGGAAGGTTCCCACTCCACCACCCAAGAAAGGGAAGGTTCCCACTCCACCAGCAAAGAAAGGGAAGGTTCCCACTCCACCAGCAAAGAGAGGCAAGAGGCCCCCTCCACCAGCAGAGGGCAAGGAGCCCCCACCTTCAGCAGTGGGAGCCAGGATACAACCTCCACCAGCCATGGAAAAGGAGCCCTCACCTCCAGCAGAGGCAGCCAGGGTAACACCTCCACCAGCAGTGGGTAAGGAGCTCTCACCTCCAGCAGAGGCACAGCAGCCCTCACCTCGAGCAGAGGGCATGTAAGCCACCCACCAGAGACAATTGGACAAGGAGCCCCCTCCAGAACCAGTGGGCATGTTCCCCACTTCAGAGACTGTGGCCTTCCACTCCCCACCAGGGACAATTGGGCAAGGAGCCCCCTCCAGAATCAGTGGGCATGTTACCCACTTCAGCCGAGGTGCCTCGCATCCCCTTCCCCCTTTCCCCTGAGTTGCCTGCCCATTTCCATGATGCCCCTGCACAGTGGAGTCCGGATAAAGTCAGGAGTCAAGTTAGGCCTTGGACTGTGCCCTGTGGCCACATGAGCCTTTTGTACTTTGGACTGGGCATTGGCCCTTTCTGGACATTAATGCATGCTTTTATTTTCACATGAACAATATGGTGCCTGCTGGCATCAAATTACAGTGTCACTTAAACCTCAATGTGGTCCTTGTTTTAATTAGATGTGGGTCCTGTAACATTGGTTTTACCCTGAAGCTAGTTGTGTGTATGGTGTGGGTGAATGTTGAGTGTTGTGCGTGTGTGTGCCACTCTCCTTTTCCTCACTCCATCCCTCCCGTGTGTTCTAGGCAGCTGTACTCACCGTCGTTGTCTTCATCAGCTTTGGTGTTCCAGGAGGACCATGGCATAGAAGAGCATTGGGAAGACTTGAAGTTCCGGTTCCATGGAAGCAGCAGTCTCCTCACTGCCTCTGATGGTGAGTCTTTCATTTTCTATGCAGTGTTTCCGCCAGGCTTTTGATGGCGTTGGTACCACCACAGAAATCCTGGCGGTTTGCTATATCATAATATGGTGGGCGGTACCTTGTCTTCCGCCTGGCTGTTGATGGCTACCGCCGTGGTCAGTGGTGTTAACGCCCTGGCAGTTGGTGTGGTACATTGGCTATCTACGGGAGGTATCACTGTGTTGGTAATATTTTGGCAGTAATAACCACCAGCCCGTTGGCGGTGTTACCACCATTTTACCAGTCACCACCAATGTCATTATGAGGGACATAGGGGGTTATTACAACTTTGGAGGAGGTGTTAATCCGTCCCAAAAGTGACGGTAAAGTGACGGATATACCACCAGCCGTATTACGAGTCCATTATATCCTATGGAACTCGTAATACGGCTAGTGGTATATCCGTCACATTTGGGACGGATTAACACCTCCTCCAAAGTTGTAATAACCCCCATAGTGTTGTAGAGTGGAGTGTCATAGAGTGGTGTAGTGTGGAGTGTTTTAGAGAGGGGTTAGAGTGGTCTACAGTGAAATTGCATAGAGAGGCATAAAGTACAGTGGCATTGAGTGGAGTGGCATGGCATAGAGTGTTATAGAGTGATGTGGCATAGAGTGCAGTAGAATGTAATCAAATGTTGTGTTGTGGAGTGTCTTGTAGCGGGTTTGAGTAGCCTATAGTAGTGCAGTGTGAAGTGTCATAGAGTGGAGTAAAGTGTCATAGAGTTAAGTTATGTAGAGAGGAGTAAAGAGTTGTCTCGGGTTGGGGAGGTGGATTAGGAGGGAATTTCAAAATGAAGTCACTAAACCCGATCATGGCTTACAGGAGATGGATCATAGGGTGAAAGAACACAAGACAGCGATTGCTGAGGAGAAGTATGAAACTGATGCCCTGCACACTAAGGTTCATGAATTAGAAAGGTGCTGTAAACTTCTTCAAGACTAAGGGGGTCTTTACAACCTCAGCGGTCTTTTAAGAAGACCGCCGAGGGACCGCCATGCGGCAGACCGCCAGTTGTTGCGGTTTGCCGATCGGCGTAATATGACCGTTGGCTACCCTCCGTTGTTTTTCCGGCAGAGAGCCGCCAACAGCCATACTTGCGGGCGGCGGGGAAGTGGAGGTTGCTCCACCTCCACCCCAACAGAACACTGCCGAGCTAATCACATCCTGTGATTCTGCACGGCGGTGTTCTGTTTGCGGTATGGTGTTGGCGGAGCTGCCCCCATGGCTCCCGTCCCCTCCCGGAGGATCAACGGAACAGGTAAGTCGATCGTCCGTTAGGGGAGCGGGTGGAGGGGGGTGTTGTGTGGGTGCATGGGGGTCTGTGCATGTAGGGGGGTGTGTGAGTGCATGTATGCTTGCGGGGGTGTTGCATGTTTCGGAAATGTGTGCGTGTCTGTATGTATGTCTGTATGTTTGAATGTGGGTGTGCGTGTTTGACTATGTGTTTGGATGTTGGCATGTATGTCGGTGTGTGTGCGTGTATGTGTGTTGGTGGTGCCTGCGTGCGTGTCGGGTGTGTATGTGTAAGGTAATGTCGGGGTCCGGGTGTGGAGGGGGGCCCTGCCACCTTTGGGGGGTGGCAGGTGTGGTGGGGGGTGTAGGGGAGGGAGTCGGGGTGGGGGGTGGGGGAGACCCCTATCAGTGCCAGGGAAGGAATTCCCTGGCACTGATAGTGCTTACCGCCATGGATTTCATGGCAGTTCCTACTGCTGGAAATCCACGGCGGTAAGCCGGGTCACAATACCGGCGGCGGTATTGTCACACCCGCCGGGCTGGAGACCCAGGTCTCCAGCACAGCGGTCGTCTTCGCTGTGGCGGGCGGAACAGGGAAGCGGCGGATGACCATGGCGGTAACCGCCATGGTCATAATACAAAAAAAAAGACCGCCAGCCTGTTGGCGGTCTCACCGCCGCTTTAACACCGTCCGCCTGGGTTGTAATGACCCCCTAAATGGATGATAACGAAAATAGGTCCCGCAGAAGCAAAGTCTGCATCCACAGGATTCTGGAGTCTAACGTTGCCTCTGATCTGCTGGGGTAAATTCAGGGCCTGTTCTACTCCCTATTGTCTTCAGCAGACGACCAAACCAACTGAACTTGATAGAGCTCATAGGGTTATGACTGCATATCAAATCTGCATCAAGGATGACGTTGTAAGACCAACTCAGAGTCAGGACCGGTTGTTCTATCAAGATTCGACATTGCAAATATACCAGGACATATCAGCACATAATCTAATGAAACTCAAATTGACAAGCCTATTACAGACCACCTACAGCGCTATATTATTCCTTATCGCTGGGGCTTTTGATTCAGGATTATTTTTCAGTCCATGGACAAATCCGTGGCACTCTCTTCTACAGACAAGGCCATGCGCATCCTTGGACTATCTTTGAATGGGGAGGATTTTGCAGCATCACAATCTTCAACCTAGCATAAGTGAAAGAAATGACGTTCCCGTTGGTCAAAACGATGCCACCATGAGGCTACCAGCTCTGAGACCTTTGCTTCTTTAATGAATACTGCTTTTCCCTTCCCTTTCCCTGATGCTTTTTTACCCATCTGCCTGAGTTGTGATGCCAGGCTGGGTCCAACGGTGATGTTTCCTACTGTTTCAGACTGTACATCACCGTCCAGTATGATGTTTGTGGTTTGGGTATTCCTTGTATTCTGATTCTAAACTAATTTTCTCCTCTCTCAAATCCACGTTGCCTAAAGAAACATGCTTGTCAATGGGGCCCAATACTGCAAGGGGCTCGCCCTTTAAGTTTGAAGTTTTCTTCCCTTATACCGGCTGCCTCTAATGAGGTGTTGAGTTAGAGAGGGCTATTTTGTGGTTTTAATTGTTGTTTTTATCTTTGTTGACATAACAGTTGCGTTAAAGAGGGTGTATGGTAGCATGGTTCAGCCACAGACCTCTATGGCAAAGTTATTTATGATGTTCCCTTTTTCTTTGCTTGAGACCAAGTTTGACATGTTCACCGTAGAAGGTCTCAATGGATATGGTCTGGTTGGGTGGTTTCAGGGGGTCACCCCCACTCTGCATTCTTTTCTTAGGATTCTCCTGAATGGCAGCTGACTCAATGCACCATTTCTAGTCTGTCTATGTACAGGGTCTTACCTCTCCATGTAAGTGAAAGTTACTCCTCCAAAGGCTTTCCTCCAAGCCATAGTGCACATTGTGCTCCTTGATGAGACCCACCTACCAGTGAAAGTTGTCCTTAGGCTTTGTTCCCTCCTATACCCCACCAGTTCCATTCATCAGCCTCTAACAAAACCAAAGTGGTAGCTATACTTATAGGGGTGAATGTCCCACTCCAGGTGTCGGCCACGCACATGGACAAGGAGGGGAGATGGGTTATGATTACGACCTCCGACACAACCACTTCATAGCCTGGTCCCAATGACCACAAGTCCCCTTTTTATGATGACTTACTCCCAACTGTAACCTTTCTCTACACTGATACTGGGTGGGGATTATAATGCAACTCTTGATCCAGCAGTAGACTGCTCAGCCTCTTCATGGGGAGGAGGTGGTGGCTCATGCCCCCAATCTTTAACTCTAGGTATTTCCAACCTACATTTACTAGACATATGGCAGCAATTACTCCCCCAGAACTGCAACTACTCATTTTTTTTCCAATGTTCACAGTCCTATTCCTGAATTGTTATTTTCTTGGTTTCAGCTACCTTACTTTCAGGGTGGAAAATGACATCATGGAGACTCAGGTCTCTTGTGACCACACACCCCTCACTTTAACGGTATCTACCATACCCACATGGTGCCGCTTTTGGTGGATGAATGAGATTGCTTTCCATGACCCAATTCTTCTCTCTATTATAAAATATGAGCGTGAGTGCTATTTTACTGAGAATATAAGCATGGAAGTTTCTTTGGGTACTATTTGGGATGAGGCCAAAACGATTAAGAAGGGGAAGCCTATAGCCCATATTGCCACTACTTTTAGACTACGCAAACTTCAGCAGTTAAAATTTGAGGAAACAATAATCAAATTGGAAAAGGAGCATAAACAGACAACCTGTAGGTCCATGTATAGACTACTTCATAAAGCAAATCCCTTTTGAATAAATACCCAGCTTACACAGTATTAGAAACTAAATAACTCTACTACAAGAAAGGGAAAAAAGCCGATAGACTGTTGACATATAAACCCAGGCAGGTCTGAACCAGGAATAATATTCAGAGGATCTTGAATGCTGAGGTGAATACTTGACCTCCGATAGGGATGTTTATGCAACCTTTGCTTCTTTCTACAGCAAGCTCTATCAAGAGGAAATCCTGAATTCATTAAAACACGATGAGCATTTGTCAGAGGTTCATCTTTTGAATATTCCAGAGGATGCCAGGGAGAAACTAGATTCCTTTATCACAGATGAGGTAGTGAAGGCCTCTACTAAATCTCTTCCTACCAATAAAGTCCTGGAGCAGATGGGTTTCCCAACTTCTTTTACAAGTCATTTTGAGAATTGCTAGTCCCCCACTTAACAAAAATGTTCAATTCCTTCTTGGACACTGGCTTAGTGACAACGGTGATGATGGAGTCCACCTTAGCCCTGATTTGAAGCCATCTAAGCTTCCTGATCAATGTGGATCCTATAGACCAACTGCATTCATAAATAGTGATATCAAAATATTCACAAAGATCCTGGTGAATCATTCAGCAGGGTTATGGCCCATGTTTATTTTCCTTTATGAAAGTGGCTTTATTAGACAAATGGGGAAAGACATCCAGCTCATGGTCAAGGTTATCGAACGAGCCACAATTGATCTATGCAGATGCTTCTCCTGTCGTTAGAAGTGGAGAAAGCATTCAACTGGGTGAACTGGCAATTTTTGACCACGTTGTGTCCTGGTTGAATTTGGGCTCAAGTTTGCAATCTTATATCCTGGCCAATTTCTTATCACCATTTACAAAGATCAAAACCCATGATCTTCTGTCTGACCCGGTTTTACTATCCAGGGTAACCTGACAGGGATGCCCCTTGTCCCCATCATTGTTTGCCTTACGTGTTGTAGCCCTTATTCTGAAGGTCTAATTGAACCCCTACATACAGGGTCTTCCATTGGGTGACACAAAGCTAAAAAAAATGAGGTTGCGCAGACAATACACTTTGTTTTTTTACTTCTCTTGGGCGTTGGAGACACCTGTTGGTGGGATTGTGGGTTTCGCAGAACATATTTTCATATGTGATGGAAGTGTCCTGTGGTGGTGGATTTCTGGAAACAGGTGTTCCACCAAAGATCTGAGAACTTGAATATTACTCTTGACTCCCATCTACTCCAGGCTCTTTAGGGGGTGCCGGATAAGAAGAGTCTTTACCCGCTTAACTCTCCTTCTAGCAAATCAATCAACCACTACTTCCTTGCTGCTAGATTGATGATTGTTTTCTGGTGGAATGCCCCAGAGCCCCCATCTTGATTCTTTGGTGGGCTACGATTTGGGACCTGTGTGCCCTGGAGAGTTTGACTTATAATGGGCAGTGTGGTGGTTTCTTGGGTATGTACTGCCCCTGCCCCCGGTTCCTCGAGGCCCTCTGTGTTTGTACTGTGTTTAGATGGAGGGGTCGCTTTATGCATGGTACACTATCCAGAGGGGCTGTGTAGAACATATATTGGAGCTATGGTTTGTTTTGTTTTCTATGGCTTTTCTGCTATCTACCATGGGACCAACACCTGTGGCCGATGACTATTGTATTATTCTTTTGTTTCCTTTTGTATCAAGGTGACTGCTACCAATGGACATGTTATTGTTTTTGTGTGCTCTAATTGTCATTTTCCCTTTTGTCCTTCAATCAAAAACATGTTTAAAATAAGAGGAAAATTGAAAGGCCTGTTTATTGAAAACGAGCGATGTGGAGGAATACTGTAAACAGTCTATGATGCAGAGGATGGGGTACCTCAAGCTGGACAGCCTAAAACAAAAAAAGCTAGCAAATAGAAAGCAAGCAAATGTGAGTTACAAATCAAAAACTCAATGGTAAGCAATGGGTGAAAAGCATTCCTAGGTCACCTTTCCCAATGTCCCCTATGCTGTCTGGCAGGCTTTAATCTAAAAGTGACCACCTTTGTAAATTAGGCCAGTTTTGAACTTGTAATGACACAATGTATGAGTATGAGCAACTTCATGCAATATTTGTGGTAATAGCAGGGAAATCAAAGGTGAAAACGACTGCTAAAGAACTGGCTTACACAATGAACGGGCCAGTTCGAAGCTGTCAACTCTACTCCACATCCGCAAGATTCGTTCTCACATGGCTTTGGCAGAATCTTACATTTAGCAAGTGACCCTGTTGGCTAAACATATCCGTAACGTTTTCATGGGGTGTCCAAAACAGGACATGGGCTTGTATTAGAAGTCAAATTTAAAACACGTTTGCAGTCCAGAATAAAACTTAACTATTCTTTTGGCTCACGCTGAGAAAATCGAAAGAGAGGAATTCCTATAGCATTTCAGCAAGAGCTCTATTCCGACTTCCCCGGCCAGCGAAGCATTACAGTGCTAAATGACTTCACTCCTTTATTTACATATTTTTAATAGGCCCATGATGAATCTCCTTCCGCTTGACTCCTATTTTGAGCTGTGATATTTTAATCTCCCCCTCTTGCTGCAAGTTACCGAGATGAATGTGCTGTGAGACAGAGCTCGGAGGAAGTAGTATAAATAAAGCAAAGTGGAGCTAGGACATGTCCCATTTTATAGCTGGTTTATTACAGCATAAGCATAAACAGAGTACAGCTGTGTTATAGTTACTGCTGTGAGTACTCCCTCTATCCCTCCCACCAACTGCTCTTAAAGTGACAGCATTTTGCATGCTTTATTTTGTTGCAGCGGTCAGCTCCAGTGATAACAGACAAACGTGATATCATTCTTTCCAGTCTGATTCTTTCATAACATCATCTCATCCGATGATTACATCCCAAAGCAAAGATCCTTCTCCTCAGTTTTGCTTTCACTTGCGCACATCCATCTTACAACTATTGGGGCCAGGGACATGTGATTTCTCAAGCATGTTAACTGAGATGTTCACACCATCCTACATTGCTCCTTCTCTGCTACAGACCTGCTGAATTGCATGGTGCTGTCGTGCATCAGATGTCTTTGGCAGCCATCCCACTGCCATCCACTGAAGTCATAGGGCCTGATTACAACTTTGGAGGAGGTGTTAATCCGTCCCAAAAGTGACGGTAAAGTGACGGATATACCACCAGCCGTATTACGAGTCCATTATATCCTATGGAACTCGTAATACGGCTGGTGGTATATCCGTCACATTTGGGACGGATTACCACCTCCTCCAAAGTTGTAATCAGGCCCATAGTGTCACACAGTGAGCACCTAAATGATTTGGAAGCAGGTTTTCAGTTTGTGTATTGATGTTTCCAGTTTGTGTTTGCAGGTTCGGCACTGATGCTATCTAGTGCTAGTTTTGCACCCTCCATTGGAATTGACACAAGGTGCTTTTGTTTTTGTTTTTTTGGTTAGGGAGGGTAGTGTGGCTGCTCAGCTGATCAGGCAATGCTGGAGACACTAATCCCAACCCCTATTTCCATGTCCAACCACCTCCAGGACCCATTCTCTTTACAACTCAGAGCATCACAGAGTGGCCTTCATTATTAGTTTGGCCGGTCTGCTACTAGTACCCAGTTGGGTAACCAGGAACATTCAAAGCCTTCTACTTCACATGCAGAGCTCGTAGGGCCTGCCATTCATCTTTCAATTTTAGCCACTGCTGCAGTGCCAAATAACACATAAAGTATAGATTGAATGCTTAAATTGATATCAGCCAGTAGTACCTATTCTGGGCTCGCTATGCCACTCTGAAGAAGGAGCGACTAGTTTGAGGTTGCTTGCGTTATAATCTATTGGCCTGGTTTAGACCCTAGACTGGACCAGTGGTTCCCAACCTGTGGTCCGGGGACTCTTGGGAGTCCACGAAGTCTTCTCAAGGGGTCCGTGACTGCTTAGAATATGGAATAATATTTACAGATTAGGTCCCCAGCTTCCAGTAATGAATCAAGGGCGGGTTCCCGGTTTCTAATAATGATTCAGTGGGGGTCCGCGAGTTCCAGTAATGATAAAGTGGTCACAGAAGTCAAAAGGTTGGAACCACTGGACTATGCTCAGATTCTGTATTATTTCACATGTGAGCTCTGCAATGTCACTATCCTATAGAAATATAGACGACCTCAGCTGATCAAACCAATCTTGATTATTCCTAGACACCCTCCCCTGGCAAGTTTTCCCACACAATTACTCTAGATTGAGAACAATGTGTGCTTTTTTTGCAGCGAGCCACGACAGTACCTCGTCCGTATTTCGTCCAACAACTGAAATGCAATATTGTGACCTTCGCTCATTTTCTGTGCAAGAAAACTTTGCTCTTTGTGACCAGAGAAGGCCCAGACGTTCCTGCTAAAGTGCTGAAATGGGTCAACAATTTTGAGAAGATTTTTAATGAAACACCCTAAATACTTCAACATAAGACAATGAAAAAGATGAACTGTTCTATCTTTTTTTTACACACTTTAAAACCACCCTTCTACGAGCAATTTATAACAGTGGACTTTCAATTTTTTTCTGAAAGAATGCAGACTTTCTAATTGTTTATTTTGTGAGTAGCAAGAAACATTTGGACATCAATAATATTGTCTTTTAACATTAATATTATCGACTGTGCAATACGAAATTAAATGTTTGTAATTACATATGTTTAGTAAATTACTATTAGCAAATTCAGAGAAAATAAAGTACATAGGAGAGCCATGACTCAAGGCCTGATTAGAGTTTGGTGAACAGTTACTATGTCACAAACGTGATTTATATCCCATCCACCTTTTTGTAAGTGCCCTGGCATAGGTCATGATATAATGCACTTGAAATAAGATGAATGGGTTAGCCATCATGGTTGCGTCAAAGTAACCCATCCAATAAACTCTAAACACGGGTCTAAGTCAGGATTGCTTTCTTACAGACTCTACTAAATAATTTTCCCTAAAGGAACCATATCTCTGTGTGTATATATAAAGGTGTGTCCCCAGTTTCCAAGGGGTTACAAGGTACTCCCTTATTATTTTGTATTGGTTCTCTCTTTGGACATTCATTTATAAGGAAACCCCATGTTAAAATAGTCGATGTCGATACACTCATCAATACATTCATATGTAAGGACGAAGTCTCAACACCACTATTAAATTCACCTTTCATGAACTCTCCATCCAACCCGGCAAAAAAGTAGGGGCTCAGACAGGCACTGAGACCTAGGCCTGAGGTTACAGATTGACAGGTCACAGTTGGGGTGACGTGTAGTTGGCATACAAGTGTGCAAATAGGAATCTTAGATCAGTTCCACAGATAGGTGCAGCAACACCACAATGGTCTGAGGAAATTGGCCCCAGTAAAACACACAGGGCCAGAGGGGTGTGCACATTCCCCAGAACACCATAATGTTAGATGCCACTTGAAGTTAGGAACACTTAGCTAATCAGAGCACAGCATTCACAGCAACATGCAGTGACCATGCACCCCTCATGCCGAACATCTGGGCACATACTCGCTAGCCCATACTGTGTCCACGCAAAGTAAAAGCCCACCTGCATTTGTTCTCAGGACCTTATTTGTGACTTCAGGACAACTGTCCACATTCTTTACCCAAAAAGGAATGTTGTAATTGTTTTATGGTACCCAGAGAACTGTATAAAACACCTCTCAGAACCATTGTACATTAAGACAGTCCTCATTACCAGGTTCTGTAACTGTTCTCCCAGCCATAAAGTTTAAGTAAACAAACTGTTTCTGTTTTGCCAAATGCCTCTTGTCTTTTGTTGTCTTTTGTTGATTTAGATAAACATTTTGTTGAGCCAGCCAGGAGCTGATTGGTTAAATCGTGGGGCAGAGGTCCGTCCTGAAGCTGCCATCAGAAGAGTAAGAGACTACATCAGAGCCTTAGTTCAGCATTTTGCGTATGACAAACTAGGAAGAAACGTAACCTGAGAAAGTCACCTTTTTTCAATAGTCAGCATGGTAGGAAAGGTGAATATAGATTTTTTTTTGCTTGGATTGCTGGGCGTGACACAGATGGTACGCATGAACCCTAGGTGTGATATAGGGCCAGGACCTTGTTGAGAGGTAGCTATTGCTTGAACCCCTGGGTGGGACACAGATGGTACACTTGTCCCCTGGGTTTGACACAGGGTTGATTGCTTGGATCACTGGGCATGACACAGATAGTACGCTTGTTCCCTGGGTTTGAAATGTGATTGAGGCCTCACCGCTTGGACTGCTGGGCATGACACAGATGGAACACATAGATCCTGGATGTGATATAGGGAAGGCATCTCAATTTTGAGAGGTGTCTATCGCTTGGACTGCTGGGTGTGACACAGATTGTATGTATAGGCTCTGGGTGTTATATAGGGCCCAAACCTCAATCTTATTTTTAGTCTAAAAGGCTTTCTCAGTGCTACTGGTTTCTTAACACTATTGGCATCTGAAGAAAGTGAGACCTGTGTTCATTTGGACTGCTGGACATGACGCAGATGGTATGCATGATCCCTGGGGGCAATTTAGGGTGTGATTTGGATGCTAGGGAAGAAAAAGATTTAGATCTAGGTGATTAGGTGATTAGATGTGGCTTGTGTTTGATCAAGAAGGTCCTGTGGTTGTTAGAGTTATCCCTTTTTTTATCCAGGAGCCGATATTGACCCCCAAGCTGATATCGACAAGATTATCAGGCTCACTTAGTCCTGTGTAACATGCATAGCTTCCCCTGATCACTGGTGCTGATAATTTCATGCAACTGTGTTTTGTCTTGAGTATTGTGTTTTGTCAATGACTCAGTGTGCTATATGAATACATTGCTAATTCTCACAAATTGCTATTTGTTACCAGAGTAAGGCGATCATTACAACATTGGCGGTAAAAGCCGCTTACCGCCGTGCAGAAGACCGCCAACACACCTCCGCGGAATTCCACCACAGCTATTATGACCCACATCTTGAAATCCGACAAAAATCAGACACCCACACAAGTCCGCCACACCAAAGGTCAGTGATAAACTGGTGAAAACAAAACCTCCACCGCCACGCCAACAGAAATACGCCCACACTATCACGACACACAAATCCACGCGGCGGTCTTTCAACCGCGGTATTCCATTGGCGGTACACACCGCCGCACTCAAAATACACACACTTCTATAAAACACAGCCACATTGGACAATTCAAAATACACACACCTGATACACATACACACACCACTCCCACACACCCAATACAATATAAAACACACACCCACATCACCCACAAACCTCTACGACAAAAATCACAGAGAGAACGCCAGAGAGAGACACCACCATCCACAAACTAGCATCCACAGGCACTCAACACCATCACCCACACAACTTCCACGCACCTCACACAACACACCACTACATATCACCACACTTATCACCACACACACCACCCCACACATCACCTACACCACCCCATGGCACGGCAAAGACACCCCAGGTTCTCGGAGGAGGAGCTCAGGGTCATGGTGGAGGAAATCGTCCGGGTAGAGCCACAGCTATTTGGAGCACAGGTGCAGCACACCTCAATTGCAAGGGAGATGGAGCTATGGCGAAGAATAGTCGACAGGGTCAATGCAGTGAGACAACACCCAAGAAATCGGGACGACATCAGGAAGAGGTGGAACGACCTACGGGGTAAGGTGCTTTCCGTGGTCTCCAGACACCACCTGGCAGTACAGCGGACTGGCGGCAGACCCCCACCTCCTCCCCCACAACTAACAACATGGGTGGAGCAGGTCTCGGCGATTCTGCATCCTGAGGGCCTCGCAGGAGTCGGTGGAGGAATGGACTCTGGTAAGTCAAACCTTTAACTACCATATCCCCCACCCTACCTGCATGCTATCACAGACCCCCACCCTCGCCCCCTCCCCTATCACTCTAACTCCTCACAAATGTACTAATATCACAAACCACACATCCCAACACCAAGCCCTGCATGCAACAACAAAGCATGGACACCCATCACTAAAGCATGCCCACTGCACATACCCATACAACCCCCTAAACCATCATCACACAAGCCCCCACACAGGAATGCTAGAACTGGGGTACACGGTCACCCACCCATTGCACACCATGACACACACAGATGCAATAGTCATGCTTTTACACCCCTGCAGGACCACTACCCAACGTCACCAGACAGGAGGGTCCAGACATCTCCACCCCACCCACAGAAGAGGCCCACAGTGATGACAGCAGCTCTGTCCAACTGGATCCAGATGACCAGCTCGGACCATCGTGGGCCTCGGGACAGTCGGTTCCCCTCACACAGGCACAGGCCACCAAAGACCTTCCACCCACTGGTAACACCAGCACAGCACCCACCCAGCGGGCCCATGCCTCCGTCCCCAGGACACGTCAATCAGCTGTGTGTCCACCACTACAGGGAACTCTTGATATCCCACCACCCCAACAACAACAGGGACCTGGGGGCAGTGGCAGTGGGTACATGGTCCAGGGGACGGAGGCACAGGAACACAGGGGAACTGGGAGGGCTGCTGTGCGACAGGGGGCGGACAGGCCAAGGGAACCCACTCTCCACGAGGCCCTCTCCTCCATCATGGGAGCATACCACCACTCCCAGGAGACGATGGCAACGGTCCTGGCCAAGTTTCAGGAGACCCAGTGCATGCAGGAGGAACAATATTTGGGGTTCAGGAAGGAACTCAGAACCATCAGCTCCGCCCTGGGCACCATCGTAGGGGTGCTGAAGGAAATACATAACACCAGGAGGGACACTGTGGCACTCCAAGGGGACCCTGACACTAGCATGGACGAAGAACTGCCCACCGCATCCGCCGGCGCTAGTGGACAGGACACCACACCAGCACCCCACCCCCTGCAGATGGAGAACCACCCCGCAAGCGGTCCCTGAGATCCAGGAACAAGACAGAGCACGATGCCAAGACCCCCGCCAAGAAATCAGACCACCCTGATTGTCAAACCACTGTCCCACTTTGTCACCCTGTCTATATTGGAACTGCCCCGGCTCCACTTCCTATGCCCATATGGGCAATGCACTTGTGAGACTAATAGACTGGACTCTGCCATGGACACTCCTCTGCCATCACCCCACACCATTTAACTCCCCCCACCAATATTTTGTATGTAAATAAACACACCTAAAGCACCAAAAGATCTGGAGTCTGTCTGTGATTTAGAAATAGTGTATTTGCAATTACAGTGACAAAATTTCCAGGAAATAGTAGTATCAACATACCACTGTCAGACAGCTCTAGTCCATGAGGAATCTAAGCAGATGACACACGTTGGAAACCACACCTGTGAAACCGTAAGGGAAAATGACAACTCAGTGACCATACACTGGGTGAAATCGACAGACAGGATAGAGGTGGAAGTGTAAAAGTACTTGTAGTAGGCAGGAATGTATTCTCACCTGTGTGTCACTGGAAATATTGCTGGATGACTGAGTCCCTGTTGTCAATGTCTTCTTCCTCTGCTTCCTCCTCATTACTGTCCACAGGCTCCACAGCTGCCACAACACCGCCATCTGGACCATCCTCCTGCAGAAAAGGCACCTGTTGTCGCAAAGCCAAGTTGTGAAGCATACAGCAGGCCACGATGATCTGGCACACCTTCTTTGGTGAGTAGAATAGGGATCCACCTGTCATATGGAGGCACCTGAACCTGGCCTTCAGGAGGCCGAAGGTCCACTCGATCACCCTCCTAGTCCCCCCTGGGCCACTTTGTAGCATTCCTCTGCCCTGGTCCTGGGATTCCTCACTGGGGTCAGTAGCCATGACAGATTGGGGTAACCAGAGTCCCCTAATAGCCACACCCGGTGCCTCTGGAGTTGACCCATCACATAAGGGATGCTGCTATTCCGCAGTATGTAGGCGCCATGCACAGAGCCAGGGAACATAGCATTTACCTGGGAGATGTACTGGTCTGCCAAACATACCATCTGTACATTCATGGAATGATAACTCTTCCGGTTCCTGTACACCTGTTCCCTCCTGTGGGGGGGGACCAAAGCTACATGGGTCCCATCAATGGCACCTATGATGTTGGGGATATGTCCCATGGCATAGAAGTCACCTTTCACTGTAGGCAAGTCCTCCACCTGAGGGAAAACGATGTAGCTCCGCATGTGTTTCAGCAGGGCAGACAACACTCTGGACAACACGTTGGAAAACATAGGCTGGGACATCCCTGATGCCATGGCCACAGTTGTTTGAAAAGACCCACTTGCAAGAAAATGGAGCACGTATAGCACCTGCACTTGAGGGGGGATTCCTGTGGGATGGCGGATTGCTGACATCAGGTCAGGCTCCAACTGTGTACACAGTTCCTGGATTGTGGCACGGTCAAACCTGTAGGTGATGATCAAACTTCTTTCCTCCATTGTCGACAGGTCCACCAGCGGTCGGTACACCGGAGGATGCCGCCATCTCCTCACATGTCCCAGCGGACGGTGCCTATGAAGGACAACAGCAACCACAGAGTCAAACAACTCAGAGGTATGTACCCACAGTCTACACAGAACACCATTCATACACAAAATGTGGCCTGTATGTGTGTTGTGAGACTAGGCCTAGGTATGTGTGACGCAGTTGGTAATTAGGCCATGTGGGCCCCTGAAATGGCGGCTGCCTGACCTGTAAAGTGGGACAATGGGATGTGAGGTAACCTCGCTGGCGTTGTACACCGTCGCGGTAGGTGGTCGAAGACCGCGGCGCAAAGCTGCATTGGTTAACATTGGACCCCATGGGTCCCAGGAGCCAATGACGATGTACGCCAGCTGTGATGGTACACACCGCCGCGGACGTGACCGCCGCGGACGTGACCGCCATTTTCTAACTGTTGAATCACTCGATACCTGATCTTTGACAGGAGAGGACCTACACTGCAAGTGCTGCTGTGACCTCAGTCTGGAAGAGACAATGGCTCGTGCGTCTGGGGAAAGGGCCCCTGCCTTCACTGCAGAGGAGTTGGAGAAGCTCATCGACGGGGTCCTCCCCCAGTTCACGCTACTCTACGGTCCTCCAGACCAACAGGTAAGTACACAGGGAGCATGTTGTATGGGCTATGCCTGTGTGGAGAGGGCTGGTTGTAAGAAGGAAGGGGGCACAGTTCTGCGTGCATGAAAGACTGTGAATGCATGTGCCACATGGCAAGGGTAGGGATGTGGGCCACTCACTTTGACTGTGCAGTTGGTAATGACTTTTCTTCTTCCCCTGTACATTTCATGTAGGTCAGCGCCCACCAGAAGAAGGACCCTGGGGGTCCACTACAGACGGAGCACCCACTGCCGGAAAAGATGGGAGGACATTCGCAGCTGGAGCAAGAAGACAGCAGAGGCTCAGCTGGGGATGGCCTCCCAACGTGGGAGGGGTGCCCGTCGAACCATGACCCCCCTGATGTTCCGGATCCTGGCGGTGGCCTACCCGCAGTTGGATGGGCGCTTGAGGGCATCACAGAAGACACAAGGGGGTGAGTACACTATCATTCAGCGGACTTTGCACACAGTGAAGGTGTCTGGGTGGGGGAGGAGAGCTGTGGGTTCCCCTAGGCCAGGGCAAGTTCCGTAGGCTAAGCTCATTCGTAAGGCATGGCCCTGTGGCCCCCCAGCCCACCTTTGTAGAGTGCCAAGTACAGGTATTCATGCCCCTGTGTCATTTATGTGTGCAGATGTCGTCCATAGCCTTGTAGGCCATTTCCCAGGAATTGCACTGTAGAGCCCAACAGCGCGACGTAGTGCAGGGGGCTGCTGTGTCTGTATTGTCCACCAACGGTAGCGGTAACCTGTCTTTCTTCTGTCGTCCCCCCCCTTTTTGTGGTCTCCCTGTTCTTGTGTGCATTAGCATCATCAGGCGGAGGTACAGTGGCACGGAGCACGAGAGAGCTGCATCCCACAAAACTCAGAACTCAGGACTCAGAATACACCAGTGGGACGGGGGGCGAGGGGAGCACCACGGCGGTCACAGGATCTGCAACCAGCGACACTGACTCATCCTCCGATGGGAGCTCCCTTGTGGTGGCGGCAACATCTGTGTCCCCCACTTCTACAGGTACAGCCGCCACCCCCCTACCAGCACCGCCCTCCCAGCAGCCCCTCTGCCTTCGCCCGTTCCCGCTCACCCAGGAGGGTGGGCATCACCTTCGCCCCAGGCACCTCAGCCCCTGCCCCTGTCACCTCTGCTGCCCTCAGTGAGGAGGCCATTGACCTCCTCAGGTCCCTCACTGTTGGGCAGTCTACCATTTTGAATGCCATCTAGGGTGTAGAAAGGGAGTTGCAACACACAAATGCATTCCTGGAGGGCATTCATTCTGGTCAGGCTGCCCTTCATCGAACTGTTCAGACTCTGGCCTCAGCACTGATGGCAGCCATTGTCCCTGTGTCTAGCCTCCCCCTTCCAACTTCCTCCACCCCGACCCAATCCCCTGTACCTCTTCCCATCCCACAGGCACTCACGCAAGCATCACACACATACAGACACACCAACATCCACTGCCTCCACTGTGTCCCCCTCCTCCTCGTCTCCCTACTCCCTCCCAGTCTCGTCTACACTCACACCTGCATGCACAACCACTACAACCACTACGTCCCGCACCAGCACACCCACCACCACACCCCGCTCACGTGCACTCACCACCCCCACTACCATTTACACGCCCCCTTTGTCCTCTCCCAGTGCGTCTGTGACGCCCCCTCCGAAGATACACAAACGCAGGCACACGCCCACCCAACAGCCATCCACCTCACGACAGCCTCCAGCCCATGCACCTGCACCCAAATCCACAAAAGTTACACCTCCTACAACCACCACCTCTTCCTCCACTCCCAAACCCCCTCCAGCTACCCGTCCCAGTGTGTCCAAACAACTTTTCCTGTCCACCCTTAACCTATTTCCCACCACCCCCCCGTCCAACTCATAGGTCCCGTACTAGCACCTCAGCCAAAAAATCTCCGGGACCAGTGGTGTCTGTTGTTACAGGTATGTGGATCACCGGCCACCAGGGCAGCCAGTGTGGCACGGAGCCACAGCACAGCCAGTCCCCCCTGTGAAGCACCAGAAGTTGGACAGTGCCCAGCGGGAGAGGGGGAAGACTCCAGCCAGCCAAGCCACTCACAGGGGGGGAGTGTGGACTCAGTTGTGACTCCTCCCAAGGTGGGGAAGGGGCAGAAGAAATCTCCAAAGTCTGGAAGGAGCAGCACGGCGGAGAAGACCGCCATCATCCCCGCTGCCCAGGAGGCCACTGCCAGCCCCATCGTCACTGCCCAGGAGGCCACCGCCAGCCCCATCGTCACTGCCCAGGAGGCCACTGCCAGCCCCATCGTCACTGCCCAGGAGGCCACCGCCAGCCCCATCGTCACTGCCCAGGAGGCCAGCCCCATCATCACTGCCCAGGAGGGCCCCGCAAGCCACAGCCCAGCTGGCCAGGAGGGCCCCGCAAGCCACAGCCCAGCTGGCCAGGAGGGTCCCGCAAGCCACAGCCCAGCTGGCCAGGAGGGCCCCACAAGCCACAGCCCAGCTTGCCAGGAGGGCCCCGCAAGCCACAGCCCAGCTGACCCATGAAGGACCGTCAGCCACAGCCCAGCTGGGCAATGACGGACCGCCATGGCAAGGACCGCTGAACAGGTCAGAAACTGGCAACTCAAGCACCGCTGAACAGGCCAAGGACCGCTGCACAGGGCAAAGACCGCCATGGCAAGCACCACTGAACAGGTCAGAAACTGGCAACTCAAGCACCGCTGAACAGGCCAAGGACTGCTGAACAGGGCAAAGACCGCCATGGCAAGGACCGCTGAACAGGTCAGAAACTGGCAACTCAAGCACCGCTGAACAGGTCAAGGACCGCTGCACAGGGCAAAGACCGCCATGGCAAGGACCGCTGAACAGGTCAAAAACTGGCAACTCAAGCACCGCTGAACAGGCCAAGGACCGCTGCACAGGGCAAAGACCGCCATGGCAAGCACCGTTGAACAAGTCAGACACTGGCAACTCAAGCACTGCTGAACAGGCCAAGGACCGCTGAACAGGGCAAAGACCGCCATGGCAAGGACCGCTGAACAGGTCCGAAACTGGCAACTCAAGCACCGCTGAACAGGCCAAGGACCGCTGCACAGGGCAAAGACCGCCATGGCAAGCACCGTTGAACAAGTCAGACACTGGCAACTCAAGCACCATTGAACAGGCCAAGGACCGCTGAACAGGGCAAAGACCGCCATGGCAAGGACCGCTGAACAGGTCAGAAACTGGCAACTCAAGCACCGCTGAACAGGCCAAGGACCGCTGCACAGAGCAAAGACCACCATGGCAAGGACCGCTGAACAGGTCAGAAACTGGCAACTCAAGCACCGCTGAACAGGGCAAGGACCGCTGCACCGGGCAAAGACCGCCATGGCAAGCACCGCTGAACAGGTCAGACACTGGCAACTCAAGCACCGCTGAACAGGCCAAGGACCACTGAACAGGGCAAAGACCGCCATGGCAAGGACCGCTGAACAGGGCAAAGACCGCCATGGAAAGCAACGCTAGCCCATTTGCGGCAGGGGCAGTGACGCAACTGGGACCGTCACGGGGTGAGTGCTGCACTTTGGGCACCAGAACCAGTGGAGACCTGCATCCTCTCCGTCTGTCCTGCACAGGATGAAGCACTCTGGGTACAAGTCCCCCTCCAGAACAAGTGGAGACCTGCATCCACTCCGTCTGTCCTGCACAGGATGAAGCACTCTGAGCACCAGTCCCCCTCCAGAACCAGTGGAGACATGCATCCACTTGTGAGACTGTGGCTTTGCACTCCCCAGGATGGTACAGTGGGCAAACCACCCACTGTAGAGACTTGAGAGACTGTGGCTTTGCACTCCCCAGGATGGAACAGTGGGCAACCCACCCACTGTAGAGACTTGTGAGACTGTGGCTTTGCACTCCCCAGGATGGTACAGTGGGCAAACCACCCACTGTAGAGACTTGAGAGACTGTGGCTTTGCACTCCCCAGGATGGTACAGTGGGCAAACCACCCACTCTAGAGACTTGTGAGACTGTGGCTTTGCACTCCCCAGGATGGAACAGTGGGCAACCCACCCACTGTAGAGACTTGTTAGACTTTGGCTTTGCACTCCCCAGGATGGTACAGTGGGCAAACCACCCACTGTAGAGACTTGAGAGACTGTGGCTTTGCACTCCCCAGGATACATCAATGGGCATGGAGGCCCCTCGTGGATCTGGTGTGGTGCACTCATCCGGCTGAAGTGCCCTCCCTTCCCTTCCCTTCCCCCTGAGGTGCCTGTTGTATTTCTATCTGATGCCCCTGCAGTGTTCTCTCCGTCATGTTCAGGTATCTTGTGTGGGCCTCGCCCATGCATTTTGGGCCCAGTGGTCCACGGACTATGAATGGTGCAAAACCTGCACTACTAATCATGGTGTATATTTTGCTTATTGTGTATATATATATGTATATATTTGCTTACTGTATTTTGATATATTACAATGGTTCCACTCATTTCCTTTTGTCTTTGCATTGTTCCGGGGGGGTTGAGGGGTGTTACTGTAATGTATAGATAAGCATTGGTGTGTGTGTTGTAGTGGGTGAGGGTCGGGTGGGGTTTGGGGTGTTGAGTGTGTGTGTCCCTGTGTTTTTGCCTCCCCTATGTCGTAGGTGCAGTACTCACCGTGGTCTTCGCCACTGGCGTTGATGCTTCTCGTAAAAGAGCAGGAAGACTAACGCTGGGAGAATATGAAGTTCCGGCTCCATGGTGCCCTCCTTCCTCGTGGAGTGTGTAGAGGTGAGCGTTTTCCCTTCGAAATGGCTGTTTCTGCCGTGTTTTTATCTGTGGTGAATCCACCCCGGAAAAGGTGGCGGATTGGCCTGTCATAATAGTGTGGGCGGTACATTGTCTCCCGCCTGTCTGTTGGCGGTTACCGCTGCGGTGCTTGTTTGTACCGCAGTGGTGGACGGAGTGTTAAAGTGGCTGTCTTTGTTGGCGGATTCCGCCACAGTTGTAATTGCTAATTTTTTACTGACAGCCTGTTGGCGGTCTTACAGCCGCTTTAACACCGTCTGCCAGGGTTGTAATGACCACCTAAGTTTGCTATTTTGATACCAAATGTCATGAAGTTTGAATTAACAACTGCACTTTCTTCCAGGTTGGGATTTTTCATACATTTTGTTATTTGTGTGAAATGTTCATGTTGAAGCATCTGTAAATAATGCTGAGCTCATAGTATAGTAGTTAGAATGAGCAATTCCATGTATATATTTTCCCACTACCAGAATAGAACTAACGATCCCTGTGTATATATTTCCCCATGACCAGAGTAGAACTTAAGACTCCCTAAAACCAAAAAAGTTAGACATGTAAACTTAAGATTGGCTAAAACCAGAAAAAGCTAGAAGTGTAACGGTTCCCTAAAAAAAAGAAAAAACTACCCCACGTGTCATGGAATCCCCACTAAAGCATATGCAAATTAGGTTCCTCAAACAGGCTAAGAAGATTAGCAAGTTTTGCCACAAATTAGTCACACACAATAGGGCACATGCACTTCCCTGGCCAAAAGAGAGAACCTTTGACACTAACATATTCAAACATATGAGGACACAGATACGGACAAAATATGCAGGGCCAAAGAAGGACAGGAGAGAAGTATAATTAGAATTGTGAGTCATCTTCGAGGAGGCCCAGATCAATAACACTGCCCCACAGTCAGCAAGCATGGCATCCACGCCTCAACAGTCATATGCAGGAACTCTTCCCAATGCCTGCTATTTAATTGCACCTATCTGATGGTAGAGTGAATGGGAGGGTCCCCCACAAACAACGAGCTATTAGGTCCAGGTATGATTGTTTAACAGGCCAGCAAGCCCATGCAACCCTTGCACCAGTCCAGGCTGAAGCGGCCTGAAGTTTGTCATGTTCAGCCCATCAAACCTCCGCAGCACAGAGAACATGCACTCCCATGGGTTCTTGTGTGCACACTCATGTGACAGGGAGTTTCATAGCAGTTCTGGAATACTAGAAGGAGTGAGGAAAGGGTCCCAGTCCTCTGGAATCAAATTACAAGGGGGAGCTACAGGGTTTGCTCAGGTAGCAAAGGAAACAATAGAAAGCGAGTTTGAGGGCAGGTCCTGACCAAAAAAAACAGTGTATAGCTCAGAATGAAGGAGGCAATCTAGGTGGGATTTTAAAGAAAGGCACAACCTAAGGAGGGAGAGCGAGAGAGCTTGCACCCTGGAACCACAGCAAGAGAGTAGAGCAGCGTACCCTCCACCTGAGGTGAGCAGGGGTAGGTACAGGGCCTAGTTTGAGGAAGAGTCTGAGGTAGAACTAGAGGAGAGGCTTTTGGCTGGGGTTCGAGCCTCACCAGATTATCAACGTTGGAGAAGGGCTGAACAGGAAATAAGAGACCAAGGCAGCCTGGTGCAAACTCAGCTTAGATGCAGGAGAACCAAGATGGCACCTTTGCGTGTGCACAAGGAGAGCAGCAACAAAGAAGTCCGCTCCTCCTCCTGAACATCCTCCATCCGAAGGTTGCAGATTGACAGGTCACAGCTGGGGTGACGTGTAGCTGGCAGACAAGTGTGCAAATAGGAATCTTAGATCAGTTCCACAGATAGGTGCAGCAACACCACAATGGTCCGATGAAATTGGCCCCAGTTAAACACACATGGCCAGAGGGGTGTGCACATTTCCCAGAACACCATAAAGTTAGATGCCACTTTATGACCCCAAGAGCGATAGTGGCCTAAGAGGAAGTGACCAGTATGATAGACCCTGGCTGGCGGAGGGATCCTTTGAACCAGAGGACATAGCTGTTGCATCTAACACGGAGGGGGAGATCCCAAGTGGAACTTCCCCTACATGCAGGATTGACTAAGAAGAAAGGAGTACTATGTTAGGGAGAAACCATTGGAGGTACCCAAAGCCTGCATAGGCCCACTACTGGAGAAAGGCATGTCAGGGACCAACTATAACTCAGTTTTAGAAAGAAGGGTGGAGGACCAAATTGCCACCATTGTTCGATGGGGAAATGGATCTCATGTTTTGGGAAGAACACAGCAAGAATAAACCTAGCGATAAGTGATGTCAAAAGTCTGCTAAGTACTCTTATCAGAAAACAGACGAACACAGTGTTTTGCCAGAGCTCACATCTCAGCAATCATGCTGACGAACACTGAGTATGAAGGGGCACATTCAATTCGCACAGGCACCAAGTATGGCACCAAATATGGACATATTCCCTTACTGCCCAGAATTACAAGGGTTAATGGCAGAAACCATGAAACCTGGAGAGACCATAAATGGCTTTCTTGATGGTTGTATGATGGAACCACGCATGCCGGAACAACGCATGCCTTAACAATGCGGTCAGATCCACGATTGTGTCGTTTCCACACATGCCTTTACCACGCATGCCTTTGTAACTAATTTTGTTGTAAAGGCATGTGTGGAAACACATGTGAAACGGCATGCTTAGTTCTGTCATGCAATTGCCCCACCCACCCTGAAGCCCAAAACGACCCCCACCCCAATACCTAAACTACCCCAACATCCCACCTGTCCTGAGCCCTAAAAAATAAATTATCCCAATGCCCTCATCCCCACCCCCACAAACTAAGGTACCCTGATATCCCCACCCACCCTGAACCCTAAAAAAAAAAAAATGAATCAAACCCCCTACCAATGCCCCATAAAACTAAACTACCCTGACACCTCCACGCACCCTGAGCCCTACACAAAACTATCAAGGCCCCCCAACCCTTCCCCTAAAAGGTAAACTACCCCGACCCCTCCACCCATCCTGAGCCCTAAAAAAACTACCCCACCCCACCCCACCCCACCCCTAAAAATTAAACTACCCCAAAACCCCCCCACCTGCCCTAAAACCTTCCTGTCCTAATAAGTAAACTACCCAACCCCCCACCCACCCTAAGCCCTAAAAAAAACTAACCTGATCCAAACCATCCTGCCCCTAAAAACTAAGTTACCCTTAGAGCCCTAAAAAAATACCCTGACCTTCCCACCCTTAAAAACTAAAGTACCCCGACACCCCCACCCACCCTAAGTTCTAAATCCACCCCACCTCTAAAAACTACCCACCAACCCTGCACGAACTGCACTTACCTCACCGCATCCTCTCCTGATCCTTCCTCCTCTTCTCGCCTCCCTCCTCCCGCCCTTCCTTAAGCCTTCTCCCACCGCTTTCAAAATAAACTACCCCGTCCCCATCCTAAGCCCTAAATAAAAAAAATACCCAAACACCCACTCCCACACCTAAAAAAAGCTCGATCCCCCACACTGAGCCCTTAAAAAAATACCCAAACCCCCACCCCTGCCCCTTAGAAAAAATGCTCCCCGACCCCCTACACACCCCAGTACCTTAATACACCTCCATCCCTGCCCCACCCCACTTACCTCACCACGTCCTCATCTCCCAAACAAAACATGGCTTTTTCTGTGCCTTAACCCTCTGTATTCATAGATAAGCACATGCGTGGTTAAGGCACAGAAGAAGCAATGTGTTGTTCAGACAAGCATGGTTATGTTTGAGTGGGAAACTTCCACATCCTTAAGGATGCGTTGTTAAGGACGTTTTCCCTCTCAGGATAGGATGAGAGAACGATGGGGACAAGACACATGACAGCCATGGACTGATACGGGCCCTCAGATCACATTCTTTTACAATATACTCAAGGAAGGGATGCCCACCAAAGTACAACGTGGTTTGGACAGCATAGTGGGGCTAGGCACCAAACGCTGGCGGGAGATACAGACTTACATATTATACTATCACAGAAAGAAACAAGAAAAGGACAGGCAAAGACAGGAGCAAGCCCAGAGAGACACTGCTAAGTTAGTCCAACACAAATTGAAAAAGACCATCCTCAAGGGAGCCGTGTTGGCCGCAAGCCTGCAAATGGCACCAGTTTGTGGCTCCACTACAAAACCCCAGAGGGTTTCAGTGCAGCTATAACAACAGAAACCAGGGAGGTTAGAAGCAGCCAGACCTTAGAGAATTTTACTATTGCCACAGATTGGGCCACATGGCCGACAGATGCCTGATAAAGGCATATCAATTACAGAAGTCGATGAGCCGGGGCCAGTCCCTGCATAATTTCCATTCACAAAATGAAGCCCAGGGAATCCCAATCACACCTTATACTCAGCCACATGGAAGTTCATCCACTGCCGCACCACTGCAACAGGAGTCATGTAGTTGGACAAACACATGGCAACAGCAATCACAGACAGTGAACCCAGCCCAACAAGGACCAGGGCCGCAACCACAGCAGGGAGGGGTAACTTTTTGGGGAAACAATGTCTTCACACAAACGTAGAACTCAAATGCACAGAAATTTAAAAGACCCAATAGGAAGCATCCATTTCATGCACTCCTCAAAATTCACTGTACTAAAAACTTAAAAGAAGGACCTACAAGACAACTTTAGGGATTATAGCCCTTACTTGTGTTCAGGAAGCTCAGGGCAGCTATACGTGTTACATTGATCAAGTATCCTCACTAGAGTCCACCATTCATTGTGTCTTCAGAAGCCTAGGCCTCACTCTGCTGTTGATCCCCCAGGGCAGGGTTGGTTGGCCACATCCCAGGGGACGGCAGTCTGACAAAGGGGGGCAGAGCAGCTCCCCGAACTGTGTTTTAAAGCAAGCACCCAGGTCCCCGCACCCACAAGTGAACTGGGAGGGGTTCCAATTACCATGCTGAAAGGTCCACATTCTTGAGCACTCAGCCCGGGACCAAAATTTCTTTGTGGTGTGTGACCCAACAGTGCCCCCAGAAAACTAGCATCCTCCATCCAAATGGAGACCCCCTTTTAGTTCCAAAACAAAGCTGTCCTTCAGCGACGGGTGCCAGGTTTCCAGTCACTTGGGATAGTGAAGACCTTATAACCTCCAACAGCACATGCACGAAGTCTGACTGATTGCAAAGTACTGCATGGCACTGAGCCCGTAAAGTGGGAAGGTTTCCCTAGAAAAACCATCCATCCGCATTTCATATCATGATTTGGGCAAACTTTGACGAGTTCCTCCTTTCCCTAAAGGTTTTCCAAATAACAGCTGTGAACCACAGGCCCAAATAAGATATGATCCGAGGGACAGCGGGTTGTTGGGGAAAGGGAGTCCAAAGCATCCAACACAGCTCTGAGCAGAGTAAAACAAAGAAATGTGCTCCCCCACATAGGAGCCCAGAAATCATCCAACACACACAAGACTTTGCACACACCATCTGGAGGGAGCCACAGTCCCAATGCCAGAGGCATATGGGGGCAGCAGACCAACCCCCTCTTGTTCATGACAATTAAGATTACAGATCATGTGAACATCTAGGGAAGCACCCAATGAACAATAAAAAGAAGCCCAAAGCTATCCCAAAAAATGTCTCTAGAAAAAGGGGGTAGTCAAGACACCTGGAGCCACTTAGGAGGGTCACGTTGCACGCCAAATACCGGGGCTAGAAGGATATACTCATGACCTCATGGCATGTTGCAATCACCAAAGGGAGTTCAGTGTGACACGCCTCCTCTTTACACATTACCCTTTGCACATGTAGGTCGAAAAACACAGCCTACACAGATGGCACCTCATGCACACACTAGGATACTGGAGAGCTGGTGACTCCCAAAATTGCTGTTTAATAATTAAAATTACCGACATGCTCACAAAAGCACCCTGTAAAAAATGATATACTACCATTCACCTGGTAAGGCAGAGAGAGGAGGGAGGCCCAACAACCCATAAAATGAATACGTTTATGAACAATCACCCATTTTTTTCCAAATTAGGTACACCAAGTGGGGCCACCTTCCAGTGCCTTACTACAATTATGGAAAACGCAGGAATTCCTAGGAAATATTTTGCAACCACATGTAAGGATTCAATGTTTTCTAAAATACCAAACCAAACTTAGCTCTTAACCAACAGATCTGCAATCAAGCCTCCAAGTGCACCACCTTTACAGTGGGCCATGACGTCTTCAGCGACCACATAAAAGGATCACCTTACTGCAACTGTACTGCATCAAACAATCCTAAATCAAGAACTACGAACTGCACCACAAAGATTTTTGAACTGTCGACACCAAAAGACTTCAACCACCAGAAGGCTACAGACATCTCCCCTGGATTCATCCCAAGATGTTCAGAAAGTTATGTAGTTTTATACATGTGTACATTCTCTGTCTATTTTGGGTACTGCTGCATTCATTCATTGCTAAGGAACTGCCTAGTCTAATGGAGTCCATTAAAAAAAAGCTTGTGTAGGGACCACTCCCATATTACCTCTAATTACACCAAACACAACACCAGCATTCCACACATACTACACAGTGTCCTCTTACACAACACATGGCATCAAAACATGATGGCTGTGGGTTCTAAGATATCAGCCAGGTCATGTTACGGCTGTTCGCTGATACCTCACGCAGTAGGTGCAGACAGGCTTTACTTGTCCCAAGAAGCCCCTGAAAAAGCAAAATGCCATCTTCACCTATACCTCTGTAGGCTTAGGGCCAAGATACAGCCCAACAAAGTAGAACCGCATAGGGTAGTAATAAATCTGATCCACTACAAGACCAATCCACAGCGCTGTACCTTCTCACTGAGCCTAGTGATATCCAAACTAAGTTACATAGGATGTGCAGGAAAGGCACCATAAGGGAGGATACTATTTGGACTGAAACTCTCCCAAAAAGAGATTTTTAGAGGTAGCAACACCACCAAATCACTGCACAAACAAGTTCGCTCCTGCTTCCATCTGTGTTCTCAGGGTGACCCTCAGCATATTTGGGGCTGTCTTCGTTACTAACGAGCAGTGCATAATCTCATCTATCCAAAACTCTATGCATTCCCCTGGGTGGGGGTGATGGGACATTCATCGGCCTGGTGATGCCTCTTATAAAGAAAATGCTCTTAGACTAAGCTGTTTACTAATCACTCACAACTCCTGAAGCTATGACAAGGGAAGAATGCAAGTTAGTAGATGAACCTTGTGCAATCTACTAACATGCATACTCAGGCAAGAGGAATAATCATAGACTTATATCACATTTTGTATTTGTCTAAATTGTTAACTAAAACTGTCTTCCTCTGCATGAATATAAGTATATCTGCAGCAAAAATGCCCCAGCTAAACTCTCTTGAATGACTTTCAGGTAAACCCATTTTGTCCTGGAAACAATCGGTGAATGTTTTTGAGTCTTACTAAATATTGAGGAAAATCGGCCCTTTGAAAAAGCAACAAATCCTGCTGCACAATGTGTAGAATGAAGGATGGAAGGTGTATGTAAGCATTGATGGAGGTGGCAAACATGGTGCTGTATTAAAAATTTCAGGGACAAGGTCAATGTAATGATGAAAAGACTTATATTCTTTGGTCACGGTCAATGGAAAAATAAAAGGATCATGAGTCACACTGCAGTAATGCGAGTGTCAGCAAATACATGTGAGGTGGGAACTGATGTAATTCCAGAATTCAAGACCAATTGGTTAGATGCACCAATAACTCTAGAATTCAGGCAAAGTTACTAGTGGACAATCTCAACCTGAAAGATGCTATAGGAATGCCCAAGGATATTTAACATACTGTAGCATGTGGTAAATTAATTAAATCCACCAATGAACAGCCTATATGTGAAATACGTGATGGTAAAATTATGAAACTCATAAGCCCAAAGAAAACCCAGAACATAGACACATGTTTGCCAGTAAGAATTGCAAAATGAAATGCTATATGTGAGAAACTGGATTATTGATTGAGGGGGGTGAAAACCCGCCCTAAGCAACAACCACACTTTCTTGTCAGTATGAAATGCAAAAGTCACTACATTAACCTGTGCTTAACCCTCTGGTAGCTTGACACAAAAAGAATTAAGCTTAGATTAGAGACACTATGCAAACTATTTATGCAGCAGATAAACAATGATAAATTTCAAACCACATCACAAGAAAATCCCAAACCAAATTAGTAAAATACATTTTAATAAATTAATCAAGACCAAAATGACAAAAATCGATCTAGTAGAACCAGATACATTTAATTTTAAAGTTGCAGTCATCTGGCCATGCTGGAGTGGGGAAAACCCACCAGCTCATGCCGTCTGTGATGGAGCACAGGACGGATACAGAGACCAGGTTAGTCCCGCTGAAAAAGGTCTCAACTCCAGCAAAAAGAGCCCAGGACTTCAGGATTTCTCTTTGTCCTGTAGAGGAGCACACTCTGATGTCAGCTATGGGTCTAGGACCTGAGGGAGCACCTCTTAGAGATCAGGTACTCACTCTAGCAGAGGCCAGGTAGGTCAAGTTACAGTTACAGGCAAGTCCAGTTGCAACAGGTCTGCTGGGCAGTTATAGGGATGTTTCTGGAGCTTGTTGTTCCCCTGTAGCTTAGAACAGGAGGTCAGTCAACAGACCCTTCATGTCAAACAAGGTAGCTTGGGATAAAGAAACTAGGCACAGTCTTCCTTTGTAGAGAGCAGGGCAGGCCTCAAGCAGCAGAACAGCCCCTTGGGGGGAACAAGTCAGGCATTAAGCAGCAGGGTAGTACTCTGGGGAACAAGGCAAGCCTCAAGTAGCAGGACAGTCTTCTGGTAGCAAAAGGGCAGTCCTCTGAGGAGCACGGCAGGCCTTAAGCAGCAGTGCAATACTCAGGGGAACAAGGCAGGCCTCAAGCAGCATGACAGTTCTCTAGGGAACAAGGCCGGCCTCAAAAAGCAGGGCAGGCCTTTGGGGAACCAAGGCAGTCCTTCCTATTGTAATATTCACAGGTCCAGGAGTGTACTGACAAATTGCTCAGTAGGTCTAATATATACACCTGAGTCACCCTTTAAAATGGGGGACTTTTCTAGGCTACCCCCATTTGGTTCTTGGAAGTTGTTCCCTACCCCTCCCAAGGCTCAGAGAAGTCTAGGGTCATAAAAAATGTGTGTTAGATTTATTTGTGTGTGCTTGAGGCAATCCCTTTCAAGTCCTTTCAAATGCAAGTGGGGCAAGGAACAGCTTTGCCCCCAGCCATCCTGGCAGTCCCCTTTTGTTCCCTTTCATGACCCAATACACTTTCCTAATGAGTGAGCCATTAACAGGCCCAGGCAGCTGGAAACTCCTAGAAGGCATTAGGTCTTGGGCAGGAAAAGGCAAACTTTCTAAAACATGCATTTTCATTGTAACCTAAAATCAGACTTTATCATTAAAGAGGATTTTAAGCTACAATTATTTTGAATCCAAACTTGACATTTCTACCTATTCCCAATGCCAAGTCAGCACATATTATATGCAATAAGGGAACTCAATGTTATCCACTGGGAGAGGTACGCCTTACAGCAGTAATAAACTAACTTAGATGTTTTTCACAACCAGGACATGTAAATCAAAAACACATGAACTACTTGTTGAATACAATTCACTCTACCCTATGTGTTGTTTATAATCCACTGCAGCGGTGAGTTACATGTATTAAAAAGGAAGCTTTAGGTCTAGCAAAAGGCTTATTTTGCCAGGTCTAAATGGCAGTTTGACACTGCACTACAGGCTACAATGGCAGGCCTGAGACATGTTTTAAAAGGCTACTTTCGCGTGTGGCACAATAAGTACTGCAGGCCCAGTGGCAGCATTTAATTTAGAGGGCCTGGGTACAGACTTATAAGTAAATTAAATATGCCAATCAGGTGTAAGCCACATGTAGCATGTTTTAAGGAAACAGCACATACTCTTTAGCACCGGTTTGCAGTAGTAAGGTGCACAAAGTCCTAATGCCCACAACAGTAAAATTCAGAAAACAGCAGGGATGAAAATAAAATATTTGGGGGAGACCCTGCAGATAAGCCCAAGTCCACCACTATAAGTGATATGATTTTGGACATACCAGTAATTGCTATTTTGCCAAGAATCTAACTTGAAGAAAGTGTTGCAAAAAATAAAATATTTTGCTAGGGCTTTCAGAGACATAGACCACCAACAAGAGAATATCATTGAAGCGTGCGAAGAGGGAGTTGGTAATATTGTGTGCTATATAACAAGTGACAAATTGCAAAATAACTTTAGAAGAGCATCTTCTCTGTGTCATTGTAGATTCCTGTTTTCGGTTTCTTATGGATTGATAAATGTTTCTCTGAGCATTTCCATGACAAAGAAGATTGCATATTAGGAACGTCTGACATAAGTCCTGGTAGGATAGGTATAATAAAGATTTCATACCTGACATTACATGAAACCCATGCGTATTTCCTTCAAAGGTCAATCCACTATCGCCAAAATCTGAATAGATGAACCATGATCTAACCTACTGGCATGGTTGCACCAAGAAAAAATGGAAATTAAACTGGGCTGCAGTGCCCCTAATCCTGTGCTGCTAGTTGATAATTTATTAAGTAATGATAATATCTATCAAGAGCTTCCAGAGTATGTTATGATAATCTCGGTCCACTGAAGAATTTCAACAAGATCAAATTAAGAGATGAAATCACATCAGTAGTACCCACAGTATGTCTCTATATCTTTTCGAATGAGACAATGAAATAACTTGGTAACTGTAGAGTTATTGCACTTATTAAATCAACAGAATGGCCTGCTGAGCTGGGCCATACAAACAAAGTAGGGAGTGGAAGAAGTTGCCTCTGTATAGACATTTGTGACTTACTATGAGTCATTTTGATGGGTCCCCATTCCCACCCACCTAGGTCAACAAGTTGCTCAGCATAGTAGGTAATGCAAGTTGTTTTAGGTGAACATATTTTTTTCTGCTTGCCACCAGGTTGAGCTTCACCCAGATTGTAAAACATTTATGTCTATGTGCCCCAGGGGGCAGACAGGATTAGCTTCATGCTGTTTGTACAAGCCTCTGCTGCCACTGGTTTTCAGCATATTATGCAGCACACCCTGAAGGGTCTTTAAAAGGTTGTTTGCTTCTATGACAACATCCAGGTGCACAGGGCTGATGTATCTGAGATCAATTCTATTCAGACATAAGGAGACAGGCCTAACAGTGAAAACAAATATGTGGCGAATAGGTGTAGGATCTTTTACCCACACTGGTCACACTTTGTCCAGAGATGAGGTATGATCTGTTCATAGTAGTAAAGGTGCGCCAGCACTAAGGGAGAAAGAACAATTTAATTTGCTTTTGGACTACTTGAGTGCTGTTTTTAGTTGTAAAGATAATTTGCTGCCATAGTTGATCTTACAAAAATATGTACTTATACTGGAGTAAGGTATGCCAAAAGTCATTTGAAAAAACTTACTAATAAATTTGCAAAAATGCCCACACTCAGATGTTTGGATGCACATATGGAAATCAGATTGACTACAGATGCTAGTACAAAGGAAGTGCAAGCCCAATTGGCTCAATTTGTAAACCATAGGCATTGGACTTGGCCTTTTCTGCATCCCAAACTTTTTGCCTTCAGCCTCCTGTTTTCTGAACTGGTTTTTGTTGCCGTTTAGGACTTTGTACATTTTACCACTGCTAACAAATGCTAGAATGGTTGTGCTATCTCCTTTAAACATGGTCACATTGGTTTACGCTCAAGTAGCACATTTAATTTCCTGTAAGTCCTGAGGGAAGTTGCGCTACATGTGCCCAGGGCCTGTTAGTTAAACTACTAGTGGGCCTACAGCACTATTTTTGCCACCCAGTTAGGTAGCCTTTAAATGTGTCTCAGGCCTGCCTTTGCAGTCTGTGTGTGAAGTTTTTAACTGCCATTTTGACCAGGTAAGATAAACCTCTTGCCAAGCACAAAACTCCCTTTTTAATATATATGTCACCCCTGGGTTAGGTCCTACACAGCCCAGAGGGTAGAGTGAGATGCATTTAAATGTTGAGCATGTACGTTTAAGATTTATATGACTGGTAGTGAAAAACATTGAAATTCATTTTTCACCTCTGCGAGGCCTACTTCTCCGATAGGATAACACTGGGTTAACTTATTACATTTATTAAATGATAACCTTTAATTGGGAGCGGGTAGTAATGAAGAGTTTGGTGTCTATGGAATTGAAACTTAAAGCCCTCTTTAATGGTAAAGTCAGATTTTAAGTCACAGTTCTGTAAATGCTGCTTCTAGAAAGTTGGCAATTTCTTGTCCTGCACCCTGTTCCTAGATCTCATGACAAGATGTTGTTGGCAGCTGGTCTTTGTGTACTGCTCATAGGCATGGAGACAAACGGAAGCTAGGTTTTGGAAGTATGGGCCACTCTGAGGTATAAGGGGGATGAGTTGTCACCTACCACACTTGCACATCACAGAGGCCCTGCCTGAACACTCTCAAAAAGGGTTTTGACATTAGTCTTTTGTGACACCAGGCAAGCTGGTGCCAGGGTTGGGAGGTAGGCGATTCCTAGCACCTGGGGGAGTGAAAACCTCTAGAAGCTTCCCCTACTTCAAAGTGGGCACCAGGTATAAATATTGGACATCGGACTCCAACTCTTCAGTACACTCCAGATCTGTGCAAGATTCAGAAGACCTGCTGTGCTGCTATGCAAGGACTGCCACTCTGCTCTCCTGCTGCCTGAATGAAGAACTGTACTTGCATATTGAACCCAGGACCAGCAGAGTGACTCCAAAGGTTAATTGGCTGGCCTCCTGATCAGAAGCCTAAGGGACAGAACAGGCTTCTACCATCTTGAACCTAGCACCTGGACTCAGTCTGCTGCGAGACATGTCCCCCAAGTGGTGCCACCCCAGTTCTGGATCTTTGGAAGTGGACCTGAAGGTTCTGTGCCAGCCCAGCTGTGTTTCTCGACGGAACAGCCACGAAGTGACGTAAAGCCCTGCAAAACTGTGTCCCACAGCTGCCTGCCTCATTAAAATTGACACGGAGCAAAGCAAAGCACTGTAAATCCTTGCTCTGCAGCTTCATTAGAGCTGATGGTAGATATTGAGAAACCTCACAAAGCAACGCCTCGCAGACCACGCACCAGGATTTAAGGTACTTTCTTCAGCAGGCCTAACTAGGTTCCCTATAGCTGGCCTTCGCTCCATCGTGGTCGCTCTAAAGTTGTGACTTTGTTCCGGTCTGGTGTGACCAGATAATCACAGTTGGCACTTAGTGATTTGTGATACCTCCCTCAAATGTCACTCAATCAATCCCTCCAACATAATTACCTTGCATAAACACCTGATCAAAAGAAGCCCCAACTCACACAAAATCTATTATCCCCCACCCTCTTCAAAGTTGCCAATAAAAACTTTAGCTTTTCCATCAGGGTTTTCGTTGCGGTGCTACCGCTGTGGAAACCCTGGTAGAAAGCCAACTGCTAATACCACAGGCATTCTTCATTGGACCGCTGGGTCGGCGATGTTAATCTCCTGCCTGGCGGGTCCAACTACCCTGGCGGTATGGGCGAGGATGTGGCGGGTTGGCAGAGGGCTATCAGCCACACTCATAATGTGACGGTCTTCACCGCCAGCCTGTTGGCAGTGAGACCACCACCGTGGCCCTGGCGGTGTTAATGAGGGCCTTGGTGTTTCATCCTCAGCAATGAGCTAAGAATATCTGAACCTAAAGACATACCCATGACAAAAGACTAATCTTAAGCACATCCCTAAACTGACCAAGTAATATGAGCATCTCTAGCTATAATAATGGAACCAGACTGGTTCTGTCTTCAGACAACACACTGACCCAATTTGATCAACACTTTGTAGGAGGCTGGACTGGCTTGTAGTGAGTACCAAGGGGTACTTACACCTTGCACCAGGCCCAGGTATCCCTTATTAGTGTATAGGGTGTCTAGCAGCTTAGGCTGATAGATAATGGTAGCTTAGCAGAGCAGCTTAGGCTGAACTAGGAGACGAGTGAAGCTCCTACAGTACCACTAGTGTCATATGCACAATATCATAAGAAAACACAATACACAGATATACTAAAAATAAAGGTACTTTATTTTTATGACAATATGCCAAAAGTATCTCAGTGAGTACCCTCAGTATTAGGATAGCAAATATACACAAGATATATGTACACAATACCAAAAATATGCAGTATAGTATTAGAAAACAGTGCAAACAATGTATAGTTACAATAGGATGCAATGGGGACACATAGGGATAGGGGCAACACAAACCATATACTCCAAAAGTGGAATGCGAACCACGAATGGACCCCAAACCTATGTGACCTTGTAGAGGGTCGCTTGGACTGTAAGAAAACAGTTAGGGTTAGAAAAATAGCCCACCCCAAGACCCTGAAAAGTGAGTGCAAAGTGCACTAAAGTTCCCCAAAGAGCACAGAAGTCGTGATAGGGGAATTCTGCAGGAAAGACACAAATCAGCAATGCAACAACGATGGATTTCCAAATGAGGGTACCTGTGGAACAAGGGGACCAAGTCCAAAAGTCACAAGCAAGTCGGAGATGGGCAGATGCCCAGGAAATGCCAGCTGTGGGTGCAAAGAAGCTGCTACTGGACAGTAGAAGCTGAAGATTCTGCGGGAACGACAAGGGCTAGAGACTTCCCCTTCGGAGGATGGATGCCCCATGCCGTGGAGAGTCGTGCAGAAGTGTTTTCCTGAAGAAAGACCACAAACAAGCCTTGCTAGCTGCAAGTCATGCGGGTAGGGTTTTTGGATGCTGCTGTGGCCCAAGAGGGACCAGGATGTCGCCAATTGCGTCAGAGGACAAAGGGGGCGCCCAGCAAGACAAGGAGCCCTCTCAAAAGCAGGCAGCACCTGCAGAAGTGCCAGAACAGGCACTACAAAGAGGAGTGAAACAGTGCTCACCCGAAGTCACACAAAGGAGTCCCACGTCGCCGGAGGACAACTTAGAAAGTCGTGCAATGCAGGTTAGAGTGCCGTGGACCCAGGCTTGGCTGTGCACGAAGGATTTCTGCCAGAAGTGCACAGAGGCCGGAGTAGCTGCAAAAGTTGCGGTTCCCAGCAATGCAGTCTGGCGTGGGGAGTAAGGACTTACCTCCACCAAACTTGGACTGAAGAGTCACTGGACTGTGGGAGTTACTTGGACAGAGTTGCTGGATTCAAGGGACCTCGCTCGTCATGCTGAGAGGAGACCCAGGGTAGCGGTGATGCAGTTCTTTGGTGCCTGCAGTTGCAGGGGGACGATTCCATTGACCCACGGGAGATTTCTTCGGAGCTTCTAGTGCAGAGAGGAGGCAGACTACCCCCACAGCATGCACCACCAGGAAAGCAGTCGAGAAGGCGGCAGGATCAGCGTTACAGAGTTGCAGTAGTCGTCTTCGCTACTTTGTTGCAGTTTTGCAGGCTTCCAGCGCGGTCAGCAGTCGATTCCTTGGCAGAAGGTGAAGAGAGAGATGCAGAGGAACTCTGATGAGCTCTTGCATTCGTTATCTCAGGAATTCCCAAAGACAGAGACCCTAAATAGCCAGAAAAGAGGGTTTGGCTACTTAGGAGAGAAGATAGGCTAGCAACACCTGAAGGAGCCTATCAGAAGGAGTCTCTCACGTCACCTGCTGGCCCTGGCCACTCAGAGCAGTCCAGTGTGCCAGTAGCACCTCTGTTTCCAAGATGGCAGAGGTGTGGAGAACACTGGAGGAGCTCTGGGCACCTCCCAGGGGAGGTGCAGGTCAGGGGAGTGGTCACTCCCCTTTCCTTTGTCCAGTTTCGCGCCAGAGCAGGGCTGAGGGGTCCCTGAACCGGTGTAGACTGGCTTATGCAGAAATGGGCACCATCTGTGCCTATGAAAGCATTTCCAGAGGCTGGGGGAGGCTACTCCTCCCCAGCCCTAACACCATTTTCCAAAGGGAGAGGGTGTAACACCCTCTCTCTGAGGAAGTCCTTTGTTCTGCCTTCCTGGGCCAAGCCTGGCTGGACCCCAGGAGGGCAGAAACCTGTCTTAGGGGTTGGCAGCAGCAGCAGCTGCAGTGAAACCCCGGGAAAGGCAGTTTGGCAGTACCAGGGTCTGTGCTAGAGACCCGTGGGATCATGGGATTGTGCCAACTATGCCAGGATGGTATAGAGGGGGCAATTCCATGATCATAGACATGTTACATGGCCATATTCGGAGTTACCATTGTGAAGCTACATATAGGTAGGGACCTATATGTAGTGCACGCATGTAATGGTGTCCCCGCACTCACAAAGTCCGGGGAATTGGCCCTGAACAATGTGGGGGCACCTTGGCTAGTGCCAGGGTGCCCACACACTAAGTAACTTAGCACCCAACCTTTACCAGGTAAAGGTTAGACATATAGGTGACTTATAAGTTACTTAAGTGCAGTGTAAAATGGCTGTGAAATAACGTGGACGTTATTTCACTCAGGCTGCAGTGGCAGGCCTGTGTAAGAATTGTCAGAGCTCCCTATTGGTGGCAAAAGAAATGTTCAGCCCATAGGGGTCTCCTGGAACCCCAATACCCTGGGTACCTGAGTACCATATACTAGGGAATTATAAGGGTGTTCCAGTATGCCAATGTAAATTGGTAAAATTGGTCACTAGCCTGTTAGTGACAATTTGAAAGAAATGAGAGAGCATAACCACTGAGGTTCTGATTAGCAGAGCCTCAGTGAGACAGTTAGTCATAACACAGGTAACACATACAGGGCACACTTATGAGCACTGGGGCCCTGGCTGGCAGGGTCCCAGTGACACATACAACTAAAACAACATATATACAGTGAAATATGGGGGTAACATGCCAGGCAAGATGGTACTTTCCTACACAACCCCCCCCCCCCAAACGAAGGACAATAAGACTAGCCATGACCTGATGAGTCTTCCTTGTCTAAGTGGAAATATCTGGAGAGTCCATCTGCATTGGAGTGGGTACTCCCAGGTCTATGTTCCACTGTATAGTCCATTCCCTGTAGGGATATAGACCACCTCAACAATTTAGGATTTTCACCTTTCATTTGTTTTAGCCAAAGTAGAGGTTTGTGGTCTGTCTGAACGATGAGTGAGTGCCAAACAGGTATGGCCTCAACTTCTTCAGTGCCCAGACCACAGCAAAGGCCTCCCTCTCTATGGCAGACCAACGCTTTTCTCTAGGGGTCAACCTCCTACTGATAAAAGCAACAGGTTGATCCTGGCCCTCAGAATTAAGTTGTGAAAGGACTGCCCCTACCCCTAATTCAGATGCATCAGTTTGGAAAATGAATTTCTTGGAGTAACAGGGGCTTTTCAGGACAGGTGCAGAGCACATGTCCTGCTTCAGCTCCTCAAAAGCTTTCTGACAGCTAGCTGTCCACAATACCTTTTTTGGCATTTTCTTGGATGTGAGGTCATTAAGAGGGGCTGCAATGGAGCCATAGTTCTTAATGAACCTCCTGTAATACCCAGTGAGGCCTAAGAAGGCTCTCACCTGGGTCTGAGTAGCAGGGGGAACCCAATCTATAATAGTTTGGATTTTCCCCTGAAGTGGTGCAATCTGTTCTCCACCTACCAGGTGTCCCAGATAAACCACCTTCTCCTGCCCTATCTGGCACTTTGAAGCCTTGATAGTGAGGCCTGCCTTTTGCAGGGCCTCTAAAACTTTCCATAAGTGGACCAGGTGATCATCCCAACTGGAGCTAATGACAGCTATATCGTCCAGATATGCTGCACTAAAAGCCTCCAGCCCTTGCAGGACTGTATTCACCAACCTTTGAAAAGTGGCAGGTGCATTTTTCAATCCAAAAGGCATTACTGTGAATTGGTAATGGCCTCCAATGGTTGAAAATGCAGTTTTTGCTTTTGCATCTTCTGATAATTTGATCTGCCAATACCCTGCAGTCAAGTCAAAAGTGCTTAGATACTTGGCAGATGCCAGTGTATCTATGAGCTCATCTGTCCTGGGTATAGGGTGAGCATCAGTTTTGGTTACTTGGTTGAGACCTCTATAGTCTACACAAAACCGCATTTCCTTCTTTCCATCTTTGGAATGAGGTTTTGGTACAAGTACCACAGGAGAGGCCCATGGACTTTCAGAGTGCTCAACCACTCCCAGTTCTAACATTTTCTGCACCTCTTGTTTTATGCAGTCCCTGACATGGTCAGGCTGCCTATAGATCTTACTTTTGACAGGCAAGCTGTCTCCAGTATCTATAGTGTACTCACACCAAGAAGTGGTGCCTGGTACAGTAGAGAAGAGTTCAGAAAACTGACCAAGGAGATTTATGCAGTGGTCTTTCTGCTCATCAGTAAGACAATCTGCCAGTACAACCCCTTCCACTAGAGCATCTTGTTCTGTGGAAGAGAAGAGATCAGGGAGAGGGTCACTCTCTTCTTCCTGTCCCTCATCTGTTGCCATGAGCAGGGTGAGATCAGCCCTGTCATAGTAGGGTTTCAGGCGATTGACATGGAGCACCCTAAGGGGACTCCTGGCAGGGCCTAAGTCAACTAAGTAGGTGACTTCACCCTTTTTCTCAACAATTGTGTGGGGTCCACTCCATTTATCTTGGAGTGCTCTTGGGGCCACAGGCTCCAAGACCCACACTTTCTGCCCTGGTTGGTACTGAACCAAAACAGCCTTCTGGTCATGCCATTGCTTTTGGAGCTCTTGGCTGGCCTGAAGGTGTTTACTGGCCTTTTTCATGTACTCAGCCATCCTTGATCTGAGGCCAAGTACATAGTCCACTATGTCTTGCTTTGGAGCTTTTAAAGGTTGTTCCCAACCCTCCTTAACAAGTGTTAGAGGACCTCTCACAGGGTGCCCAAACAGGAGTTCAAAGGGGCTGAAGCCCACTCCTTTCTGGGGCACCTCCCTGTAAGCAAAAAGGAGGCATGGTAAAAGGATATCCCATCTCCTGCAGAGTTTTTCAGGGAGTCCCATAAACATGCCTTTGAGAGTTTTATTAAATCTCTCCACCAGTCCATTTGTCTGTGGATGATAGGGTGTAGTGAACTTGTATGTCACACCACACTCCTTCCACATAGCCTTTAAGTAAGCAGACATGAAATTGCTTCCTCTGTCTGATACCACTTCTTTTGGGAAGCCCACCCTGGAAAAGATTCCCAGGAGGGCCTTTGCCACTGCAGGGGCTGTAGTGGTCCTTAGAGGAATAGCTTCAGGATATCTGGTGGCATGGTCCACTACCACCAAGATAAACCTATTGCCTGAAGCAGTAGGAGGGTCAAGGGGGCCAACTATGTCAACCCCTACCCTTTCAAAGGGAACCCCAACCACAGGCAGTGGAATAAGGGGTGCCTTTGGAGTGCCGCCTGTCTTGCCACTGGCTTGACAGGTTTCACAGGACTTACAAAATTCCTTTGTGTCCTCTGACATTCTAGGCCAATGAAACAGGGGAACAAGCCTGTCCCAAGTTTTCATTTGCCCCAAATGTCCAGCTAAGGGAATGTCGTGGGCTAGAGTTAGGAGGAACTTTCTGTACTCCTGAGGAATCACTAATCTCCTGGCAGTTCCAGGTTTAGGATCTCTTGCTTCAGTGTACAAGAGGTTGTCCTCCCAGTAAACTCTGTGAGAGTCACTGACATCCCCATTTGCTTGTTTGACAGCTTGCTGTCTTAGACCCTGTAGTGTGGGACAGGTCTGCTGTGCCACACTCAGCTCCTCCCTGGCAGGCCCCCCTTCACCCAAAAGCTCAGCAGTGTCTGCTTCCAGCTCCTCTGGTGTAGGTTCTGCACAGGGTGGAAATTCCTCTTCCTCAGAAGAAGAATCCACTGTAGAGGGAGGGATAGTAGGTAGTGCTTTACTTCTACTAGCCCTAGCTTTAGGGAGCACTTGGTCCATTGTTCCAGGATCCAAGTCACCCTGTCCTTTTTGCTTTTTGGCCTGAGCCCTTGTCTAAGCAAAAATAAGCCCTGGAATGCCCAGCATTGCTGCATGGGCCTCCAACTCCACATCTGACCAAGCTGATGTCTCTAAATCATTTCCAAGTAGACAGTCTACTGGTAAATCTGAGGCAACCACAACTTTCTTTGGACCAGTAACCCCCCCCCCAGTTGAGATGTACAACAGCCATGGGTTGGCTAAGTGTGTTGTTGTGAGCATCGGTTACTTGGTACTGGTGACCAAGTAGGTGTTGTTCAGGGTGGACCAGTTTCTCTATTACCATTGTAACACTGGCACCAGTGTCCCTGTAGGCCTGAACCTCAACACCATTTATTAGGGGTAGTTGCTTGTACTTATCCATGTTAAGGGGACAAGCAACTAAGGTGGCTAAATCAATAGCCCCCTCAGAGACTAACACAGCCTCTGTGGTCTCCCTAACAAGACCAACCCCAACTAAGTTACCAAAAGTGAGCCCAGCTACTCCCTTGGATTGGCTATTAGTAGGTTTGCTCCCACCACCACTGCTATTAGTAGGTGTAGCAGTAGGAGTTGTAGTGGTAGGAGGCTTGGTGCTTTTCTTTTGACAACTGGGATCTGTTGTCCAATGGCCTTTTATTTTACATAAATAGCACCATGGTTTCTTTTCTTTGTTTTGATTTGAAGAGGATTTGGACCCACCACCCCCACCAGAGTGTTTTTGTGGGCCTGATGAAGACTCATTTTTAGATTTGTCCCCACCCTTGTCAGAAGACTTACCATCCTTCTTCTTGTTGCCATCTTTGTCACCCCCTGTATGAACTTTTCTGTGCACCCTTGTTCTGACCCATTTGTCTGCCTTCTTTCCCAATTCTTGGGGAGAGGTCAGATCAGAGTCCACCAGGTACTGGTGCAACAAATCAGACACACAGTTATTAAGTATATGCTCTTTTAGGATTAAGTTATACAGGCTTTTATAATCAGTAACTTTACTGCCATGTAACCACCCCTCCAAGGCCTTCACTGAATGGTCAACAAAGTCTACCCAGTCTTGTGAAGACTCCTTTTTGGTTTCTCTGAACTTCATCCTGTACTGTTCAGTGGTTAAGCCATAACCATCTAGGAGTGCATTCTTAAGAACTGCAAAATTATTGGCATCACTTTCTTTCACAGTAAGGAGCCTATCCCTACCCTTTTCACTAAATGATAGCCATAGGATAGCAGCCCACTGCCTTTGAGGGACATCCTGTACAACACAGGCCCTCTCAAGTGCAGCAAACCACTTGTTAATTGCATCCCCCTCCTTATAAGGGGGAACTATCTTATGCAGATTCCTAGAATCATGCTCTTTTGCAGGATGACTATGGGGAATACTGCTGCTGCCACCATGGGTTTCTAAACCCAATTTCTGTCTTTCCCTCTCCACCTCTAAGGACTGCCTATCCAAATCCAGCTGTTGCTTCTTGAGCTTCAGTCTGGTTTGTTCCACTCTCAATCTATTGAGCTCCCTTTCTAACACTCTGTCATCAGGGTGGGTGGGTGAGGCTTGTCTAGAGACAGAAGTATGCTGAGATAGAACAGAAGGAGACCTGGCCCTAACAGAAGGCACCCTAATAGCTTGACTAACAGAAACAGCACTTCTACTATGATGAGAAGGGATATTCTTACTGTGATGTGAGACAACACTATCAGTATGGTGTGACTCTACATCAGTACCAGCTATGCTAGGTGGTTTGCTAGGGGGCAGGCTTGGAAGTTTCCCTCCCACATCTTTTGCTAGGGGTGCCCCAGAACCAGAGTGGGAACCATCAGCTAACTTTTCAACAGGAGTGCCAGCTCTGGCCTTATCCTGTTCAACAAGCACATTTACCAACAGTTCTCTAGAGGGATTCTTCCTTACACTTAAACCTCTTTCTATGCAGAGACTCCTTGCATCTTTCCAGCTAAGGTTATCATAAGCAAGTTTGGACAGATCAACAGTTTGGCCTGTGCCAGACATTTTAGAAAGTGTTTAAGTGATAGAAAAAGGAAGAAAAAGTTTTTCAGAACTTTTAGAAAGACAGAAAAAAACTTTTAAAACTTTTTAAGAACTTTTTAGAAAGTTAGAGGTATTTTTCAGCACTTTAGAAAAGAAGTGAGAAAAGAAATGCAAAACTTTTTGGTTAGGTGTACATACACTGAACTTGTTTTGTGTATTTTTCTCTTATGAAAAGTACAATGACAAAAGTGGTAAGTAGTTACAAAGCACTTATCCCACCACTGCACAACCAATGTAGGAGGCTGGACTGGCTTGTAGTGAGTACCAAGGGGTACTTACACCTTGCACCAGGCCCAGGTATCCCTTATTAGTGTATAGGGTGTCTAGCAGCTTAGGCTGATAGATAATGGTAGCTTAGCAGAGCAGCTTAGGCTGAACTAGGAGACGAGTGAAGCAACTACAGTACCACTAGTGTCATATGCACAATATCATAAGAAAACACAATACACAGATATACTAAAAATAAAGGTACTTTATTTTTATGACAATATGCCAAAAGTATCTCAGTGAGTACCCTCAGTATGAGGATAGCAAATATACACAAGATATATGTACACAATACCAAAAATATGCAGTATAGTATTAGAAAACAGTGCAAACAATGTATAGTTACAATAGGATGCAATGGGGACACATAGGGATAGGGGCAACACAAACCATATACTCCAAAAGTGGAATGCGAACCACGAATGGACCCCAAACCTATGTGACCTTGTAGAGGGTTGCTGGGACTGTAAGAAAACAGTTAGGGTTAGAAAAATAGCCCACCCCAAGACCCTGAAAAGTGAGTGCAAAGTGCACTAAAGTTCCCCAAAGAGCACAGAAGTCGTGATAGGGGAATTCTGCAGGAAAGACACAAATCAGCAATGCAACAACGATGGATTTCCAAACGAGGGTACCTGTGGAACAAGGGGACCAAGTCCAAAGTCACAAGCAAGTCGGAGATGGGCAGATGCCCAGGAAATGTCAGCTGTGGGTGCAAAGAAGCTGCTACTGGACAGTAGAAGCTGAAGATTCTGTGGGAACGGCAAGGGCTAGAGACTTCCCCTTTGGAGGATAGATGCCCCATGCCATGGAGAGTCGTGCAGAAGTGTTTTCCTGAAGAAAGACCGCAAACAAGCCTTGCTAGCTGCAAGTCGTGCAGTTAGGGTTTTTGGATGCTGCTGTGGCCCAGGAGGGACCAGGATGTCGCCAATTGCGTCAGGAGACAGAGGGGACACCCAGCAAGACAATGAGCCCTCTCAGAAGCAGGCAGCACCCGCAGAAGTGCCGGAACAGGCACTACAAAGAGGAGTGAAAAGGTGCTCACCCGAAGTCGCACAAAGGAGTCCCACGTCGCCGGAGGACAACTTAGAAAGTCGTGCAATGCAGGTTAGAGTGCCGTAGACCCAGGCTTGGCTGTGCACGAAGGATTTCCGCCGGAAGTGCACAGAGGCCGGAGTAGCTGCAAAAGTCACGGTTCCCAGCAATGCAGTCTGGCGTGGGGAGGCAAGGACATACATCCACCAAACTTGGACTGAAGAGTCACTGGACTGTGGGAGTCACTTGGACAGAGTTGCTGGATTCAAGGGACCTCGCTCGTCGTGCTGAGAGGAGACCCAGGGTACCTGTGATGCAGTTCTTTGGTGCCTGCGGTTGCAGGGGGACGATTCCGTCGACCCACAGGAGATTTCTTCGGAGCTTCTAGTGCAGAGAGGAGGCAGACTACCCCCACAGCATGCACCACCAGGAAAGCAGTCGAGAAGGCGGCAGGATCAGCGTTACAGAGTTGCAGTAGTCGTCTTCGCTACTTTGTTGCAGTTTTGCAGGCTTCCAGCGCGGTCAGCAGTCGAGTCCTTGGCAGAAGGTGAAGAGAGAGATGCAGAGGAACTCTGATGAGCTCTTGCATTCGTTATCTAAGGAATTCCCAAAGACAGAGACCCTAAATAGCCAGAAAAGAGGGTTTGGCTACTTAGGAGAGAAGATAGGCTAGCAACAACTGAAGGAGCCTATCAGAAGGAGTCTCTGATGTCACCTGCTGGCCCTGGCCACTCAGAGCAGTCCAGTGTGCCAGCAGCACCTCTGTTTCCAAGATGGCAGAGGTCTGGAGAACACTGGAGGAGCTCTGGGCACCTCCCAGGGGAGGTGCAGGTCAGGGGAGTGGTCACTCCCCTTTCCTTTGTCCAGTTTCGCGCCAGAGCAGGGCTGAGGGGTCCCTGAACCGGTGTAGACTGGCTTATGCAGAAATGGGCACCATCTGTGCCCATGAAAGCATTTCCAGAGGCTGGGGGAGGCTACTCCTCCCCAGCCCTAACACCATTTTCCAAAGGGAGAGGGTGTAACACCCTCTCTCTGAGGAAGTCCTTTGTTCTGCCTTCCTGGGCCAAGCCTGGCTGGACCCCAGGAGGGCAGAAACCTGTCTGAGGGGTTGGCAGCAGCAGCTGCTGCAGTGAAACCCCGGGAAAGGCAGTTTGGCAGTACCAGGGTCAGTGCTAGAGACCCGTGGGATCATGGGATTGTGCCAACTATGCCAGGATGGTATAGAGGGGGCAATTCCATGATCATAGACATGTTACATGGCCATATTCGGAGTTACCATTGTGAAGCTACATATAGGTAGTGACCTATATGTAGTGCACGCGTGTAATGGTGTCCCCGCACTCACAAAGTCCGGGGAATTGGCCCTGAATAATGTGGGGGCACCTTGGCTAGTGCCAGGGTGCCCACACACTAAGTAACTTAGCACCCAACCTTTACCAGGTAAAGGTTAGACATATAGGTGACTTATAAGTTACTTAAGTGCAGTGTAAAATGGCTGTGAAATAACGTGGATGTTATTTCACTCAGGCTGCAGTGGCAGGCCTGTGTAAGAATTGTCAGAGCTCCCTATGGGTGGCAAAAGAAATGCTGCAGCCCATAGGGATCTCCTGGAACCCCAATACCCTGGGTACCTCAGTACCATATACTAGGGAATTATAAGGGTGTTCCAGTATGCCAATGTAAATTAGTAAAATTGGTCACTAGCCTGTTAGTGACAATTTGAAAGAAATGAGAGAGCATAACCACTGAGGTTCTGATTAGCAGAGCCTCAGTGAGACAGTTAGTCATAACACAGGTAACACATACAGGGCACACTTATGAGCACTGGGGCCCTGGCTGGCAGGGTCCCAGTGACACATACAACTAAAACAACATATATACAGTGAAATATGGGGGTAACATGCCAGGCAAGATGGTACTTTCCTACACACTTGAAGAACCTCCTTCAAGCCCATAAAAGAACTCTAACACCATTAGTCACACCCACATCTCTATTCACAACATGTGGCCACTATTCAGTCCGCACTTCAAATATTAACTTGCACCCCCTCACGCCTCTCCTTGCCTCAGTTATACCCCAACATTTCCAATGGTGCGAGAACCCTGTCCAACAAGTGCCATTCTTTCCTTATTTGTCATCCACCCCCTTCCACAGCAAGGCGCCCCTTCCTCTCACTCTACCATCCTTAGCACACCACCAAATGAAAACAGCACATACTCCATGAAGGTTTCTTTCAATCCTCCATGTGAACCCAGCTCCCCTATTCCCTGCTACACTTGAAACTTGCACCCACCCACATACTCCCTTGTTTTCCTCCACTCTCTGATCACACAACACATTAAGAATAAACTAAACTCTCTCCACTCCAAACTTGAAAGCATCTGTAATATGGTTATATTCTTGGCCAATAGTTTTTCTACCTTTAAACTCAAAGCTCTCTCCCTCTGAGACATTAGGAAATACGCCCCAATTGTGTGCCACAGTCCAAAGCACTCTTTCTCTTTCACAAAAAACATCCCAACAACAGTAGAGATTATCATGCCAGCATAGTGCTATAAGAACTCTCTGACAGCTCTATCAACAACCTGCTCTTCTCATGCAACTCAGGGCCACAATCGCCATCCTCATTATGACAACAACACAGTGAATCATATGAACTTCATACCAATTCATTCCAATTCTAATTCAATCATTCACTATCTCTAAAATTGGGTCCCCTTAACTCATGTGCTTACTTTGAAACTGAAGTCAGCATCTTAACACAACCTGGAAATGGGTGGCATGACCAGCTCACAAAACCTGGACCTATTATCCCTTGCTAAATCCTGAGTTACAAACTCATTACAACCTGACCTGAAACCCTTTATCCCTCTTATATGTGAAACTGCACAAGAAGAATAGTAAGGAAGACCTGGCAAGCAGGGGGATTGAAGCTATCCACAAAGCACAAATCCAGTGTAAGGCTGTATACTCCTTGTTGGAATCAACCTTCCGATGCCCTCTGTTTAAGTTAAAATGTCACACCATTTAAGACCCTACAGGAGATAATTCTCTCTTTGTGAAAACATGATCATTTTCATTGTAGAAACCACGTGCTGCACTTCACCCACGTCATTCCTTGAGACTTCACTTTGCACTGAAAAAACAGGGTTAACCTCACAGACTCACAGCTTGAATCCTTCTTAACTGCTAATGAAGTAGAACAAGCATGCCTCAGAGCCACCCACTTGAAAGGAAATATACTCAACTGGATCATCTTGACAAGAGCATAGATCAAAACAAACCCTTCCCTGCAAAATACTGCAAAACTCATTTGAACCAAAACAATGCCCTGGGGCTAACCCAGACACCGCAAAGGACTGGAAACATCAATTACTTATACCTATCTTCCCTTAGAAACAAATTCTCCATGTAACCGAGGACAATGCTAGCTGACAATAACTCTAACACAACCTTGCCTATCCTCAACTCAGCCTTCTGAGAGGTAGCAGATGAAGGTGCACCTCTCAATTAAAAAAGAGGTAAGGCAAATGAAATGGCTCTTCAAAGATGTTCTCACAGAAAGAACAGTCATCAGGCTAGTTGAATAAGCATGGCGTAAAAGTCCCCTGAATTCAATTCTCTTAAATATATGTAATCCACGCAAGGAATATACAACACACTTTAGAAGCAAGGTGAATTCTATCAGAGATTAACTAATGGCCCCAAAAATTGATAGAGAACTCTATTCAAACTTATTAAAAATCTTGCGACTCTACAGTCAACCCCTATCATTTCCAACTGCAAAATCTTGCACTAAGTTCTCCAATTTCTTAAACTACAAAATCAAAATGATTGAGCTCTCTCTGAACTAAGCATCTGACCAGCCCCCAGTAGAATAACTAACCACAAGTCCCTTTAGGCTGGTCAGTTTTCAAAAACGTAACGCCCACCAATGTTATTTCAGCTAACACCAATCTAATTCTCATCAATCACTTTTTAGACCCAACCCCAGCCAAAAACCTGAAAGAAATCACTTACACTCCTCTCCATGGCTAAAGCCATCTAAAGCTGTGTGGAGAAAGATCTGACATTTTTCATTTAAGAAAACAATCTAGTTGACCCCGTCAGTCAGTTTTCAGAATCATCTATGCTACATATAATAGATGACGTATCAATCACCTTTTTAGACAAAGGGCATCCTACATGCTTATTCTACTAGGTCTGTCAGTGGCATTCAACACTCAACCACATCTCACTGCTAGAAATCCTAGATGAACAGATGGGGTATAAGGCCTGGTGCTAGTATATTTTGAATCATATCTCTCAAACCACTCTCATCATGTAAAAGAGGCTAAGAACATATCACTCCAGGCTTCACCTAAACATGGAGCCTTCCAAGGCTTCATCCCCTAATCCACCCTTTTCAATGTATATATTAAACCCCTTGCCTCTCTTTTGAATGAATCAAACATCTCATTACACTTATACACTGACTACACTCAACTATACCTGAAGGCCACCTCCTCGAGTGCCACATCTACACTGAGAACAGTCTTAAAGGATTTACAAACATTTTTGACCTAATAGCACCTCAAAGTAAACTCACAGAAAATTAAATTCCTTCTGACTCTACCTATTCATAGTAAAACCCTTATACAAAACTGGCTTGACTCCATAACCGTTGCAGCTGTAGGCTCACAATGGTCAAGATAGAAAAATATCTGGGTTTCATCTTAGATAAGAATCAAAATCTACACTCCCACATCATTTCCATACCAAGCAGTACAAAATACCAGATTAGTCTCCTTCATCGCCACTAACAAATATGGTGCAATTGCTAGTCCTCTCAAAACCTGACTATGGAAATGGTCACCTAACCAGAATTCCTAAAACCCACCAATCCATCTAAGAGCAGCACTAAAGAATATCAATATATTTTAAAAACCATTACATTATACATATTTGTACAAAGAAATACAAATATCTAGATACATACATATAATCAAATTATAAATGTTTATATACGCAGGGATATGCTGTGCATTATTGTTTGAGTTTGTGGTTAAAAGAGCCAACTCTTGAGTAGTCTTCTAAAGATAAGATAGTTATCTGTAGGTCTTATGTTTGAGGGTACTGAATTCCATAGTCTGGCTGCATGAACAGGAAAAGATGTATCATGTTTTTTTCTTGTATGGTGGGATTTTGAGGTGTGGTGCCAATATGGACAGACTTTTTTTTGTTAAATGTATTTGGTGATCCTGTTCCATGTGCTGGTTCGTGCGTGATACAAAGCAGCTTGAAGGTGGATCTTTTAGCATCCAGTAAACAATGTAGAGCCCTCAGGGCAGGGGAGACATGGGCTTGTAGCTTTACATGTAGGAGTAGTCTGGCAGCAGTGTTCTCAATCCACTGTAGTCTTTTCATAGTAGATAAAGAAGATCTGTAGTAGAGGCCGTTGGCATAATCCAGTTAAAACAGTATAAGAGAGGCTTGGATCTTGTATGGAAATCCCAGGTGGGGGAAGATGCGTTGCTTCCAATGTCTTTGGGGCTTTCTAGTTTAAGCAGTATTTGCGTGTCATCTACCTAGTTATAGCATGTGAGCTGAAATTCATTGATCATTGTCAGTAATGACTTCATGTTGATGTTGAAAAGCATGGGTCAGATTGTAGAGTCTTCAGGGACCCCTGCTTTTGTAAAGTATAGTTTGGATGAGAAAGGGGGAGTAGAGATGACATTTGTTCTGTTTTGTTCTGTTTGTGTAGGTCTAGTCAAAAGCAGCCCTCTCTATACCAGCTTTGTAGAGTCTTTGCATAAGTGTGTCATGGTCAACTGTGTTGAAGGCAGCTGAGCGGTCTAAAAGAAGTAGTGCAGAGACCTTGTTCCGGTCTACTGTAGTTTAAGGTCATCCCAGAAAGTGATGGGAGCAGATTCTGTGCCTCTTTCTGGGTGGAATCCTGTTTAGTATTCTGAGTATAGAGTTATCTTCGATGAATTGTGACATCTGTGAGAATGCTGCTCTTTCTATAAGTTTGCTCAGGAAAGGTTAATTTATAATCGGTCTGTAGTTGTTGGGTCCAGGTTTGTTTCCCTTAATAATGGACAATTGCATGCCTTCCTTATGTCTTCTGGAAAGATTCCCATAGTTAAAGATTCATGAATGATTCTTCTTACTGATGTGGCAGCAGAGGTAGTTAAAAGAATGTTTTTGAAGAGTTGTGGTGGGCAAGGGTCAGAAGTGCACCCGGCTGCCTAGATGATAGTTTTTGGATGGGGGCATATTGGGTTTGACAAACCGAATGGTTAGGTCACCAAGAATGCATAGGTTGGAGAGTAGTGTAACAGGGTTGGAAACTGTTTTCCGAAATGTGTCAGGGAATATTGCATTGCTAGGTGGTGGTCTGTAAAGGAAGAGGAAGTTACAGAAAGAAGTTGTAGGAAGCTAGCTATCTATGCAGTGTATCAATGTAAGAGGACACTATGCAGATGGTCCGGGTGACCCTAATTGGTTTACAGTGTTTAAATTAATAATCCCAAACGCTCTCTATTGTTAAAGTGGGCGAGCAGTTTAAGCTAATCAGAGGGTAGTATTAAACGTTTGTTGAACACACAGAGTCAATACATGGACACACACTGAAGAAGAAACTTGAGGCCAATCTTTAGAAAAATATTCATACTTTTATATAATGTTTCAACACCAGAAAAAACTCCAAATGAAAATAAGTACTGTGCAATGTATTGATTTTTGTAAGTACCACTTTTACTCTAATGTGCTTTTATGCAGTTAAGACTTCAAGGTTCTTTTACTGCAAGGGGGTCTTTGCAGACAGTTCTCAGGTGTCCCCTGTAGATTGTAGGGTGCTAGGGAGCAAGGTCAATAAAAAGACCAGTGGTATAGTTCTACCTGCTCTGGGGTGTCTGGGTGCAGTGGTGCTGGTTGAGTCGGGTGCCTGCGAAACTCTCACGCACTCACCTGGTTCCAACCATGGGGATGACACAGGAGCTGATGCTAGGCCCCCACTCCCAAATCTACACTAGTAACCAAGCAACTTCTAGAAGAAGGAAGGGACAAAATAACAAACTGGAAAACTATTGGTTCTTCCTCTGCTCCACAACAGCACTACTCCGCTAAACAGGATCATAACTTCTTGAACTTGAACTTCTGGTTTAACCAAAGATGGTTTGCAGGGCAATACTTATGGTTTTGGTGAAAATGCAATGCATTGAAAGTGACAAGGACAGTCTATTAGCAACAGTGCATATATTCTCTACACAGTTAACAATATAATACCTTTCATATTTCACACATACAGCTTTCTTAAATAATCATAACATGGGAGCATATGAATCAGATACTCTAGAGGAACCTTCTGGAACTGTGGAAGAAGAACTGGAAGTGATATGTAGAGTTAACTCACTCTGCAAAAAATTCAGAACATTGATTGGAGTTGATGGCCCTCCAGAACCAGCCGACGATATAGATTTTAGAATCAGAGACATTCACAAGAAAATAGAAAGACAGGTTTCCGTGAGCACATAAGTTGGAACACTCAAGGTATGTTTGAGACCAGGTTGCTACCAAAACTGAATTACATTCAGAGCTACATGAAACCATACTTGACGGGACACATGATTGGGATACCAGCTTTCCCAAGGTTGTGCTTGGCACATAGGTCAGGACTCAATTATGTACACCTGGACTCAAGGTTGAGATACCAGCTTTCCCAAGGTTATGCTCAGCACATAGGTCAGGACTCAACAATGTACATTCACATTAAAGAGAAACGTTCTCAATACACATTCTGTACGTTGACACTTGAAAACACGACAATGTAAGAAACAAGGCTGCATCAAGACACAAAGTTGGAATCACTGAGATTTCCAAGGTTGCATTAGGAACACAGATTGGAGTTAAGAGACATTCCCAAAACAATCTAGAAACACCTTTACTGCTGAAACACTGGTTGGAGTTGAGTGCCCTCTCAAGATATACTAGAAAACCATGTAACACTCAGTTCAAGGTTGAAGTTGTAAACACTCCCAAGCAATGCCAGAAAACATGCTAACATAGTTCAAAAATTGGAGGTACACGATTATTCAGGATACAGACTCTAGTCCATGGGCAAACAGTTAAAATAACCATGATTTGTAGAAAAAGGCCATAGGCAAAAGGCTACGAGATAGCAGACAGACCTGCAGTGATTATTAAAGATTAGTCCACACTAACCTGGGAACAAGTATTTAACCTGGGAAGTACTTTACAGGAGTTAAGAGGCTCCAGTCGTTGCTAGAAGTTAGAGAAGAAGCGGAATCATAGTTCATGGGTGGACACTCTGAGGGTTCTAAGGATCTCTGAGTCATCGGAAAGGACCTGGAAGATTGGAATGTCACATGGTTTCTGGAAGACTTGGCAGATTGTTCAGAAACAAAGCTCGCACTGAACAGAAACATTAGTGATCCAGGTGACTTCAGAAGTGAGTGCAGTGAAGCTGTTTGCGTAGGATTTGACAGAGATCTGTGCAGGTCCAGATATAGGTATGAGGCCAAACCCTGATGCAAGTTCAGAAGGATTATTTATACAGGAAGCCAAGAGTGTTGCAGAAGAGCATGTGTCTTATGTGGAGGCTTTGAAAGGAACTTGAGAAAAGGCATGTGCTACATGCAAATAAGCATGACTTAACAGTCAGCAGGTGCAAATGGTAATTGACAACAAGTAAAATGGAACGCAAGTGCATGATGGTATATCCTAATGGTTTACAGTGGAAACGTGCCTATCCTAAAAGGATATATAATATCTGCAAATGCAAACTAGATGAAACTTGCATAGCAACGCATAATAGTTTCGGCCAAACGGGAGAGGGGAGTCATGGAACTTTTGAGACTGAAAGGCACCACAGTGGAAGGAAATACATGAGGTCGCTGAGTATTACCCACCGTGCATAGAGTAGAAGATTGAGTTGTGACACGCACTGCATGGTTTGCGATGAGGGGGGCAACTTAGAAAAAGACAGCAAAGGTGGTCTTGGGGACAAGGCTTGGATCTCATAGAAGTGGGCTCAGTCACCTAGGGTCCTGGGAGCAATGTGACACCAGTGGTTGCCACGGACCTGGGCCGTAGAGCTCAGGTGCAGTGGGTTTTTGTCATCGGTTCTCCTGCGCCAAGGCTCCCATTGTTCTTGAATGGGCCTGCAAGAAGAGGGACAAAACAATAGCAGCTGGACTACTCTTTGTGATGTCCTGTGCAATGCTGATGTCCCTCAATGGATGGCCTTCCGATGCAATGGATTGGACTCTAAACAAGCTTTGGTTGTGGGCTTGGTGGTCAGCAGACGATGAGTTGGACATTGCGGTTGGTGCCAGCAGGATGCAGGGAAGTGGTGCCTCCACTCCAAGGGAGATGCTGACAGCTTGGCAAAGTGCTGGTGATCCTCAAAGGCTTTTGGATTCCTGCCAGCTGCAGAAAGAGTCAGGTTGTTGGGATTGTCGGTACAGGAGCAGGTAGGCAGGCAGGGTTTTGCACCACAGTCCACCAGCAGACTGCTGTTCTTGCTTCTTCAGCTCTTCTTTGCCCTCTTCTTTCTTTGTCAGAGGAATCTATCCTACTGGTGGAGGCCTCCTAAAGACTCTATTTAAGGGCATTTAGGGGAGTGTTTGGCAGTAGCCAAACGGCTACTATTCCATGGGGTGATTATACCCTTATATGACCACTTCCTGTGGGGAAGTCTGTCCCAGAGGTCCTAGTTCCACCAAAAACATGATGGTGGAAACCTTCTTCAAGTGTCCACTACGGGTGGCCCACCTTAGGGGTGTGACTAGCCCAAAGGTTGAACATGCCTAATGAATAACTAATTTCCCATCTGTCCTGGTGACAATGGGCCTCAGGGCAGGAGGGGGCATCTTTCAGGTGTGGGGGAGACCAGGGTAACATATCAAAAGCAGCAGGGGCTTTGAAGCCCCTGGCTCTGATATGATAAATTACTTGCCATCCTACTGGAGGAGGTGTAATCACCTTCCTCCAGAGCAGGAATTCTTTCTGGCCTCTAAGAGTGGGGGCTTTCACATCCAGGGGCCGAGGAACTCATCTGTGATGGCAGGCTGATGGAGACCGGTCAGCCAGCACACTAGAGGGCTAGTAGGTTACAGAGGGCACCTGTAAGGGGACCTCTGAGTGCAAGTTAGAATACATCCAATACTGGCATCAGTATGAGTTTATTAAGATGGGGTGTTTAATAATAAACACCAGAGGTTTCAGTGAAGCCATTATGTAGCTTTGAACTCATAATGATGAGTGACCAGTAAATGCCTTAAGATAGCATCTCTGCTCACCTGTAACATCTAGTAAATAAACTAGACTTCACAAGGGCATAGCTGCTTATGCAGATATGTTCTCACATCAAATATAATGCAAACTGCCTTAGGGCTATAAGGCCTGCTGTGATGCAGTGACTGTGGCATGGCACGCAATGAGTGTGCTATGTCACGTTTTCACTCATGGTTTGCACCATCACATGCAGTCTGCAATGGCAGGCTTTGTTTTGTTTATGGGGAGTCCCTTAGGGTGGCACACTACATGCTGCAGCCCTTAGAGACTCTCTCTAATACCCAGACACTAGGTACCAGGGGTACCATTTAATAGGGGCTTACAGAGGTACTAGAGTGTGTGCCAATTGTACACAATGCCTCTCATATTAGGGAAAGCAGGAACCCACTACACTGCAGCCAAAAAACCTCAGTACCAGTGAGCAAAAAGTGGGTGTCACCACGTCCAAAAGGGGAACTTTCCTACAGAATTTGGGGTATGGTTGCATATAGTGATGAGGGCCTCACAACCTTGCATGGAAACTTTGTCCACTTTGGTGAGATTTATTGTTTGCTTGAATATGACAGCTAGTCCTCCTCTTCTTTTGCCTATACAATTTTGTGTGAAAGGATAGTTTGATACCCTGGAGGAATGGTTTCATGCAATACTGGAGTAATGTCATGTCTTAACCATGATTCAGTTACGAAGAGCAAGTCAGGTTATGTGTCAGTGAGTAGGTTACAGATGAGGTGCTTGTTTTTAAAGAGTGATTGTGCATTTTTAAGTAAGCAATTTAAAGACTGTGGTGGTCATTCTAACCCTGGCGGTAAAAACCGCCAGGGCGAATGACCGCGGTAGCACCGCCAACAGGCTGGCGGTGCACCGCTGGGCATTCTGACCGCGGCGGTTCTGCCCTTGAGAATCCTCCATGGCGGCGGAGCGTGCTCCGCCGCCATGGGGATTCTGACACCCCCTACCGCCATCCTGTTCCTGGCGGGTCTCCCGCCAGGAACATGATGGCGGTAGGGGGTGCCGCGGGGCCCCTGGGGGCCCCTGCAGTGCCCATGCCATTGGCATGGGCACTGCAGGGGCCCCCGTAAGAGGGCCCCAAAAAGAATTTCAGTGTCTGCCTAGCAGACACTGAAATTCGCGACAGGTGCTACTGCACCCGTCGCACTCCAGCAACTCCGCCGGCTCCATTCGGAGCCGGCTTCATCGTTGCTGGGTCTTTCCCGCTGTGCTGGCGGGCGGCCTTTTGGCGGTCGCCCGCCAGCACAGCGGGAAAGCCAGAATGGCCGCCGCGGTCTTGTGACCGCGGTGCGGTCATTTGGCGGTAACCGCATGGCGGGCGGCGACCGCCGCCCGCCGCGGTTAGAATCACCGCCTGTGTTTTGGTGGTGGTGTATTATTGGTGAGCGGACGTTGAATGGTAAAGGAGTGGTTTTGTGTTTTGGAAAAGAGTGTATGTGGTGTATGAGAGGGGATGGACAAGACTTATGAGCGTTTGTGGTAGACTTGATAGCTGGAAAAAGTGATATGTGTGATAGACTGGAGTGTACAGATTGTTTGGTTGTGTGTTTTTGGTAAAAGGAGGAGGAGTGTGTTGGTGGATGATATGATGGTGGGTCCCAGGATGCGTGTTTCCGGTCTAGGGAGGACCTGGCTTGGCAGTTTGGGCTGAACTGTTCCAATGAGGAACAGGTTCAAGACTGATTTGGATATTGTTGGGTCCAAACTGGGGTGGCATAGTGAGCAAAAGTACAATGTATTAAACCCAGATCAGTGACTGGGGGTGAGTGTTTGCATTGTTCAGCACTCTGTCCATCATCTTTTTGTGTTGTTAAAGTTGCCCTAAGTGGGAAGACTATGCCCAGACATGGGTCCTGTGCTCACTGTGCTACTGCATTTCAGCTAGTCTGGCTGATTAAGGGTGAGGCTCTGAAACCGGTCTCAGGACAATTGTTTCCGGTCCAGGAAGGACTTGGCTTGGCAGTTGAGGCTGGACTGTTCCCATGAGGAACAGTGTCAAGACTGATTTGTATATGGCTGGGTCCAAACTGGGGTGGCATGGTCAGCAAAAGAACGATGGATTAAACCCAGATCTGTGACTAGGGGTGAGTGTTTGCATTGTTCAGCACTCCTTCCATCATCCTTTTGTGTTGTTAATGATGGAGGGTTGAGCATAGTTTTGGTGGTGACAGAAATGGGCATGTTAGAAGCAAGTAGAGCGTAGAACTGGTGTTTTGTATGAACAGAGAGTGTGTGTTTTGCTGGATTAAAGTTATGTGTAATGTGGCTTTGTGTTGTGTTGGTGATGTGAAGACTTATTAGTGGTATAGGGCAGAATGGTGTTTTGTTTGAGAGTGAAGGTGCCACTGTATGGGAAATGGGGTAGAACTGTGTATAGGTGTGGTTTGTTGGGTTTTGTTGTGGTTGTAGAGACATTGAAATATGGATATTGTTTTTTTTATAGTAAATGAGTAGAGTGCATTTCCTGAGAGTGTGTAATTATGTTTAATTCTAATGACATTTAAGTCTAATTTGTGAGGCAATGGAGTTCCATCCCACTAGACATAAGATCCAATTTTTCCCATGTCACATTCAGGAAAGAACTTAAATACTATGGGGCATATTTACAAGCCCTGGGTGCCCCTGGTGTGTCACTTTTTGTGACGCATAGGCAGCGCACAGTGCAGGTCCATATCTACAAGGCCATGCAAAACCACTTTGTGTGGCTTTCCAAAGCCTTGTAGATATTGTGTAAGGCAATGCAATGCAAGTTGCTGCTTTGCCTTACACTGTGCCAGGGAGGTGTACTATCGGAATTGCAGAGGTTGTTCCCACGCAACACCCATGGGTTTTGAAACATTCACAGGAATCTGTAAACCTAGAAATGAGTAAAAACTGTACACACCGCCACCCCCAGGGCTGGTGCAACGAGGAGAAATATCTTTATTTCTCCTCATTGATTCCTCTTTCCATGTGTGCTGCATTTTGCATCACCCATTTTCTGTACAGGAATATGCTCCTTCCTGCAAAATCCTGCTGATAATGCAGAAACCCTTACATGATGGTGCAAGGGTGCCTGCATTGGCACTAGGCAGCAATTTGTGCATCAGCGCAGGGGAAAAAGACTGAAATGCACTGAATCTTTGTAAATATGGTGCATTTCGACCCTTCCATATGGCACTGGGCAGCAAAGTCAATTGCTGCCTGGGCCACATCTTTGTAAATAAGCCCCTTCTTCTTTACTTAGTACCTCCAGTCAAAGACTGCAGACATATGAACATTCGACATGGCCAAAGAAAAACCCATAAAGAATTCAATCAGACCTTTAAGGCATCATTGGGCAAGCTTTTTCCCACCATGCTAAAATTCAACCTTCATCAAATGAATTCACCTTGTTTAATTATTGAAAAGAGCTCTGACACTAAGCCAGGTCTGGCTCATGCTATATAAAACTGCAAATAAATAAATAAACCAAGAAAATGGCCAGTGGAACTTGAAGCACCAGTCTGCTGCTGGGAAGTTAGACATTTCCGATTTTCTGTGAGGAATGCAATTCATCATGCACACTGATCACAACCCTCTTATTCAAGAACATACAGCATAATAGTCCAAACATACTACATTTATGATATTAAGGTGGTTACTAGGTTATAAGGTGATAATTTTGAATTGGTGAAATAGAGATGTGGGGTAGCAGATTTCTTCTCTGGTGTGTTCCTTGTTAAGAGTGAGTAGAAGTACTGTAAAGAGCTCTGATACCCCGCTCGGTTGGGTGTTTGCTATTTATAACTGCAAAATAAATAATAAATAAATAATTAAAAAAAATGGTCAGAAATTATTAACTCAGTACAGGAACTTGAAGCCCTACTCTGCTACTGGGCAGATAGATATTTCAGGTTTTTCTGTGAGGAATGTTGTACACCATACACACTAATCACACACTTCTTATTCACGAATTCACAACCAAATGGACCAACTGTACTATGCCCAGGATATTAGCATGGTTACTAAATTTGGAAGGTGAACATTTTTTATAATGGAGAGATGTGGTAGCTGATTTCTTATTTACTTTTCCCCATGCTGAGATTGAGGAGGAGAATACTGTTGGGTACATTGGAGCCAGAGTGAGATGAATGATGAAACTCTAGAGAAGATGGCAGAGTTTATGTTAAAAGGGTGGTCGAAGAAGCAAAATCTGGAGAATTATTTGAAGGAATACAGAGATACAAGGAATGAGTTCAGCATTAGTGACAGTAAATTTGTCTGGGTGCATAAGTGGTCCTTTCACAGTCCTTAAGAGACAGGCTAATTGCCCTAGCACAAGAGGGCCACCTGAGGAGAAGCTAAAGTAAGGAAAGAGTGAGAGCTCATAATTGACGGCTTAGTCTTGATAACATGGTTGAACACAAAGTTACGGATTTATCATTTGTGCCATCATGGCATGGTCAAAGAGGTAGGCACTCCACCTTTGTCATCCCTAGAAGTCCCAGCCAAACCACGGTCTAACCTGGCTCTTCAGATTGTCAGTTCTATAGGTAACACAAAGATGTACAAGGAAAGTTTGTTTTTGTGTTATTACATTACCGTACTAAGTGGATTGTTGTGAAGTTGGTGAATCTTACTACCACTAAAATACTAATTGGATTTTTGAGACAATCCTTGGTAGAAGAAGGCATACAAGAAATATTGGCATTGGATAACAGGGTTCAACTCATACATAACAAAAAGAGAATTTATTCAAAAGGTGAATATCACTCACATGAAAATAGCACTATGCTGTCCAAGAGACAATGATATTGTAGAAAGTGTGAATAAAACAGCAAAGCACTGCTTGCAGTTGACCTGTGTATGCGGGTTACCTGGAAATGAAGATTTGCAAAATATGTAATGGGCACAGTCCACCACACTCTATAACTAGAGTAGGTCATCTTGTCTTCTTAAAGGGAAGATAACCAAGGACCAAATTGTCTTTCTCGTCTAAACATAATGGTGGGAGTATGGACGTAGAAAGGAAGCCAATATCACTAAATGTTAGAGAACTCCAGAAAAAGTATAAAACAGTACAATGGAGTTAAATAAAATCCTACAGGTGTGTTGGTGATCTTCATATGTTGAGTAAAAGAGTTCTCCGACCCCTTAAGGATTGTAAAAATAGACATGAGTATAGTGGAATTAGACAATGCTAGAGAATGGGCAAAATATTTCAGATTAGGGGTGCTTCTCACCGAATGGCTGAGAAAGGCACCAAACCCGCCCAGTGAACATAAATGTAAGTGTATATGTGTGTCAAAACCAAAATACTGATAGACAGACTACAGAGTTTAAAAGAACTACTGTATGTAGAGGTCCTATACAGTTACTTCTATGGTCACCTTTCTTAGGAGAGACCACCTGGAAAACCTATGTGTTGTTATCCATTTGGTATGTTCCCCTGCCTGTCATTTTCCTTTATCTCCCCCTCTCCCTCCTTTTCATTGCTCCTAGCCTGTTTCAGTAGCACTCCTGACAGAATGTAAAGAGGGATGCCACATGACGTTTCTACAAATAACAGTTGGAAGCTGTTATTGGAGAGAGAAGATGTGAGGTGGTGTTTCTATTGACTGTTTTTCTATAATAAACCATCATTATGTTGTTACTTGAGTTTGTGTTCTTTATAACACAAACCTTAGTTGGGATGCAGGGAAAATAATAACAAGTGATCCATGATGAACTGTAATGTGTAATAGAAAAAAATATACCCCCCTCCCAAGGAAATGTTTAGAGACATTTGAAGCTCTTATACTGTTATAACAGACATTTTCTCTAAGAAGGTAAAGATTCCAAAGGTTTTTGTCTTTTGCCACACTACTTTATTTAGCCAACCAATTCAACTTGGCAAATTGCATGTGCAAGTATCTTGTTATGCATATCCACATAGTCTGAAATAACAAAGACAGAAAAAGCAAACATTAACCATAGTGCATATCCAAAGTTTAAGAAAAATGTAAAAAATAAATTTTGGACAGATTAACGGATAAAAGGAACACCCTTATTATGAATGTCCACAAAACCACTGAACACAGACCCAAGAAGATTATAAGGAATACTTCCTTCGTACTGCTAAATAAAAAATAGGCCTATATGTTATGTGGTCACACAAGCTGAAAAGGATAAGAAGAATCCCTAAACTCAAACCTGACACTGATGAAGGATGAATTAAAATTTGTAATCAGTGTGAACCCTACGGGAGTGTGGAGAGCACAGAAGGAAAAACAACTCTGACCTAAAAATAATATTCAAGAATTTTTTTAGAATTGACTTAACATTTACTCCCCCCAAGAAGGGTTTTGAAAAAGTGAGGTATGATCAAGAATAGTTCCATTGTTCCAAAAACATCTCCCTATCTGCCTCCATATAACAGACTGGTCGGTTTCACCTAGAAGAGGTAGTTGCGGCCTTCAGGCTGAATCTTCTTGCTCTCATGACTATAGGCAATGGTAGCCCCTGAGTCAATCATGTTCTCTCTGCTCATTGGTAATTGAGCCCTTCACTGCTCATCTGGAGAACAGCAGCATGTGATCAAAACCATAACCAGCTGACAGGTTTCTGTCACAGACCTGCTACAGCTCACTTAATGAACTGCATAGAGACCCTGAAAATGTAATCTATTGCATCATAATTTCAATATGAAGTCTCACATAATTCGATAAGATCTGAAATGCACGTGGCCAGTAGCAACCTTAAGGCAACAAAAGCAAACAAACACAAATGATGGACGGAATGTGGAACCAATCAAACATTCACCCCCAGTCACAGATTTGGGATTTATCCATCAACCTGGCTCTTCGACCAGTAGCACCCCCCCCCTCCCCAGCGCCTTGAGACCCTTGCGGGTATGTAGCGTACTTTACAAATGCAGTGATTGATTGATTGATTGATCAATTCTTTAGCTCACCACGCCACCCCAGTTTGGACCAAAGGATTGCAAATCAGTCTTGACCCTGTTACCCATGGGAATAGTCCAGCCTGAACTGCCAGGGCAGGTCCTCCCTGGAACAGAAACAAGAATCCTGGGACTGGTTTGAGGGTATCACCCTTTGTCAGCCAGGCTAGCTTGAATCCAGTGGCATAGTGAACCCGGGACCCATGTCTGGGCATAGCCGGCGCACTTAGGGTGATAAAAGCGATAAACACAAATGCTGGACAGAATGGGGAACCAATCAAAAATTCACCCCCAGTCACAGATCTTAGATTAGTCCATCAATTTGTTTGCTCATCACACCACCCAAGTTTGGGCCAAGCAATATGCAAATGAGTCTTGACTGAGTGCCTTGTGCGAACAGTCCTGCTCGAACTGCCAGGCCAGGTCCTTCCTGGACTGGAAGCAAGCTTCCTAGGACCGGTTTCAGGGTATCACCCTTCATCAGCCAGGCTAGCTTGAATCCAGTGGCATAGTGAGGCCTGAAACCATGTCTGGGCATACCAGACCCACACTGTTTACTGGTTGCTTGGCTCTCAGCTTTAATGAGAGAGGAAGTCCTACCTTGAGCTCAACAGGAAGAAAAAGAGTTTATCTGTTGTGATCCTGAAAAGATTTCAGCTTCGACTGAATCTTGTCTTGTTGTCAATACTCCTGGTTCAGACGACTCCTGTGTCCTGCATGGAAGTTCTAAAAATAAAAAGAAGAGTAAGCCTAAGTTCATTAGGCACACGGTTACTGCAATAATCTGCATGTAAAATACAACTTATTTAAGGAAACATGAAAAAGTTGAAAACGAATGAGAGATCACAGGATCTTTTGAGAACATTATATTTGTCTTTAAGTTGAAACTCTATGACGGATAGAGCTAGATGATAACACTTGAACTAAAAACAAACACAATCCCAGTTACTCTATGCAACTTTAAAGTTCACTGTAGGTAAGAGTAAATTGGTAATAACGTAGAATGTGTTAAACATAATTGTAAGTAGAAATTGGTGTTTGACATGGTTCAAATGTGGTTGCTTTATTTTTCTGACCAAAAGGATTCCCATAAGAAAGAGAAACTAGCTATGTGGCCACTGATATGTGGCCAAGACGACCAGAGAAGGAACAGCCTAACTGAAGACAAACAATTCAAGTGATTCTCCTTACTTGACAACCTCTTTCCCCTTCTGGCCAGTTGTCAACATCCAGTCTAGTGATGATAGTGAGAAAAGCTCAGCATGAATTGGAGGACCTTGTCACTCCTGCACAGTTCTAGAATTCCAGGTGAGTGGAATAGGAATGATGGTTGACAAGGGAGGGAAAGTGAGGTTGATTCTTCTAGATCTATCTGCCGCTCTTGACACAGTCAACCATTCACTTCTGATCAGCCAAACTGAGACCATTGGCTTTAAAGATGTAGCACATGCCTTTTTAAGTTCCTTTGTGCAAGACTGAGAGCAGGTGGTGGCCTTTAGTGACTTTGGCCCTCATTATGACTCTGGCAGTAAATCCCACTTACCGCCATGCTGATGGCCACCAACTTACGCCCGCAGCGGTGGATATCCGTTCACCATATTATGACACACACACCAAGACGACAAAATACAGCCACATACACAAATCCACCAGACCAAAGGTCAGTGATAAACTGGCAGTTTCAAAACCCACACCGTTATGCCAACAGAACAACGCCCATCACATTATGACCCACGAATCACCACGGTGGACATTCAATGGGGTAAACCATTGGCGGTACATACCGCTGGGCTCACAATGGACACCCACAGACAAAACAACACCACATTGGACAATTCAAACAACACACACCTGACACCCATACACACACCACACCCATACAACTATAGAACACACACCCACATTACCCACAACCACTTACGAATACAAATCATTGCCACCAGACTGACACCAAGCCCACTGCCACAACTAGACACACACACCACTCACACCCATACATCCCTTACGCACCCCACTTCACACACCCCAACACATTACTCAACACACCCTCACCAACACACATCACAAAACACCCATGGCACCACAAAGGCACTCCTATTTCACTGAGGAGGAGTTAAGGGTCATGGTGGAGGAAATCGTCAGGTTAGAACCACAGCTGTTTGGAGCACAGGTGCAGCAAAAATCAATACCCAGGAAGATGGAGCTATGGAGGAGATTCGTGGACAGGGTCAACGCCGTGGGACAGCACCCCAGAACAAGGGACGACATCAGGAAGAGCTGGAATGACCTACGGGGGAAGGTACGTTCCATTGCAGCAAGATACCAGCTCGCTATCCAGAGGACTGGCGGTAGGCCCCCACCTACTCCCCCACAACTCACACCATGGGAGGAGCAAGTTTTGGCAATACTGCATCCTGAGGGCCTGGCTGGAGTCAGAGGAGGACTAGACTCAGGTAAGTCAACTTTCAACAAGTATCACCCCCATACCTGCATGTCATCACATAACCTCACCCTCACTCCCATCACCCCACTCCATCCGAAACACCGCAACATCACATCTAACTAATCCCAATGCCAAGCCCTGCATGCCGTACCAATGCATGGACACCTCTCACAGTCCTGCATGGACCCTCATCACTAAAGCATGCACAGCATAGGGAAACTAACAATCCCACCATACACCAACACGCACAAGTGAAAGCTGGCAGGGCAACACCAACCATAGAGGGGAAGCCAGGGATGTACAATATGACCTACACATGAAGCATAATACATCATTTATATCCCCACAGGCACCCCAGCCAATGTCACTGGAGAGGAGGTGCCATCATAATCCAGTCCCCTAACAGAAGAGGCCCACAGTGATGACAGTAACTCTGGTCTTCAGGATCTGGACGATCTATCTGGCCAATCAGTGACCACTGTACAGCCCAAGTCACCCAAGCCAAGTCACAGACCACCACAGAGCCTCCCCCATCAGTAACCAACACTACAGCACCCACCCAGTGCACCCAAACATCTGTCCCCAGGACATGTCAATCAGCAGTGTGCCCTCTTCTACAGGGACCCCAGCCCATATCTCACACACAAGACAATCAGGGACCTGGGGTCAGTGGCAGTCGGCACACGGTTCAGGGGACAGAGGCACAGGCCAACAGGGAAAATGGGAGGATTGCTGTGCACCAGGGGAGGACAGGAGCAGGGAACCGACTCTCCAGGAGGCGCTCTCTGAGATCCTGGGAGCCTATCAACATTCCCAGGACACCATGGGCTAGATCCTAGACAACGTGCAGGAGAACAGGCGGCTGCAGGAGGAACAGTACCAGGGAATCAGGGAGGACTTGCAGGCCATCAGCAACACCCTGATCTCCATAGCAGGGGTGCTGGCAGACATGGCCAACATTATGAGGGAGCCAGTGTCACACCAGCGGGCCCCCTCTACTAGCCAATCATCTGAACAGCCTTCCACTTCATCTGCCGCTAGTGCCCACGAGGCCCTGCCACAGGATCCACAGGCCACCAGCACCCCTCCCCCTGCAGAAGGTGAACCACCCTGCAAACGTTCCCAGGGGTCCAGACAGAAACCTGAGACACATGCCAAGACCCCACCAGGAAATGTGACTCTCCTAATTGTCCCCCTTGTGTACCACTCAGTCAGCCTGTCCACCTTGAACTGCCATTGCTCCCCTTCCTATGTCCCCTTGGACAATGCATCCAGTACTACAATAAACACCCTTTGATATAAATCGATTTCAAGTGTCATGTATTTCAAATATGTACTGATTGAAACAAGTACAACCATTGCAAATGAACTGTGCATAGAATGAGCATAGAATCAGTGACCTGTAGCTGGCTGTTGTGACCACACCAGGGGTATTTGTCAAATCACCAACATCTGCAAAATGAATAGCCAGAGGTAACAGTAGGTGGGCATAGAAGTGGTAAATACCAGCATGCCAATGCCACCCAGAATACAACCCAAGTAATTGAAAAGTAGAGTTGCACTGTCTCACCTGTGTGTCATTGGAAGCACTGACGGATCACAGATGTTCTGTTGTCCACATCCTCATCCTCTGCCTCCTGATCCTCACTGTCCACAGGGTCCACTGCTGTCACGTAGGCATCTCCCGTCTCCTCCGCCTGCAGAAAAGGTACATGACGTCTGAGGGACAGGTTGGGCAACATGCAGCATGCCACGACTATCTGGCAGACCTTCTTGGGTAAGTAGCAGAGGGATCCACCTGTCAGATGGAGGCACCGGAACCTGGCCTTCAGGAGACCAAAGGTCCTTTCAATTATCCTTCTGGTTCACCCATGTTCCTCATTATAACGTTTTTCTGCCCTTGTCCTGGCATTCATCACAGGGGTCAGCAGCCATGATAGGTTTGGGTAACCAGAGTCACCTGCAAACATCTAGGGATGACATTTAGCCACACACTATCCTATGTGGCCAACACCATAGGCATACACCAGCATATACTGGGTGGGAACCAGGGCTCACCTATTAGCCACACCCTGCGCCTCTGTAGTAGCGACATCACATTTGGGATGCTGCTATTCCTCAGGACAAAGGCATCATGCACCGACCCAGGATACTTAGCACTGGTGGGGGAGATGTGCTGGTTCGCCAAGCACACCATCTTCACATTCATGGAGTGGAAACTCTTACGATTCCTGAACACCTGTTCATTCTGCCGGGGGAGTGGGGAGGACAAATGCAATATGTGTTCCATCAATAGCACCAGTTATATTGGGATATGTCCCATTGCATAAAATCTGGCCTTCACAGTGGCCAAATCCTCAACCTGAGGGAATACAATGTAGCTGCGGCCTTGCACTCCCCAGGACCAAACACAGGGCCTGTTGCTCCCTCCAGAACCAGTGGGGAAGACACCCACTCGAGAGACTATGGCCTGGCACTCCCCAGGACCAAGAACAGGGCATGTTGCCCCCTCCAGAACCAGTTGGGAAGACACCCACTCGCAAGAGTATGGCCTTGCACTCGCCAGGACCAAGCACAGGGCATGTTGCCCCCTCCAGAACCATGTGTTTTATCAGGGCAGATACCACTCTTGTAAGTACTATTGAGAACATTGGCTGTGACATTCCTGCTGCCAAGCCCAGGAAAGAACCAGTTGCCAGGAAATGGAGAACTGATAGCACTAGCACAAGAGAGGGTATACCAGTGGGCTGACGGATAGCAGATATTAGGTCAGGCTCCAATTGGGCACACAGCTCTGTGATTGTCGCCCTGTCCAGTCTATAGGTGAGGATAATGTGCCTGTCCTCCAGTGTACCCAAGTCCACAAGGGGTCTGTAAACGGGGGTATCTCTCCACCTCCTATTTATCCACAGCGGTAGGTATCTAAGGGACAAAAGAGTGAGAAGGCTGTCACAAACTGAACAATAGAGCCACAACAGTAGTCCGCAGTCTGTAAACATGTAATTGGACAGTGTAACTTGTCAAGTATGTGCTTTTTATCCTGTGATGCAGCATTATTCCATAGGCCTGTTCCCCCTCCTGAAATGGCGTCCGCCTGTCCTGTGTGGAGGAACAGGTGGAAGTGAGGTAATGCCGCTAACGCTGTGCGCAATGGCGGGAGGCGGCCTGGAACCGCCGTGCAACTCCTCATTGGTTATAATTGGCCTCTATGGGGTAGAGTGGCCAATGGTGATCAACGCCGGCGGTGATGGCATGCACCGTCGTGGACGTGACCGCCATTTTCTATCTGATTCTTCACTTGTTTCCTGACCTTCCATAGGAGTGGACCTACACTGCATGCGCTGCTGTGACCTGTGTCTGGAACCTACCATGGCCCGTGTGACCGGGGAAAGGGCCCCAGCCTTCACTTCAGAGGAGTTGGAGAGACCGGTGGATGGGGTCCTACCCCAGTACAGACTGCTGTATGGGCCTCCAGACCATCAGGTGAGTACACTGTGGGCACGATGCATGTGGTATAAATGCATGGAGTTTTGTGTGAAGGCATTGTGTAAGGGGAGGGTGGATGTCCTCTTGGCGGTGTACACATTGTGTGCTGTGCTATGTGTGTGCCAATAGTGATGGAAACGGGTATGGTGGGCCATTCGTGTTACTGGCTGGACTGTTTGTCTAATGGTGTTCTCCTGTCTGTATTGCCTCTGCAGGTCAGCGCTCATCAAAAGAAGGATATATGGCGTGCCATCGCCTAGGAGGTGTGACCCTGGGGGTCTATGGCAGGCAGAGCACCCACTGTAACAAACAGTGGGAGGACCTGAGATGCTGGTCACGGAAGACCGTGGAGGCCCCGCTGGGGATGGCCTCCCAACGAGGAAGGGGTACCGGTCGGACCCTGACCCCACTGATGGCCCACATACTGGCAGTACCTATCCTGAGCTGGATGGGCACTTGAGGGCATCACAGCAGCCACAAGGGGGGGAGTACAGTGGCCATAATTGAAGCTCACGGCTGGAGGGGTGGTATCTGGGTGGTGGTTGTGTGTCAGAGGGTGCCTCTAGGGCAGGCCAGATTTAGCAGGGTAGGTCCTCTGGTGGCTAAGGGTCTGTAGGGGAAATACGGCCCACCTTGCTTGTTAGCATCCACTACTGATCAGGGCTGCGTGGGTCCCAGATGTGCTGCAGTTGGCGGTGTGTGCTCTTCTTCATGCCTTGGTGGCTAGCAATATCACTGGTAGTGCAATGCATAATGTATAGGCCTATACTCTGTGTGTGAGGGTGCTGTGTACGCCAAGGGTGGTGTTGGCGCAGTCATTGGCCCGCTTGTCTCTCTCCCCCTTTCTTGTTTTGTCATCCTGTCCTTGTGTGCATTAGCATCATCTGGCGGAGGAGCACAGTCACCAGCAACATAGGGAGCTGCATCCCACAGGACCCTGGTGGCAGAGTCCACCGACACTGAGGGCACCAGTGGGACGGAGGGCGAGGGGAGCACCATGGCGGAGACTGGAGGGGACAACACAGACTCTGATACCTCCTCCGATGGGAGCTCCTTGGTGCAGCGGACACCTCTGTGACCATCCCAGCTACAGGTACAGCCTCCACTCAGCGAGTTGCTCTTGCCTGCTCACCCAGGAGGGTTGGTATCTCCTTCGTCCCAGGCACCTCAGGCCCTGCCCCGTCAGCCCATGCTGCCCTCAGTGAGGAGGCTATTGACCTCCTGAGATCCAACTCTGTAGGACTGTCAACCATTGTGAATGCCATACTGGGGCTGGCAGCCCTGATGCAGCAATCTAATGCATTCCTGGTGGGCATTCCCGGTGGAGTGGCGGCCCACCAGAGATCGATCAAGGCTCTGGCCTCCTCTCTGATGGCAGCCATTTTTCCTGTTCCTACCGTCCCCCCCTCCAAGTACCACTTCTCAGTCCCATTCTCCTCAACCGCAACCCATCGCAAGCACACAGCCAGACGAGCATGCACACAAGACAACACCCAAGAGTGTCACAGGCAAACACAAGCACCACACTTCATCCCACAGACACTCACACAAACACTATCCAGTTGCAGACACAACAACAGCGACTATTTCCACTGTTTCCCCCTCCTCCTCCGTCTCTACCTCCCACCCAGTTACGTCCACACTCACACCTGAATGCATTACATTATCATCCACTACCTGCGTCATCAATACACCCAGCAGAACACACATCTCACTGGCAGACACCTCCACAACATCCATGCACACGTCCCCTGTGTCCTCTCCCACCACGTCTGCCCCCCCTCCTAAAGTACACAAACGCAAGCACTCAGACACCCAACAGCCATCCACCTCACATTAGCATACAGACCATGCACCTGAACCCAAATCCAGCAAACACCTCCAACAACCACTTTCTCATACTCCACTCCCATTACTCCTCCCTCTTCCCACCCCAATGTCCCTAAAAAGCTTTTCCTTTCCACGACTGACCTCTTCCCTACCCCACCCCCTGCCCTGCATGCATGGCCAGGGTATCAAGGACCCAGCCAAGCACCTCAGCCAAACAGTCCACGGGCCCAGTTTCATCAGCACCTACTTGTGGTGGAAAAGATTTCAGACCACAAATACTGAAGGGGAAGGAGCCTGAACCAGCCACAAAGAAGAGGAAGGAGCCTGCACCAGCAGCTGTGACAGAGCCCCCACCACCAGCTGTGGTTGTGCAGCCATCAGAGAGTGGAGGGGCTGAGCAGGAGCCTCCCACAACCACAACCACAGTGCAGCTATCGGAGGGTGCAGGGGAAGGGCAAAAGCCTCCCACAACCACTACCAATGTGCAGCCATCAGAGGGTGGAGGGGCTGAGCAGGAGCCTCCCACAACCATCACCACAGTGCGGCCATCATAGAGTGCAGGGGCTGAGCAGGAGCCTACCACAACCACCACCACAGTGCAGCCATCACCGGCGGACGGCCTATTGTCCAGCCTCCATGAGCTGCTGTGCGGCGTGCCCCCACCAGAACCAGTGGGAAAGTCACCCACTCGAGAGACTGTGGCCTTGCTCTCCCCAGGACCAAGCACAGGGCATGTTGCCCCCTACAGAACCAGTGGGGAAGACACCCAGTTGAAAGACTGTGGCCTTGCACTCCCCAGGACCAAGCACAGGGCATGTTGCCCCCTTCAGAACTAGTGGTCTTGTTTCCGCATTTGGCTGAGGTGCCCCCCCTCCCCCTGAGGTGCCTGCCTATTTGCTGATTGATGCCCCTGCCGTGTTCTCTCCGTATTGGTGCAGGAATTGAGTCATCATCCTTCATGACGCTATTGATGTACTCTGAAGGAGTAGCGCCAAAATATTGGCGCTACTCCTAGAGAGTACCTAGGGCCCCATTATAAAGAATGGAGGCCCCTTTTAACACCTGCGCTTGAGCAGGCGTTAAAAGTGCAATAAAAAATGGCATAAGGAAATCTCATAGATTTCCTTACGCTATTTTTTTGGCTGCCCTAACGGGGGAATGCCCCCTTTGCATACATTATGCCTGGGGCAGGCATAAGGTAGCGCAAAGCTTTACAGAGTGGTGCAACGCATGCATTGCGCCACTCTGTAAATACGGCACAGGGAGTTTAGCCTCTTTGGGCCACATTAACGTTTAAAAAAATTAAGTTAATGTGGTGCAAGGTGGCGCTAGGGGCCTATAAATATGCCCCCTAGAGTTCATAATTTTGTGCAGTATTAGATTTGTTCCTTTAGCTTAGTACCATAAATCTTTGGATTGGTCACAAAATAACAAACATACCCAGGGTACACTGGACAAGGTGTGCTTGAAGAAATCATATCTACTTTTAGGGAACTAAAATTGGAGATGAGGGAGATAAAACATCTGGTCATAAATAGAAATGGGTACACGGGACAAGTTGTACTTGAAGAAACATATCTACTTTTAGGGAACTGAAATTGGAAATGAGGGTGATAAAACATCTGGTCATAAGTAGAACTACTTAACTACACTGCACTAGGAAATGGGACGTCAGCGAGCAACAATGGGATTAACAACAGCACAAAACCTGGTGACCCTGACTGTGAGTATGTGCTCATTCACCATAATGAATTACGCTGGAACTATTGACCAGGTGTTTTGTTTCAATTAATAAAGTGGACGTTTGTGGTACTAAAAATGGAACATCTATATGTGGCTTTCTTGGACTTAAGGCCAACCTTTGACTACATCACAAGATACAGACTATGGTGTGTTTCGCAAAAAAGAGGAGTGCTAGAGAATCTGGACATGGTGAAATGACTGATCACATTCACATTCATAGGAGTGTATGTAAGGGTTGTGTGTTAGCCCCCACCCTTTTTTCCTTTACATCGACGATGTAGTAGACTATGGGGGTCATTCCGAAACCTCCAAAAGACCGCACCGCGGTCAAATGACCGCGGGGGTCATTACAACTTTCCTGCTGGGCCGGCGGGCGATCTCCAAAAGATCGCCCAGCGGGAAAGCCCCTGCAAAGAGGTTTTGGAGGGGTGCGACGGGTGCAGTGGCACCCGTCGCGATTTTCAGTGTCTGCAAAGCAGACACTGAAAATCTTTGTGGGGCCCTGTTAGGGGGCCCCTGCACTGCCCATGCCAGTGGCATGGGCAGTGCAGGGGCCCACAGGGCCCCAACGACACAAGTTCCCGCCAGCCTCTTCCTGGCGGTGTAAACCGCCAGGAACAGGCTGGCGGGAAGGGGGTCGGAATCCCCATGGCGGAGGATTCCCTGGGCCAGGGGAAAACCGGCGGGAAAACGCCGGTTCCCCTTTTCTGACCGCAGCTTTACCGCCGCGGTCAGAATGGTCTGGGAAGCACCGCCAGCCTGTTGGCGGTGCTTCCTCTGCCCTCCACCCTGGCGGTTTGAAACCGCCAGGGTCGGAATGAGGGCCTATCTCTGTGAATGTGAGAATTATTCCCATAGATTCAATAGTCAGAACATTCGGGCTGTACTGTTCACAAATATACTGTTACTGATATCAAAGACACCCACTACCTCTGTTGAACTGTTTTTCAATTTCTGTACTCAACGTGGTTTTGCGCTCAACCCGAATAAAGCTAAATATATGGTCTTTAACCCGCACAAGCAGTTTAAGGGACGGCTGAAAATGAAAAACACAAAACTGAAGAGTTACACATTTTTATTGCATGGATATTAAATTGTCCTACATGGTTTTGTGGACTGAAAAAATCACAAAAATCCAACTCAGTTTGCAGTGCAGAAGCTGTGCTAAAAATACTTAAATCTTCTAGGAATGTCTCTCGGGCTCCAAGGGAGAGGGTACAGCACGATGTAGTGCAGATATTTTGGGTAATTGTGACACTATTATTTTCACCAGGTCAGAGAACACATTTTTAAGATTGCTGACAAACGTGCTCCAAAGTGCTCCTTTGCTAACTTTGTATTTTAATTTGGATCTCGACTGTATTAGGAATTTAGCTACACTCCGAACTATTGCTTATTGTCTCTGTAACTTGTTTACTGATTAGCTAGTAACGTATAGCAATTCATAGAGCAAGATTTTAACCCAAGAAAAGTCCAATTCCATCCCTTGGTGAAAATATGTCAAAAGCTGGTTATACTCACTTAGATTAAAAGTAATGTGGGATGATACAAGCTCCGTCAACAGAAGCAGTGTGGGAATACTGAAATCAAAGTATTGGTGGTATGTAATTGAGGAGTGGCACTTGGATTCTAGATGTGGTGGGTTGATGGAATAGTCTTGTACCATACGGATATGTCCAAATTTGAACCCTTCATAAATAATGTTACACCACTTGATGCTAAATCTTTGTATAAAAAATTTAGGACGGGGATTATATCCCTTAACAGATTTTATAGTAAGTGGCAGACACATTTGTTGAATCTTGATTTATGTCCCATGTGTAAATCTACTACTGAAGCATAAGCAGATATGCTGTTCTTTTGAACCATATATAGACATTTAAGCAGGAAATGGATAGTCCCCTTGTGCCACAGCCAAGGCATCGGACAGCATTGCACATCTCTAAGGATTTTAAATATGACACATATGATCGTATACTGTGCTCCATGTCAAATTCTTTTTAGGTGCAATGGCACCCGAAAAGGAAAAGATTGGAACTCAAGTATGAAGCTCAATGAAAGGATGCTTTTATTTATTAAATATTATTTTATTTATACTGTTGGTTGGGGAATATGCTGAAATAAACATTTTTAATTAATGAATCAAATAAGCTTGGCCAAAATTAATAATGTGACGAACTGTGTGACAAATTCAAAATGCTCATTGCAATCCCACCTGCAATAGGTTCTAAATAGTTTTGGATAAATTATCTTTCTTATCTTGTAATAAATCACTAATTTCATGAATTTCGATCACCATATAATTTGTATGAATTTCCGATTTGCCAAATGCTGCTAGATTGTAAAGTTTCTTAAATGTAAAGCTTTAAAAAAAAATAGAATAAACTATATAGAATGGGAAATGTCCGAAACTAGTCTGGAACAATTATTACGTTGTTAACGCAAGCGGAATCACGCTTGCGTTAACAACAACTCCCTTTTTCTCTGCCTTAACCATGCATATGCTGAACATCGCACATGCGTGATTGAGACAGAGAAAAAGGGAGAGTGCATTGGGAGAGGATGCAGTCAGGTAAGTGGGGCTGGGGCAGAGTTGGGGGTAGTTTTTAGGGTTGGGGCATGGAATAAGGGTTTGGGGCAGGGTTGGGTGGGGTTGGGTAGTTTGGTTGGGGGTGGCGGAGTCGGGATAGTTTGGTTTTTGGGGATGGGAAGTGGAAGGGTCAGGGTAGTTTGGTTTTTGAGGGTGGAGGATTGGGGTACTTTTGTTTTTTGCGGGTGTGGGGGTCAGGGTAATTTGTTTTTTGGGGTGGGGGAATCAGGATAGTTTGTTTTTTGGGGTGGGGGAACGGGGTACTTTTGTTTTTGGGGTGGGGGGTCGGGGTAGTTTGTTTTTTGAGGGTGGGGGGTCGGTGTACTTTTGTTTTTGGGGTGGGGCAGGGTAATTTGGTTTTTGGGGGTGGGGGATCAGGATAGTTAGGTTGTGGGGGTATCGCGTAGTTTGTTTTTTGGGTGTGTGGTGTCAGGGTAGTTTGGTTTTTGGGGGCGGGGGAGTCAGGGTAATTTGGTTTTTGGGGGAATCAGGGTAGTTAGGATTTTAGGGGCAGGGGTGAAGGAATCTGGGTAGTTTTGTTTTTAGGGGCAGGTGGGGGGTCAGTTGTTTTTAGGGCAGGTGGGGGAGGTCAGGAAAGGGTTTAGGGCTCAGGGTGGGTGGGCTCTATCCGTGGTAGTTTTGTTTTAGGGGTGGGGGTCAGGGTAGTTTTAGCATTAGGGGTGGGGTACTTCTGGGCCTTAGGGCAGGTGGGGGGGTTGCATGCTATAACCACGCATGCCCTTCCCACACATGCCTTTCCTAGGTATGCTTTTACAATGAAAAATTGTTGTAAAGGCATGCGTGGTAAAGGCATTCATGGTAACAACGCAGTGGTTGTTCTGAACACGTTGTTCAGGCATGCATGGTTCCAGCATTCGTTGTTCCATCATACATTCATATAAAAAAAGTAGTCTGTGTGTTCCAGTTAGAAGCTCCAGAAACCAACAGACTAATTGTGGCTAGAACATTTCAGGTCCTTTTATAACATGACCTGTAAGAAGGGAGAGACTCTTTTGAAGGATTACACTGCACTGCATGCCTTGCGAAAATTGAGTCCCAGGTGAGTCCTTTCAGTTTGATAATGTATGCATTGTGGTGTTCACTTAAGGCACCGCTACTAGATCACTTTCCAGGAAGCCACCATTGACGACATAAAGGGCCTGATTTAGAAAGATAACTTATACTTTAAGTAAGTTCACTCCTTTGTGGCTCTTCATGAAATCTGAGTGCAAGTTGTACTTCCAGATTAAATGTACACTTGGATATTGTGAATAGTTAAAAAAGTAATAACCTTACTCAAAATTGTATATTTATCAAATTGCATATCCTTCAGGCACTTCAATTTGGTGGAGACATCTGAGTAGCACTTCTGGAGTAAACACACTCAGGTTTTGTGAATAGCCATAAGTAGTAAATATACTCAAAAGTGTAAATTACACAAAAGTGTAATCTACCTTTGTGAATAAGGCCTACGATTTTTGGGGTTCAAGCGAGAGATTCAGCTCACAGAGTCCAAGAGAAATCTGAGGTTACTGTGCCTCAATTCTGTCGGTGGAGGCTTTCCCATCCACTGTCTGGGGTCCTTCATACCATGGATCCTAAAACTGGTGAACAGGTGACCCTTGTATCACAACATAACATTTAATAAATCAAAGTCAAGTCAGTGCATTTTCTTTAAAAATGAAAATTGCTTCCAAACCGTAAAACTAATACTACACACAATATTTCAAATATTTTCAAGTTTGGAATTACAGACTGACAGCACTAATAAAGGGGATCAAAGAACAGCCACAGTGCAAACCAGCACACCAGCAAACCCCAAACCTCAAAACAAAAACTATCCATACAAAAATATACATGTGTAAGCACTATCAAACAGACATGCTTACTGGCATTGTCAAGGTATTTCAAAGTCACAATATCAAGCCTACACCTTTTGTCAATGCATGTTGCATCAATAAGCAGAAAGCTAGTTGCGTTATCACACTCAATATTATATTGACAGTTCAAGATAAAAAAGCCAAACCTATGAGGTTTGACATAACTTTTCAAAGATGAAAAACAAGGAGAACTGAAAGAATAGAGCTGTGGACATGAGTGCTTCTTTCTTTTACAAGAGGTTACCTTGTAACCACTCATGACCCTACACAAAACTGGTCACACACAAAAACTAGAACCTTTGAAAGGTTTTAAGCACGTGCTCCTCTGCTCCTGGCCACCAGCATTTTCTCTTTTTCTTGCTGCCCTACGTGGGTTCGCCATTGCTTCAGATGGTCCCCATACAGGCTATGAAGCTTTGCAGGTGACTCCTGTCTACACACTTCACAATATGCAAAGTATTTGTTGCAGCAAGTGAAGACTAACGGGGTGCATCTTTGTTAATATGTGTTTACTTGTTCTTTGTTCTTTTTTTTACCTTTTATGCAGCAACACTAGTTATTTTTAAGTCTAGCCTTTGAAGCAGCTTTAGCTTTCTTACCAGACTATTGGTTTTCTTTTACAAATAAATAATACATAATGTGCATAAATACAGGGCATTTTGGTTCGAAGGCTTCATCCACTGGTGTTTTGATTTGGTATTTGCATTTTGCCTCTGCCCATCACAACATACAGCATGTGGCAACGGGTCAGCCCAATCTACCTATTGGCTTCTTTCTCTTTCAGTAACTGCACAAAGCGTATGCACAATGTTCACATTGGCTTAAAAATAGTTCCTTTCTACTCATTGACAATACCCTTTTAAATTTGGACTATGTTGAAAGAAAAACTGTGCTTGCATTTTCGTGCCCCATTAGATGATGATCCACTATGTGTTTCATTTTTATAATTGCTGCTATAGGGTGTTTAAGTGACTTTGTAGGTGCCTATAATTGAGTGGTGGTTTGGGTGATGATTTGTTGACATCATTTTCACACAGAAACGTATGTGACAAACTCTAAGAATTGTTCTGCAACAAGATCACAGACATTTACAGCAACTTAGACACTCAACTAGACTCATTAACCTCAAAGGAAGTCTTCCCATCTCGGACAAAAAGCAGACCCTGACCACATGGCACACCATCATCACAGATAGGGCTACAGCCACCATAAAATCAATCCACTCTGAGACCCTGTCAGACCCATGCCACACCACCAAACCTTCAACAAAAGACACATCCTTTCCACTTATGCACTTGAATCCTCAACACCTTCATCAACTCTCCCACCTTCCTTAAAACATGGAAATAAACCTCTGTCACATCTCTTCCCAAGATACTATTTGTGGACACAGCCAAACTCACCAGCAACAGACCAATCTCCCTCCACCATACACCGGCCAAGCTCATCAACAGTGCTTCACCGACCACTTTGTCAACTACAAGGTCCTTGATGAGACACAGTCCAGATTCAGCCCAATCACTGTATGAAAAAGTCCTCATTGCTGCAACAGATGACATTGCATGATCCTTGAAAGAGGAGAAACAGAAGTCCTCATCCTGCTGGACCTCTCGGTGGACTTGGACACACCATCCTCATCAGACACCTTCACAAGATTGCCAATAACAGACCTGCACTCTGCTTGAATTCCTTCTTCCTGATGGAAAGAATACAAGCAGTCAACCTAGCACCATACACCTCAGAAGCCTGTAAACTCATTTATGGAGTACCCCACCCATCAGCCGTACCCTCATTAACACATAAATGACTCTGCTAGCCAACATCATCCAAGCCCATGACATCAACATCCTCTCTAATGCAGATGAGACACAACTTACACTGTCCTTCTCGGACACAACCCCCCTCATGAGGAACATGTCCACCACCTGTATGACGAACGTCACCAACTGGATAAAATCCAACTGTCTCAAATAGGTGTGGGAGAAGAATTCCGCTCTGCCGGCAGAGTTTGCTGAGTTTTGCCCAATCCATCAGGAGTGCGAAGTTCTGAAAAACTACACAAAGTGACCCAGAGCAGAGTTTTTTCTCTTGCACAGCTCACCAACGTTAAGTTGGCGAGCACAAGCGAGAGAAATCGCTATGTTTGTGAATGCCTGCCTGCTTTGAGAAAGCTGCTACCCACATTGAGGAAGCTGCAGCTCGAGTAGAAAATCTAACCAAGTGGCAGACAGAAGTTAGTGCCCTCTGGCACTCTGTGTGATGCCATTCACGCTGATTTTACAGCATGGGTGAAACTCCTGGCACTGAAAATCAGCTTGAACTGTGCCACTTATCCAAACTCTGCCGCTACCGGCAGAATTTTTTCAGCACCTTTCAGAGTTCTGCATAGCAGAACTCAGTAAACTCTGCCCAAGCCTAGTCTCAAAAACAACTAAAACAGAAGTAGTGATCTTTAGGGAAAAAAAAACCTCACCGTGGGAATCCACATTATAATTGGTGAACCTCAGACATACAGCCCCCTCTCCCAACCCCCACACTAGAAACCTCAGGATCATCATTGAAAACAAGTGGGATCATCTTCTGAGGTTATTAACAGAGAGTTGCCAAAACAACTGTGGAGACTATAAATATGCTCACTTCCTCTACCAGAAGAAGCCTAATGTCTCTGGTATTAAACTATTGTGTTCGCAGGACTTAGATCTGCCAGGTGGTACAGATGAGTAATTAAGTCATGCACCAAGGCAGCTGAAAGCATGAACCTCATTAGGAGTTGAAAAGCTCAATTATGCATTATATCATGCAACCCAGATATGTCAAACACACTTCATATTTAAATTCTAGGATCAATGATTTAAATACAAGACAGTGATTCAGACCAGTTACTGTGAAATGTAATTTATAAAGTGCACAGTGAATATATTACACATGTCATATATTACATAGAATACTCAAAATAGGATGTGGTACTCTCTTTTAGCCTCCAATCAAATCAAAGCAGTTTAAGCCTCGACCTGAGACTTAAATTGTTACGGTGTTACCTGTGCACACGTCAGACTGAGTGAGACAACAATCTTCCTCATTCAGCCTGCACATTGCACAGGCTTGTGTTCACATGCTCATAGACATCCTGCTCTGAGTACCTTATCCCAGCTGTGCAACAGCCGACATTATTATAAAAGATGGGCACTTGAGTTTACAAGTCAAAACTGTTTAAACATGAGCATTATGTCGGTTAAGACTTTATTAGGGGTTCCCATGGCACATAACAGGTCCGAAAACCAGAGTTCCATAAGTGAAATCAAAATCTCTTAGTTTGTAATATCCTACAGTCTGTTGTGGTCAAGTGTTTAATACTGGGTTGGATACTATGATCATAAAAGCAGGCCAAATTAAAATACCCAACCCCCCCCCACCACCACGTCCCATCTCTTGCATTGATTTCACTTGTAAAGACCTATGATATACTTAAGTCAATTAGAATGAAAAGGTTAGATGAATGATAGTGACACATTTTCTAATGTGTAGTTTGGTTTCAAGAATGGAATGAACACAGTAGAACAGTGTCACCTACGTCTATGTTTGTTTTTGGAGAAATCCAAGGGAATAGAAAAGGTGCCTGTATTTAGCCTGTAGTTTCTTAAAATGTATGTTTAATGCAGTTCAATATGCAAAACTGAAAGATGATGCAGAGGGTGGGAAATGATCAATACTGGAACCATAAACTTACAGCTCTGTCCATAACTGGAGTACTTTCTCCGGTTAGCGTCAGGGAAGTTGACAGGCAGGGTCTTCAGTTTGCCCTTGGAAGGTAACTTGTTTGTGACTCATGGTGTTTCCCTCTGCTTGGTCTTGCTGATGTTATTGAGTGCATTTTTCAGTAGAGCTTGTTGTCGGCCCACAGTCTGGCTGAGTTGCCTGTACATTCTCTTGATCACCTCAGCTTGATGCTCCTCACATTCTGGGTTGCTTGCAAATTCTTGTGATCACCTCAGCTTGATGCTGTTCACGTTCTCCTGGTCAAACACAAGTACCACTGACAATTGATCTCAGTAGCATGAGCAGGACAAAGCAAAGGGAAAAAACAGGGGTTACAAACATGCTGTCTCAACATAGTCTAAAAATATCAACAATAGTGTTGAGACCTGTCCCAACACAGGCGATACTGCCATTTTTTCACCAAAACAAAGCTGTAGGTTATAACTGCGATGATTTTGCCTAAGGAAAGGCCATACCACTTTCCATCATGGGGGGACCCTCAACATTTTCTTGGGTCGAAACCCACTAACACCATCATTCAGGGGACAAATGGCGAACTAACTCGCAGGAAGTTCCTGGCCTACTAGCCACTGCTTATTTGGCTAAAAAGAAGTTATGGACAAATCAACTGAGGATGCTATTTTAGAATTAGGAACTGGGACTTTTACCATGCACATTGGTTACTAACTTATTTTAAAATATATTTTAAAACACACTTTTAGTGATTGAACTTAAGATTCATGGCACTCTTTTTTGATTTGCAATTGCTATATTTGCTTTGCACACAATGTCTATGTTATTGTTTTTGATTTGCATGAGATTCAACTGAAATATTTTCATAAATCTAATGAATTATGAACTTTTATGATAAACTGATTAATTGCTTTTGGTCTCTTTTACTAAAACCTAACTAATGTGACTATCACATGAGGTACAGCTCTTTCTTTTACTACTTTACCTGGTCTAACATAATTTGTTTTAAAAACCCTTCCCTCCATTCTCAGCATACTTACTTACCTGGCTTTTAGGTCTGGACAGCCTCATTTTTTTCAAAAAATCATAATAACGAAAGGTGCATGTGTGCTTTTAGTCAACCCTCTTTGTCTACTGGGCCGCTCTAACAGTAGCCAAATTATATTCCCTCCCACAACATCAAACAGTATAGTCCACTGGGTCAGCTGAATTCTGCCACTGGATACCTTTACTTTGAGTGACTGCAGAGGTCTTGTGCATACATATACATCCACCATTACCATTTGCCATTGACTGAAAGTACCTATCTAAAGTCAGGTGCCAACCCATTTACAGACACCTGCTATATTCACTTTTCACAATTCACTTTGACATAATTATGTATCCTATGTAAACAAATCATGAAAAGAGCAAAATTTATGTATGCATGCGTATGTGTTAAAACAGAATCCATTCAAATTTCTGATGGCCTCTTGAACACTTACACCTGCCTCAGAGTTCCATAACCTTATAAAGGATCTTATCCTCCAACCTTGTTGCGCTATATGGTCATTGAACTCCTCAGTGACTTCCAATATCCTTATAATGTTTGGCAGCGGAGACATTATCTGAACCTAGCGAAAAGCAGCTAGGTCAAGATAAGCATAAAGTCAAAAAGTCATAGGAGAGAAGGCTGGGTTGAGGACAGTTAATGCAATTATCATGTCACCCACTCCACAGCCCTCACAGACTCCTGCACGCACCACATATACATCAGAGCCAGAGCATCCATCGCCCGCGCTCCGGAACACAATCAACTGCTCCATCAAGACTGGCACCTTTCCCAAGGACAAGAAACATGCCAAAATACACCCTCTCCTGAAGAAACCTTCGGCCGACCCATCAGAACTAAAGAATTTCCAGCCAATCTTGCTGCTACCCTACACCGCCAGAGTACTAGAGAAAGCAATCAACGTACAACTACGGAATTTCTTCAAGACCAACAACTCCCTGGACAGCTCTCAGTGTGGCTTCCGCAGCAACCACAGCACGGAGACAGCCCTCCTGGCAGCCACCAATGACATCCAATTACTCCTAGACCACAGCCACACCACAGCGCTCATACTCCTCGACCTCTCAGCAGCATTCAACACGGTCTCCCACAGCACTCTGCACACCAGACTCCATGACATGGGAATCTGCGGAAGAGCCCTGGAATGGATCCACTCCTTCCTCTCTGGAAAGATGCAGAGGGTCAGATTCCCACCATACACTTCCAGACCCACAGGAGTCAACTGCGGAGTCCCCCAAGGATCCTCACTGAGTCCCACACTGTTCAACGTATACATGGCTCCTCTCGGAGCCACGGTATGAACATCGTGTCATATGCCGATGACACTCAACTCATTATTTCCCTCACCGAAGACCCGGACACGGCCAAAAGTAACTTCCACTCAGGAATGGAAGCCATTGCCACATGGATGAGAGAAAGCTGTCTCAAGCTCAACTCCGACAAGACTGAACTCATCATCTTCAGAAACGCCACCTCAGCTTGGGATGACTCCTGGTGGCCCACATCTCTCAGCCCCCCGCACTGACTGAGCACTCCAGCAACCTAGGAATCATCCTCGTCTCCCCCTATCCATGACCCGCCGGGTAAACTCAGTTGCCTCCTCCTGCTGGCACACACTCCGCAAACTTCAGAAGATCTTCAGAATGATCCCAGGGGACTGTCGCAGGACACTCACCCACGCCTTAGTCACTGGCAGAGTTTGACTACGGCAATGCCCTCTACGTGGGCACCTCAACTAGAAACATAAAAAAACTACAACTCATCGAGAATGCGCCCCCAGACTCATTCTGGACCTCCCTTGCTGAGACCATATCTCCCAACACCTGAGGACTCTCCACTGGCTACTGGTCGAGAAGCAAATCACCTTCAAGCTACTCACCCACACGTATAAGGCTATATACAACGCAGGACAAGCCTACCTAAACCACCGCATCTCCTTCCACACCCCCACAAGATCCCTTCGCTCCACCCAGATGGCAATGTCCACCATCCCTCGCATATGTAAAACCACCGCCAGAGGACAATCCTTTACCTACATTGCAGCAAAGAGCTGGAACAACCTCTCCCAGCACCTCAGACAAAGCCCATCGCTCATCATCTTCAGGAAGAACCTCAAGAAGTGGCTCTGCGGATGAGGTTCTTCCCCTCCCCCCAACGCCTTGAGACCCTCATGGGTGAGCAGCTGTGCTTTACAAAAACGGAATGATTGACTGATATTCTTTAACGCTTTCACTGCTAGGCCACCCCGTTAATATGTTTTGTGGCTATATGAAGTAGTTATCGCTCCATACTTTTTTGTCCACATAAGCTATCCACACCAAATATGTGCCCTTTTTCCCAACGTTCTTGGAATTCTAAATGTACCCAAGGTTTCGGGGTGCCCCTAGGGAGTATCGATAAATTAGCCAAAATATAGCTTAATTTTGCACTTTTGGGAAAAACAGGAAAAAAGTGCTGCAGAAGAAACTGTCTGGCTTTACCTGCAAATGACATCAACAAAAAGTTTGTGGTGCTAATATCATGAAATCCCAACTTTCAGGAACAGGCAGACCTGATTTGAATTTTTTACACAGTTTTGGCATTTTACAGGGACATAGCTAATTTTTCCTATTTTTTTGTGCTTTCGACCTCCTTCCAGTTTGGGGTGCAAATAGGTGTGAAACCCATGGTGGATCCCTAAAAGCTATACATTTCTGAAAACTAACCAAAATTGTGACTACAGCAAGGTGTAATTTGTGTGGATCCTTCCAGATTGTCCCAAAGAAACAAAGGGCCTAATTTAGAATTTGGTGGAGGGGTTACTCCGTCACAAATGTTGTGACTGATACCCCATCCGCCATATCAAATTTCCATTACAGTCTAAGGAAATTGTAATAGGGCATACAGGATATCCACCCCATTTGTAACAGAGTAACCCCTCTACTACAAATGAGATGGATAAGTCAGGACAAACGTGTTGAAAAAAACAATATTGAAAATTAGTGGGAAAAAAAATCAATTTGTGACAACATATTCATCTGTCACTTCTCATCTTGATGGCTGATTTATAAAATAAATATCCCATTACATCTGCTACACCCTTCTGGTTGTGGGGATAAATAAGGTGTGTGTTTTCCAAGAACAGGATATACCCAGCGCCAATGATTGAGCTATGCCTTGCAATGGCTTTTCATTGTGTACCGGGTATAGACCAAATCACATCATAAAATATAAAGAGTGAAAATTATGAATCAAGGAAACCTATGTATTTCCAAAATCAGTACAAGATATGGAGTTTAGAAGCAGTGGTTATTTCCACATATCCAAATTTGTGGGTGCCCATATTAATTTCTTCTTTCTTAAACACTAGCTTTCATTTGCAAGGTGCAATTGCAGAGAAATACAATACCATGGGTAATAACATATGTTCTACTATTCTGTGTTTCCCTAAGTCTCCCAATAAAATTGGTACTGCACATGTGTGGGTACAGCTAGCACTTGCCATAAGAAAGGCCCCAAAATGCAACATGGACACATAAAAGTTTTCCACTGAAAACTGAACCTTTTTTTTTCAATGTGCCTAGCTGTGGATTTTGGGCCCTAGTTCAGCCGGCACTTTGGGAAACCTAGCAAACCTGTAAATGTTTTACGTTTAGATACTTAGGGCAATCCATGATGGGGGGACTTGCGTGGCTCTCACCAGATTGTTTTACACAGAATCCCTTGCAATCCTGAAACTTTGACTAAAACACATTTTCCCACACATTTCTGTGTTGGAAAATTCTGGGATCTTTGGAAGCCATGAACTTCCTCTCACTCAGCATTCCCCAAAGACTTCTGATAAAAATGGTATCTAACTTATGTGGGTAGGCCTACAGCCCATGACAGGAAACAACCCAAAACGCAACATGGATACATCACATTTTTCCACTCAAAAGCAACCCTTTTTTGCAATGTACCTAGCTGTGGATTATGGGTCCTAGCTCAGCCAGCACCTAGGGAAACCTAGCAAATCTTTACATTTGTGAAAACAAGACACCCAGGGGAATCTAGGATAGAGTGAGTTGCATGGATTCCATGAGATTTATATTTAAAAATAATGATCTGTAAACTCAAACATTGGCTGAAATCACACATTATCCTTACATTTCTGAGATGGAAACTTCTGGAATCCACAGAAATCAACCAAATTCTTACCACCCAACAATGACCCACCCATGCCAATATAAATGCTGCCCCACTTGTTAAACCAAGGGCAATGGCATTCCCTATGTGTAGACTCCTACTGACCTTGGATGGATCCATTACTGTTGCTGGCAGTAAGCCCGACCACACAAGTGGTGCAACATTTTTATCAGCACAAGTGAGGAAATGCTGGGTAGTAGGAATGTTGTTCATTCCTGCCGATTCTGGAAGTTTCTATCACAGAAATCTAGGGAAAATGTGGGATGTGTGACTTTGGGAACAGATTGATATTTGCAGGGCATTGTGGGTGGCGGCTGAGCATAGCTCCAAATCCTGCAGCTTCCCCTATTGATGATCTCTCCACGTAGGGCATTTTGTGTAAATTTCTCTTGGCCCACCCACACAAGTGAGGTACCATTTTAATCAGGAGACTTGGAGCAGTAGAAAATGTGTGGCTTCCCACAGATTCCAGGAATCGTCCTCACAGAAATCTGAGGAAAATGTGTTTTTTAGTCAACATTTGAGGTTTTCAGGGCATTGTATGAGATGCATGTGGAGCACACCACCCTGGACTCACCCAGATATCTAGTTTTTGAAAACTGTCTGGATCTGCTAGGTTTTTCCACGTGGCAACCTACCCAAACCCAAAAATTGCAGCTGTTCACCAGTGCAAGTGGGAATAAACTGGGAGTTAGCCAAACTTTTGTGGCCCAATTGTAAAAACAACAAAGGAATCAAGGGTCTGATGTGGAACTCAGCAGATGGGTTACTCTGTCACAAAGGTGCCCAATCGCCCATCCGTTCAAATATAAATTCCATTCTATACATTGAGATTTAGATTTCGGCGGATGGAATATCCGTCACCGTTGTGATGGTGTAACCCGTCTGCCAGTTCTAAATCAGGCCCTAAATGCCCTCTTGCTTGTTACTGGGATGGAATTCTTTAGTCCGCAGAGGAGCAGAAAGTCTATTAAGGTTCTAGGGATAAGGGTGTTGCCTAAATTTAATCTGGGAAAGACCCAACCCATTATTTTATTAAAAATACTTATTCCTGCCATGTAGTAGACTTTCTGCCCCCGGGGATAGATTGGGGGTAACTTCCCCATCTGTAATACTGTTGCCCCGTTTACTTGGGGTGGGGGCATAGCCATGCCCATGCTGGGTAGCCCCCACCCTTATATTTAAAAAAAGAAGATTCCATGGCTTCTAGTGGGCTTTCTACCCCTACAATTCTAAAAATAAAATCCCTGGTGTCTTGTGGGCTTTGTGCTCCCAGGGGGGCAGATGAGGTAATCACACATTTGTCCCCCTGGGGAGGCAGAAAGAATGTTTTCCACTTCTATAGGGTGGGGGCATGACCATGGACATGCTGGGCAGCTCCCACCGCTAGAACAAAAAAAAGTCATTCCTGGTGTCTAATGGACTTTCTGCCCCCATCTGCCCCTGGGGGGAGAAAGACTATTCCCCATTTTTATGGGAATTGGGGCATGACCATGCAAATATGTGTATATACATACTAGTGGGCTTTCTGACCCCTATTCCTGGGGTACAGATGTGGGGTAATTGTCCCACCTACCCCCAGGGTGGCAGAAAGATTGTTTCCCCATTTTTATGGGGTGGGGATGCATGGGCATGCCCACGCTGGGTAGCTCCAACCCTACAATTCTAAAACAAACACAATCCCTGGTATGTAGTGGGCTTTCTGCCAGCTCAGAGGGGCATACAAGGATAATAGCCCTGTGGGGGCGAAAAGGTTATTTCCCCATTTTTAAAGGGATTTGGGGCATGGCCTTACCCATGCTGGGCAGCCCCCCACTCCTACAAATATATATGAGAAAATTATCCCTGGTGTCTACTAGGATTTTTTCTTGGGGGCAGAAAGTTTGATTCCCCATTTTATGGGGTTGGGGGCATTGCCATGGCTTCTAGTGAGCCTTCCAACCCCTGGGAGGGCAGATGGAGTTTAATTACCCCAATCTATGCCGTAAGGGAGGCAGCAAGATTGTTTGCCCCATGCTAGGCAGCCCCCAACCCTACAATTCTAAAAAAATAAAAGTAATCCTAGGTGTCTAGTAGGCTTTCTGCCCCCCAGGGATACAGATCAGGATAATTGCCACCAGCTGCCTCCCCCAGGAGGCAGAAAGACATCTTCCTCATTTTTATAAGGGTGGAAGCATGACCATGCCGTGGTATTTGCCCAAGAGACTTTTTAGGCATTTTATCTGGTGGGGACATTGCCATGCCATGAAGGTCTTCCCCAGCTTCAGAGGCTAAAAAAAGGAAATCTCTCTGATGCCAACACCAGAAGTATTTCCTGCCTCGGGTGCCAGCCGTCTTCCACACCAATCAGGTTAAAAATGTTGAACTCTTTCCTACATTGGATCAGTGTTGTGGTGGTCCTGATGGATATAGGGATGTTGTTCCAGATCTTAAGTGCATGGATGGCAAAGGTTCTGCTGTTTTATTTTTTTTCTCTTTTTTTGCATTTCCTCATCTGCAATCTGATAGTGTCCTGACTGTGAGTGTTCCAAGAAACACCAAAGATGATGGCCTTGTCTGCTAGATAAACAGGGGTGATGGTTGTAATGACTTTGCAATATTAATTCATCATCACAAACCAGCTTTGGAAGTTTACTTGTAGTCTAGGAAATAAGCACAATTCATAAGATTAGCAAAAGTGTGTGTGTAAATGCTTATGTTCAAGCTACATGCTCTCGGTTTTGTGAAGAGCATTTGAAGCAGTTGCATCTGAATTGAGAGGAACGGCTAGCAAAGGCTTGAAAAACTTCAAACTTGTTCAAGACTTCTAGCTGTTGCTTGTCTGGAGAGGGACATTTAGTAATGACATGAGGTACTGCAGCTTTGTCAAATCACGGGCTATTGGCTTTGCCAATGCTTGTTTGCATTTGCACTGTCTAAACTTCATACACATAACTTGGAAGTTCTCAGAGGTAATGCATGAACAGCCAACAGAACAAGTCAAAACAGTGAGCTGAGATTACCTTTCTCTTTAGACAGTACAAATACATAAAACCAGGCCCTCTGCACTTGGTCGAACAAGAGAAGCTGTTCAAGATAGAGCCCTAACTCTCAAACAGTCAATCAGAAGGAATATATTGGAACATCGTAGACACTATGTTGGGCCAGCATGGCCCAAGTAACTTGAACATGTGCAGTCATTCCTTGAGAGAAAGACCAAGTAATGCCTCAGTAGCCAGACTCCTGCTGCAGACAAGAACTTCATCCATTTAACCCCTTCGCTGCCAGGCCTTTTCCCCCTCCTGTGCCGGGCCTTTTTTTGCCTATTTGGGGCAGTTCGCGCTTAGGCCCTCATAACTTTTTGTCCACATAAGCTAACCAAGCCAAATTTGCGTCCTTTTTTTCCAACATCCTAGGGATTCTAGAGGTACCCAGACTTTGTGGGTTCCCTTGAAGGAGGCCAAGAAATTGGCCAAAATACAGTGAAAATTTCGTTTTTTTCAAAAAAATTGGAAAAAGTGGCTGCAGAAGAAGGCTTGTGGTTTTTCCCCTGAAAATGGCATCAACAAAGGGTTTGCGGTGCTAAACTCAGCAGCTTCCCAGCTTTCAGGAACAGGCAGACTTGAATCAGAAAACCCAATTTTTCAACACAATTTTGGCATTTTACTGGGGCATACCCCATTCGTGCAATTTTTTGTGCTTTCAGCCTCCTTCCAGTCAGTGACAGGAATGGTCATGAAACCAATGCTGGATCCCAGAAACCTAAACATTTCTGAAAAGTAGACAAAATTCTGAATTCAGCAAGGGGTCATTTGTGTAGATCCTACAAGGGTTTCCTACAGAAAATAACAGCTGAAAAAGAAAAATATTGAAATTGAGGTGAAAAAACCATCAATTTTTCTCTACGTTTTACTCTGTAACTTTTCCCTGCAATGTCAGATTATCGAAAGCAATATACCGTTACGTCTGCTGGACTCCTCTGGTTGCGGGGATATATAGGGCTTGTAGGTTCATCAAGAACCCGAGGAACCCAGAGCCAATAAATGAGCTGCACCCTGCAGTGCGTTTTCATTCTATACCGGGTATACAGCAATTCATTTGCTGAAATATAAGGAGTAAAAAATTGCTATCAAGAAAACCTTTGCATTTCCAAAAAGGGCACAAGATAAGGTGTTGAGGAGCAGTGGTTATTTGCACATCTCTGAATTCCGGGGTGACCATAGTAGCACGTGAATTACAGGGAATTTCTCAAATAGATGTCTTTTTTACACACACTCCTATATTTGGAAGGAAAAAATGTAGAGAAAGACAAGGGGCAATAGTACTTGTTTTGCTAATCTATGTTCCCCCAAGTCTCCCGATAAAAATGTACCTCACTTGTGTGGGTAGGCCTAGCACCCGCGACAGGATATGCCCCAAAACACAACATGGACACATCACAGAAAACAGAGCTGTTTTTAGCAAAGTGACTACCTGTAGATTTTGGCCTCTAGCTCAGCCGCCACCTAGGGAAACCTACCAAACCTGTGCATTTCTGAAAACTAGAGACCTAGGGGAATCCAAGGAGGGGTGACTTGTGTGGCTCGGACCAGGTTCTGTTACCCAGAATCCTTTGCAAACCTCAAAATTTGGCTAAAAAAACACATGTTCCTCACATTTCTGTGGCAGAAAGTTATGGAATCTGAGAGGAGCCACAAATTTCCTTCCACCCAGCGTTCCCCCACGTCTCCCGATAAAAATGATACCTCACTTGTGTGGGTAGGCCTAGCACCCGCGACAGGATATGCCCCAAAACACAACGTGGACACATCACAGAAAACAGAGCTGTTTTTAGCAAAGTGACTACCTGTAGATTTTGGCCTCTAGCTCAGCCGCCACCTAGGAAAACCTACCAAACCTGTGCATTTCTGAAAACTAGAGACCTAGGGGAATCCAAGGAGGGGTGACTTGCGGGGCTCGGACCAGGTTCTGTTACCCAGAATCCTTTGCAAACCTCAAAATTTGGCTAAAAAAACACATGTTCCTCACATTTCTGTGGCAGAAAGTTCTGGAATCTGAGAGGAGCCACAAATTTCCTTCCACCCAGCGTTCCCCCATGTCTCCCGATAAAAATGATACCTCACTTGTGTGGGTAGGCCTAGCGCCCGCGACAGGATATGCCCCAAAACACAACGTGGACATATCACAGAAAACAGAGCTGTTTTTAGCAAAGTGACTACCTGTAGATTTTGGCCTCTAGCTCAGCCGCCACCTAGGGAAACCTACCAAACCTGTGCATTTCTGAAAACTAGAGACCTAGGGGAATCCAAGGAGGGGTGACTTGCGGGGCTCGGACCAGGTTCTGTTACCCAGAATCCTTTGCAAATCTCAAAATTTGGCTAAAAAAACACATGTTCCTCACATTTCTGTGGCAGAAAGTTCTGGAATCTGAGAGGAGCCACAAATTTCCTTCCACCCAGCGTTCCCCCACGTCTCCCGATAAAAATGATACCTCACTTGTGTGGGTAGGCCTAGCGCCCGCGACAGGATATGCCCCAAAACACAACGTGGACATATCACAGAAAACAGAGCTGTTTTTAGCAAAGTGACTACCTGTAGATTTTGGCCTCTAGCTCAGCCGCCACCTAGGGAAACCTACCAAACCTGTGCATTTCTGAAAACTAGAGACCTAGGGGAATCCAAGGAGGGGTGACTTGCAGGGCTCGGACCAGGTTCTGTTACCCAGAATCCTTTGCAAACCTCAAAATTTGGCTAAAAAAACACATGTTCCTCACATTTCTGTGGCAGAAAGTTCTGGAATCTGAGAGGAGCCACAAATTTCCTTCCACCCAGCGTTCCCCCACGTCTCCCGATAAAAATGATACCTCACTTGTGTGGGTAGGCCTAGCGCCCGCGACAGGATATGCCCCAAAACACAACGTGGACATATCACAGAAAACAGAGCTGTTTTTAGCAAAGTGACTACCTGTAGATTTTGGCCTCTAGCTCAGCCGCCACCTAGGGAAACCTACCAAACCTGTGCATTTCTGAAAACTAGAGACCTAGGGGAATCCAAGGAGGGGTGACTTGCGGGGCTCGGACCAGGTTCTGTTACCCAGAATCCTTTGCAAACCTCAAAATTTGGCTAAAAAAAACACATGTTCCTCACATTTCTGTGGCAGAAAGTTCTGGAATCTGAGAGGAGCCACAAATTTCCTTCTACCCAGCGTTCCCCCACGTCTCCCGATAAAAATGATACCTCACTTGTGTGGGTAGGCCTAGCGCCCGCGACAGGATATGCCCCAAAACACAACGTGGATATATCACAGAAAACAGAGCTGTTTTTAGCAAAGTGACTACCTGTAGATTTTGGCCTCTAGCTCAGCCGCCACCTAGGGAAACCTACCAAACCTGTGCATTTCTGAAAACTAGAGACCTAGGGGAATCCAAGGAGGGGTGACTTGCGGGGCTCGGACCAGGTTCTGTTACCCAGAATCCTTTGCAAATCTCAAAATTTGGCTAAAAAAACACATGTTCCTCACATTTCTGTGGCAGAAAGTTCTGGAATCTGAGAGGAGCCACAAATTTCCTTCCACCCAGCGTTCCCCCATGTCTCCCGATAAAAATGATACCTCACTTGTGTGGGTAGGCTTAGCGCCCGCGACAGGATATGCCCCAAAACACAACGTGGACATATCACAGAAAACAGAGCTGTTTTTAGCAAAGTGACTACCTGTAGATTTTGGCCTCTAGCTCAGCCGGCACCTAGGGAAACCTACCAAACCTGTACATTTCTGAAAACTAGAGACCTAGGGGAATCCAAGGAGGGGTGACTTGTGTGGCTCGGACCAGGTTCTGTTACCCAGAATCCTTTGCAAACCTCAAAATTTGGCTAAAAAAACACATGTTCCTCACATTTCTGTGGCAGAAAGTTCTGGAATCTGAGAGGAGCCACAAATTTCCTTCCACCCAGCGTTCCCCCACGTCTCCCGATAAAAATGATACCTCACTTGTGTGGGTAGGCCTAGCGCCCGCGACAGGATATGCCCCAAAACACAACGTGGACATATCACAGAAAACAGAGCTGTTTTTAGCAAAGTGACTACCTGTAGATTTTGGCCTCTAGCTCAGCCGCCACCTAGGGAAACCTACCAAACCTGTGCATTTCTGAAAACTAGAGACCTAGGGGAATCCAAGGAGGGGTGACTTGCGGGGCTTGGACCAGGTTCTGTTACCCAGAATCCTTTGCAAATCTCAAAATTTGGCTAAAAAAACACATGTTCCTCACATTTCTGTGGCAGAAAGTTCTGGAATCTGAGAGGAGCCACAAATTTCCTTCCACCCAGCGTTCCCCCACGTCACCCGATAAAAATGATACCTCACTTGTGTGGGTAGGCCTAGCGCCCGCGACAGGATATGCCCCAAAACACAACGTGGACATATCACAGAAAACAGAGCTGTTTTTAGCAAAGTGACTACCTGTAGATTTTGGCCTCTAGCTCAGCCGGCACCTAGGGAAACCTACCAAACCTGTACATTTCTGAAAACTAGAGACCTAGGGGAATCCAAGGAGGGGTGACTTGTGTGGCTCGGACCAGGTTCTGTTACCCAGAATCCTTTGCAAACCTCAAAATTTGGCTAAAAAAACACATGTTCCTCACATTTCTGTGGCAGAAAGTTCTGGAATCTGAGAGGAGCCACAAATTTCCT